>NW_027185852.1:24918446-25005989 GCF_028583685.1 Petaurus breviceps papuanus
CCTGTTCTAGGGCCCCTCGCAGCCCTGCAATCTCCTGTTCTAGGGCCCCTCACAGCCCTGCCATCCCCTGTTCTAAGGGCCCTTCCTGCTCTGCCATCCCCTGTTCTAAGGCACCCCCACTGCCCACACCAGCTCTAACATTCCCTTATTTTGTAGCCTTGGAGTCTGGCTGCTACCCCTGGCCTTTCACTGCCCACTTTTCCGTAGCATCCCTCAGTGCTTGTCACTGCTGAGTGCCCTCCCTGATAAGGGGCATGTGCCAGGGCTGACTCCTGGGTCACAGCTGACAGCTGCAGATAGCTTATCATAAGTGGGCCAGCACCTGGCCCCAGCAGGGATGGAGAATTAGCTCCATGAGGAGTGCCCAGGCTGGGAGGGGGCTGCAATCCCAAGAGGAAGCATGGTACAGTGGACAGCCCTGGAGCTGCTGGAGTCAGAGGACCCCAGTTCAAATCCTGGCTCTGCCACTTTCTGCCTGGGTGACTGTGGGCAAGTTCCTTCAACCTCCTGGCCCTCAGTGTCCTGAGCTGTTTTTTTTTTTTTAAAGAGTGGGACTAGGCAGCGTGTCCTCAGTCTCAGCTGAGTCTGCTAGAACGCCCTCAGAGTCAGGAGTCAGCCAGGAGAACGTCTCTCCGGCACAGAACGGGGATGAAACACATTTGTTGATCGCTTAACCTGCTCTGACAAGCCTCATTTTACAGATGAGAAGAGTGAGGCCCAGAGAGCCGTGAGCTGCTCTGGGTCGCGGCAGTAAGAGGATCAGAGCTTGGCTCTGGGCCTGCGTTCTCTTCCTCCATGCCAAGCAGCGTCTGCCCATTCCACAGTGGGCCCCCTGAGCTACGGAGGGCACCATCACCAGTGGGCGCTAATGCTTGGCCTCAGATAGTCGGCACACAGTGACCCAAAGTCAGACCTTGAGAAGACACCAGGAATCCATTTAACCGGCTGGTACTCCCAGAAACAGCGCACACAGAGGAGCCTGCAGGCTCGCTCTAATCTAGCAAATACAGGGCTGACCTGTGATTCTGTCAGTGAACAAGTTTTTACTTCTCACTGCTGTGCCTGGCGCTGTGCTCAATGACTGGCAAAGAAAGGCTAAAGACCTGTCATCCTGCAGGGGACCAGTGGGTGAAGGGCTGCCTTCAGAGGCGAAGGCATGAGGAGTGGGAGCCCAGGCAGGGGCTCCTGCAGAAGGCGGGGTCTGAGCTGAGTGCAAAGGAAGCCAGGAGGGGCAGGTGAGGAGACAGAGCCCTCCAGGTGTGGCGGGCAGCCAGTCAGAAGGAAGGACAAACAGACCAGGGAGAAGACCGTGACTTGGGGGTGAACTGGGCCAGAGGGACCAGAGCCGTACAAGGTGTCAGCCTCACTCTCTCTTCCAGAGGCATCAAAGTCCAGTGTCAAGATGAAAGTCAAACAACAGCAGCCCGGGACCCGGGATGCTGCAGGATGTCTCTGATGTCTGATCACACCCTAAGCGCACCACAGAGCCTGTTCAGCCGCCTAAACGGCAGCTGGGACAAACTGTTCTCAGTTGTCCATTCTGCCTGGCTAAGTCTTTGTCTACTCGGGCTAGACACTCCCGACTCGCTGACAGGCTGGAGGCCCCTTGGTTAGCCTCCACCTGGTTTAGCCTGCCTTGGTTTTACTGGGGTGCAGCCACTGCCCACACTGCAGCCAACCAGAGAGCACCAAGAGTGGACGAACATCCCCACACCAGGGGAGCTGAGCACCCCACACTCCCTGTGACCTCCCAGGAAAAGGGGGCTGCACAGTAATCCCGAGCCCCGAGGCCCTTCTGACCAGGAGGGACAGGAAACCGAAGAACGTGCCATGTGTTGTGGGCTGGGGAAAGGGAAGGCGGAAAATCTATGGGCCAGGGGCAGAGAGTTTCCTAAAGAAAGTAAACATTTAGGGGAAAATTAAAATGTAACCACCCCGTAATGAAAACAAAATAGTCCCTGCTGGTCACCAGAGTATAATCCTTGACAAGTTACTGGCCCTGATGCCACATCTGGGGTCTGAGCCCTCACTGAGGCAGAGCCCGCCCTTCCAGGCTATACTTGTAGCATCAGGATAATAGCTCTAGGCCACACCATCTCCTAAATCCTTCTTAGGCAGTCCCCCCAAATGTGTCTGTAAAATTGTGTCTGTTAAATTGATTGCAGATGTTTCTGTAAATCTGCATTTTGGTGAAATGAACCTAAATCTTGAGGTTGCCAGAAATGTCTGAACTGGACCGACATCCCTCCAGTCCAGCGCTCGGCTACCCTGGGTAACAGGGACAACGGGCAGCGTCTGATTTCCCCAAGTATCACTGGGACTGTGCAGGATGAAGCTCCCAAAGGAAGCATGGATCTGGATGAGGGCACGGCCAGTGCTCATCTCTGGCGACTGTGCATTCTCATGATTTTATTAGCACCTCATTTTCAGTCTCCTGGGTCACATAGAGGCCCAACTCAAGTGTAGCAGCTGAATCCTCTGGGTGCTTCACCAGGCCTGTTCACTGACCACTGTAGAGAGCTCCCTATGTTCATGGTCTGCCTTTAAAATTCAAGTTCTCTGTTGCAAGTAGGTCCCCAAAACGCAGGGCAAGTCCCCGGAGTCTGAGCCCGAGTGTAGTCAGTGGGGTGGTTTAGTGCCAGAATGTCTGCTGCCACCCCGGCAGCAAGCTTTGTGTTAAGGAACCCGGCACACAAAGCACAAGTCTCTGACAAATCATTCCAAGGTAGCGCATCCTTCACCATCTGCAACATCACCCACCAGTAGTGAAGGACACAAGGCTGGAGGGGTGTCGAGACCTCGCTGATCTCCCAACAGCAGCAGCTGAGGTCTCAGCAACACCTCCCCTGGTTTTCAGAGGGCAGCCAAGGCAGAGAGGTTTATAGCAAGTATAGTTTACAGTACAAAGCACTCACACTGCCATCTGACACAGTGGAAGGTAAGATTCAGGTTAAAAAGGTCTTAGTTTTATGACCTTTATTTGTTGTACCATATTCATGGTACTATAGATTTTATGTTATAAAAAGTGAATACTGTCTTAAACCAATATTTTGTTTTGGTGTTTTTGACATGTTAGCACAAAAAAGGCCAGAATTCTAGGGAATTACTAGTTCGAAAAAATGTTTTGCATGTTACCAGTTTTGTTTTGTGTATTGCATTTTATGGGTTATTTCATGGTTACTGTGTTAGGAAAAGTATGTATTACCCAGAATTAATGTTCTGCTGTAAATAATTGTATGTAGAAATGTATTTTCAGCATTCTCTAGTAAAAGATTAGTTTTGGGAGTCACAAGAACCTAACCTCCTATTTCCCATAGGTTTAATGTATTAGCCTTTGTGTTTTTTTTTTTTTTACTTTTTTGCTGTTTTCTAGGAACGTTACCCCTGTGCAAGCTGAGGATTGGCTGGGGAGCAGATCACGTGTTAGTTGTGCAGTGGGGTACTTCCTACGTTGTGCAGTGGGGTACTTCCTACTATCCAGAATCTGTTGGATTGCTCTCTCCCCCTCTTCCCACTCCTCTCTCTGTCTTTGCTGAAAGCACAGCAGCTAACTCCCTGACTTACCTTAATGATATGTGTGCAAGCCCAGGTAACAGAACATCAGTGAGAGTGTGGCACTATCGCATAAAAGCAGCCAGGAATAAGAGAGCTCACCATGAGCTAAGGCTGGTGAGGGGAGCTAAGGACAACAAACAGGAAGCCCGAAGGGAGAGGACCTTGGCTTGGGGTGGATACAGCTAGTGACCAAAGACGAGGGAAGGCAGAGCGGCCCTCTACTTTGCTTCTGTTTTCTCTGTCAAGGAGAATGATGCTTGCATCTGAGATGAAGGAACAAAAACAGGAAGCTGATACCCAGGATAAGAAAGGTGACAGTAAGAGGGCCTTGTCTCCTTGTTGAATTCAGGCACCTAGCCTATGAACTACAGTACCTTTGGGTCCTGAAAGAATTGACAAATGAGACTGCTGAGCCCCCGAAAGACCAAGGAAAACACAAGACGCCTGACTTTCTGTAAGAGGGGAAGAGAACAGAGCCTGCCAATTCCAGGCCAGTGCGCTTCACTTCAATCCCTAGGAAAATTCTAGAAAGGGCCATTGAAGAGATGGTTGGTGACCACATAGGAAAGGCAGTGATAATGATCGAGAGCCAGCATGGCTTCATCAAGAACAAGTCACGCCAGACTCGCCTCACTTCTCTTTCTGGTCAGGGTCACTAGACTGAGAGATGAGGGGAATGCTTAGACAGCTACACCATTTCTACCTAGACTCTAGCAATGCTGTCTGATGTTATCCTTGTGGAGAAGATGGAGATAGGGACAAGGTGAAAACATGAGATGGATTCAGAAATGATTGGCGGCTCAGTCTCAATGAGCGGTGGGTTCAGTGTCAACAAGGCAAAGTCTCAGGGACCTGGACTTGTTCCTCTGGAGTCTAGGATGTTAGCTGCTGTGCTTGGGCCACAAAATCCACATACCGCCTGGAGCTTCGGTGGAGGCTGCCGAGATCCATGACTTCATCTCCACCTATGCAGAGATTGCCAGGTGTAACATCTCTGGCTTTGGTGATGCCTACAGCCATCTGTGCTTGTAGAGATGCACCAATATCTCTTCTGCATTCCTCAAGGTATTCAGAATTCTTCTACGTAGCTGACACAGGCCTGTGCATCTTAATTTCCATTTTTATTCCTGCTGGGATGCTAAAAAGTCTCAAGAACACCAGAGATGAGGAGGTCACAGTTGTCTTTTACCTGTCCTGTTATCAAAAATAGAAAATGCATTTTCTCACTGTCACACCCTGCAGATACTTGAACACTGGTGGGGGAGGCTGTTGGCTGTGAACTCTCCAAAGGAATAACAATTCACATCTATAAGAGGGGGATACCACTGACCTGCTCAAGGTGCACATGGACTCTCTTCATGGAGTGAAGTCTGCCATCTTTTTCCTGTGTCAAGCTGAGGCCGAGGTGGAAGAAGCTGGTGGTGAATGGCATGGCCTGGGCCAAGCTGCTCAGGAAGCACCACTGGATTTACTAACTTCAAGGATTCTGCAGCACCCTCATACTCCCCCGACCCAGGGCTACAGCAGGGGTGTTGATCAGGCTACCATGGAAATGTCTTCTTCTCATGAATACTGTGTTTTATGTGATGGACCAAAGGCCCACCTTCAAGTTACTGGTGTAATTATTGATGTGCTGCTAGAAGCCCACTGCCTCTCCCACCTCAGATATTTCTTAATGTCTGTACCATAGTGCCGTATGGAGAGACAAGTTCATAGAGGACGGATGTGGCCCACAATGCAGTGTGCTTTTGCAGCGTTTACCACACAAGTTCTGCCTGACATGTGGGCAAAATGACACAAAATACAATTCAGATAGAATGCAATTAACTGTGAAGTCTAGTAGACCCTAAGAGGCCGTGGTGTCTGCCACAACAAAGGCTTGAATGTCTTCTGTCAGGTCAAGATGTGAACCCTCTGACAACGCCTATGACTCATAAGCACGTCTGCTGTGTCTGGGGATTCACCCAATACCACCTGCTGGTGACGCATGATGAGCAATGGCTGGGCAAGTTCTACAGTTATTGGCCAAAAGGATCATCAGCACCCAGCAGGGAGCGGGCAGGTGCGACTCCAAGCATGATTCTCTTGCATCTCTTCTGGATCATAAGCATGTCCTCACCCTCTGGGAGGGGTCTGACAGATGGACATCAAGAACGCTGCCCGGTTATCATCAGGAACAGGAATGTCATATTGTTTGTCTCCAGGTAGGGAATGCTGAGGTAGCACTATCAGTCTCAAGCTTGTCCCAGGCAAGGTAATGGGACAATCTCTGAGGCAAGATTGTGCGCACTTCTCCAAGTATCTCATTCATCAGTTTGTCCAAAGCTGCTCTGTCCAGGGACCTCTACTCTGACCCACACATGCCTTTAAATGGCCTGCCCAACCATTTTTCTTAAGCTGAATGAGCAAAATTGTGATCACTTTTCTAGGTCACTTCTTGGCATTATGAGTTTCTGGAGCACTCTTTTGGTCCCACAACCCACAGAAAGAAAAAGTTAAAGGTACAAACCTTTTGTTTGAGGCAGAAAGCGTACTCTACAGCAGGGGTGTCAAACTCACTAGAAACAGGGGGCCCCTAAACTGTACATGAGGATCCCTGCAACCACATGTTGACACAGGCTTAAAATGTAACCTGATCTATGTTTTATGCTATTTTATTTATTTTGTTAAATATTTCCCCACCACATTTTAATCTGGTTCTACTCACATTCCGGAGTGTTGTGGGGCCTGTCTGACCTCTGCTGAGTGCGGTGCTGCTGCCTATACTGCTCCAACACCCAACGGAGTTCTTCGCTAGAAGAAAGACATGGTCAGACCCATGTTACACTATGGCATGTCTCTGCCAAAATCTGAAAGTTTATTTTGGCATCTACATAGAGAGGAGAAAGACTGGAGGCAGTGAGAGCAACTGAGAGGCTACTTAAACAGTCCCTGGAAACAGTGATGACAATCTGAACGCTGGTGGCAGTTTTGAATGGTTTCGAGAAGGAAAGAGATTTGTAGGTAGAATTGATACAACCTAACAACTAACTAGAAGTGGGGTGCGGGGGGGCGGGGTGAAGAAGGAGAGGTAAGATTCAAAGATACCTCTAAGGTTAAGAAATTGGGTGCTTAGGAGCATGGGGATATACTGAAGCAGAGCTGTGTTGTGTGAAGAGCCCTTGGAGTCTGAGTACCCAGAATCGTCACCTGGGAAAAGACCATGAACACTCAGCTTCAGGTTTCAACATCTACAGAATTAAAGTTTGGACTTAATGATTCCTGAGAACCCTTCTGGTTCCAATGAAATTCCCCTTTCTAGGCCCAGGGCTGCAAACTGAGAGCTAAGAATGATTTTTACATTACAATTAAATTTCATTGAAAAATGTAAAAACTGGGGCGGCTAAGTGGCACAATGACTAGAGCACCAGCCCTGGAGTCAGGAGGACCTGAGTTCAAATTCAGCCTCACTAGCCGTGTGACCTTGGGCAAGTCACTTAACCCCAACTGCCCTACCTTCCCCTCTCCAAAAAGAAAAACACACACACACACACACACACAAAACCATTCTTAGCTCATAGGTATGCAGTAATGGGTAGTTTGTCAATTCCTGATCTAGGCCAATTCATGTAGTTCTCTCCCCAGGTCAGTGTTTCTCAGACTGTTCTGGGCCACAAAACAATGGAGTTAAAAAAGTAGATTGATGGAATTCATAAGTGCTGCTGAAGGTTCTAGGGCTATAGAACACCCACTGCTAGAATAAAAGAAAGAAGAAGACACTGGGAAGCAAAATAAGGGAACCTGAAATCTATTGCTATACTGAAAAAAAAAATCGCCTGTTATATGTTATTGATAAATTTTCACACTGAATATCTGATAAGAAAAATATCCTTAGTATTAATGCTTTTGAGGGAACCCACATATTTCAGTCTACTATCAGGAAAACTTCCTAACAATTAGAGCTAGCTCAGGATGGAATGGGTTTCCTATCCTCAGAGGGTTCCAAGCAGAACATGACTGACCACAGGCTAGTTATGCTTCAGAATCTTGGTCACTAATGTCTTTTCTGACTCTGGGGTTTGGTCATCCCTATTCACAGCTGGATTCTAAAGAAGTCTGATTCTCTGGATCAAAATTCTTTTTCAACAGACATTTTGGAATAAATTGGAATAAATATATTCATCTTGATGAACAAGGAGGACATAATCAAGGGACCTTTTATGTCAGAAACTTTGTCACTAGAGGTAGGAATAATACAGCGCCTTGCAAACAGTAGGCACTTAATATTTGACTGATGGATCCAAAACATTTTGTACTTGTTTTTCCAGACCTTAACGCAATACAAACAGCTAGCAGTTACTTAACATGCTTATAGACTGATAACATCAGAAAATGGGATTTGTAGTACAATCATATTAAATATTAATGAAAATGGTGGCAAAAAGTGCGAATCCTTGGGCAGAGGATTAGGAGGAGAGCAGCTTTAGATGACAAGCTTACAGTGGTGCTATGGCATCAGGAAAGCTCAGGCAACTTGAGGCCACACTGAGGAGTAAGAACACTGGGTGGTAACGGCAGCGTGCCCCATGTGCTCCATCTAGAGAACTGTGTTCAGTTGTGGGCATCAGGTTTTAGAAAGAGCATGGATAAGATGAGAGAATACAGTGGGTCAACCAGACAGGCAGAAGGTCTCAAGTTCTTGCCAGATGAAGAGAGGTTGAAGAAGCACTAGATTGTTGGCTTGGAGAATAGTAGATTTGGAAAACAGAATGGCTGTATTTACTTATCTGAAGGACTTTCAGGCATTTGTTCTGTTTGGGGGGAGTGGAATGGAGCGGAGCAGGTTGCCAAGAGGCAACTTAGTCTTGCTATCAGTTTCTCCTGCCAGGCTCAGTGTACGTGGGATGGACCAGCTCAGGGGAAGAGGTTCACCTTCCTAGTGGTCTTGGAGCAGAGGCTAATGTCCCACTTGGACAGTGGACTGGAAAGCTGGCCCTTCAGGGCTCTTCCAACATGATTCTGAGCTCTTCAGGATTTCATGTTTGAATAGGGAGCTGAAGAAAACAGCCTCCCACCAGAGAAGCAGTAAGGGCAAGTCTTCAGGTCCTCTTGCATGCAGCCAGGAACCAGGGCTGGGATCCTCAACCACTCTTGGGCACTGGCCTACTGAGCTTAGGGGAGAAAATAGGTGTTCAGGAAGTCAGAGGGAAAAGGGAGAACTCCCGGACTTTACCTTCACATGAAATTACAGGGTATTTACTTGCAAGGGTTAGTGAAGGGTAATTTTAGGGACCCCTTTCTCTAAACACTACCTAGATTAGTGTAAAAAAAAATCAAGATTTAAAATGCAAATACTGTGTGAGGTAGCAGAATGACTAAATGATATCCATGGGCCCTCTAATCCATGTCACATAAATGGAATGGCTACTATACAACAGCATTTCACCTAGGGTTTCAAAAGCAATTAATTTATTTGTTAATGTACATACCACTGTTTGAAATTGAAGGGTTGCTTTTTTTTGAGGAGGGGGATATTCTTATGGAATCAATTCTAACTTTAGCCCTTTATAACTGTTATAACTTTATTTAACAACTTAGTAAAAGCAGAGGTTTATGGTTCTTAACATGGTATAAGGAAACCAAAATAAAGTTTAACAATACAAAGTGCCAAAAAAAAAAAAAGCATTCAACTCAGGAACCAGTCACTTCAATAGGACTTCCAAACTTTTCCTAATCAAGCCTTAGAATAAATAAAGACTAAGAGCAACATAAAAGACGTTTAAAATGAAAATTCATTTTTGCCAATTTTAACAATCAAGAAAAAGAAAGTCTGGCTATAATACTTAATGACATGGGCATCACGTTTATATAGAAAAACACACAATGATAAAAAAAAAGTATCATCACTGAAAATATTGCACAACTTCAGCTGTTTCTTCTCAGATTTGTTTTAAGTAATTGGGTGTATCTGAATTAATAAATAAAAAAATTCAAGAGACACGGCTAACAATTTAAATGGACCTGATACTAGAATTTTAACTTTTCTCAAATTCATCTTCATGTCTTTCCATTATGGATTAATAGGGGAAAAAATTTAATCATGTAGAGACCTTTCTGCATTCAAATGACAAACCTTTTTAAAAGTACTTATGATATATTTCACTCCTCTAGAATCTAAGCACAGAGGCTCCTTCAAGTCTGTGTGTTTGACAATATAAAAATGTTAGGTAAAGGACTCAATTCCAAACAAAACAGTCAGAAACACTTCCTGATTCCTTTGGGCTAAGTTGAGACTGCATCTCTTTCTGCTCGTCTAGGATGGGTAAGCAGGGCCAGTGTGGAGCCGAACGTCTAAAAGTCACAGTAGAGTACAATAAGGAAAAACAAACACATGCTAACTGGAGAAAAAGATGACGACCACATCTTTACGAGACTGTCTCTACTAGAAACACTTCAGGAGTTTAGAGATTTCTTGCATTTTTACATCAGCTGCAAGAAACAGATGAAGGAGAAATTCCTTCTTTCTTGAGATCACAACTATGAAGTCATGTTGTTATACAAACTCGGCATTGGTGTGCAAAATAACATGAGAAACATCTACCTTATTATTTCCAACTGCTTGCCTGATTGGCCAGCAGGACTAAAACAGATACCTTCCAGATGGAGATCGAGATATGGTTTATTTAACTTCAATAACCTCAGAACTACAGTAATTCGAGATGCAGTATCCTTTTGCTAAGGTCCAAGACAACAAGTCTTTATGGGAGAGGAAGGAAGCAATGACCCAAGTCACAATTGGGAATCTCTTTTCTTGTAATACTCATCCCTATGGGGTCTCCCTTCATGTTCTACAGCACAGTGGTCTAATTTGAGCTCAAAAGCCTTAACATTTTAAGTCTGCTCAAAATTTTTATGCTTACCATGCAAATAGTCATAGGAATTAAGCAAAACCCTGGACTAAGTAAATATTAAAATCATTTTCCTTGGGTTGATGTCCATCCTCATATTAAGTCACTTTCTTTTTTCAAAAAATAGAAAAGGGATAGTGCATCTCAGTTTGCTTAAGAGCTAGGAGATCACTTTAAATTCTGCATAATCCTAACTGCAAACAGAACATAGCACTTTTAACAGGTTATAAATAAACTGGTTTTCAAGCATAGAGGCAGCCCCAACAATAACAATACACTATTTAAAAAGACCTAAGGCAATGGATTCCATCTCCAATGGAAAAAAGAACTGTGCAAACAAGCTTAAAACTACTTCTTTGTGCCAGTGTTATAAAATGTAGCTTTTAAGAAAACCTTGACCCAAATGCTAGCAACTTGTGAAAAGAATAATGGGGGGAGGGAATGAAAGTTATTTCATTTAGGAAAAATAACCCCTACCTTGCTCCGAATAAAATCTTCAATACACACAATTTAAACATCTACAGCTGCTGTAACACTTTACACAATTCCTATGCACTGGAATAATATAACAAGACTAAGTACAATTATAGTTTAAACACTGGGTCAAGGCTTTATGTAAAAATACCTTCCTACTTGTTCCTCTGGACTCTAAAATATCATGGACTTTTCCCATCATCTGCAGCCATTCAGGAATTTTTAGGAAATGACTTTTGTGCATGATCTTAATTCCTGCTCCCTGGCTCTGTGGGCTCAGTGACAAAAGATCAAAACCATCGAAAGCCGTGGCTCCCTTGCCTCGTCAGAAGAGAAACCCAAGGCTCAGTTAGTCTCATATGAGGAAAGCAGTGCTGCGTCCACCGGCTCCATGCAGGATGGGCATGTGAAGGACCTCATGAGCCAGTTGTCTATACAGTCCAGGTGATAAATGTGCATGCATGGCAGAAACCGGATGGGGTCTCCATAAACAAAGTCCATCATACAGATCACACACCTAGAAGGAGGAAATAAGAAAGAACTTTGGAGAATGATGCTAAAATAATTTAGAATGCTCTTCATGTGTCTGCAGATGAAAATGACAATGTTTAATTATAGAATCTTCAAAGTTGGCACAGCCCCACTGAGACTCAGTTTCCTCATCTCTAAAATACTATAGAATACCTGCTTCACAGAAGAACTACGGCACTGAAATGAGATGATAGGTTTAAAGTGCTTAAAAAATTCTATGTATCAAAATGATCTTCAGTTACAGGGAACTTACTGCCTTCCAAGATAGCCCATTTCATTTTCGGATATCTCTAACCATTATTATTATTATTTACCATATTGAATGTAATTAGCCTCTTTGTAATATCCATCCATCATTACCCCTAGTTCTGTCCTCTGGGGCCAAGATGAACAAGTCTAATCTCTCTCCCATGTGAGGACTTTCTGGGTAGCTATCTTATCCCTATGGACATTAATTTCCTCATTTCTAAGAGGATCCATCCAGTTCTAAAATTTCTTAAGTCGTAAAATCATTTCTGTGCCTGTGGAACTTCAAATGACCACATATCAAGCTGTTTCCCCAATGTCAACATACTACATTTTTTCAGCCAATCTGTCAACTCAAGAAGTGGGTGTCAACAAACTAAAACTAAGTTAAGCAGCCACAGATGAAAAGAGAACTGAGAACACTATAAGAATTAATAAAGGAAAATCTTAATTCAGTAATCTGATTTAATTAATCATCAACATTCACTAGTACTTTATAATTAAAGTACAGCATAAAGAACACTAGACAAAATCCAAGAGAAAGGATTCAAATTTGCCTCCAAAATTTATTAACTGTGACCCCAGTGATTGTTTCCTCTCTTTGATTTGCAATCAAATGGAGATAATATCCCCTTTAGTGCCTATTTCAGAGTTCGAATGAGAATCCAATGAGCTACAGTCTATAAAAGCGTGAGGTGAATCTTAAAGTATCAATCAAATGAGACAATATTTTTTTAAGTAACTTGCCCAAGGTTACACAACTAGTTTTTTTTGTGTGGGTGTTAAGTGTCTGAGGCAGGACAGAACTTGGGTCCTCCTGATTCGGCGCTTTACTCACTGCGACAATATTTTTTAACCAACACAGAACATAATTCTTGGTACATAGTAGGAATATGTAAATGCTTACTCCTTTTCTCCCTCCCTTCCTGTAATGGGAATGTAAATTTAAGATCTTCCCTGTCCCTAGGCCCTTTGATAGGTTTTAAGTGTACCAGGAGCCTGTGGCAGGAGGCTTGTTTTTCAGGAGATACTTTGTGAATGGGCAGATGGTCAGGAGGGTTGTGACATTCTCTGAGCCAGGAGAAGGCTATATAAACCCTGATGTGAGGCTTTGTTTTGGGGTTCACTTTGAGAAGTGTTGTGTGATTTGACCAGATGAGACTGTGAGCAGCCATTGAGACCCCTTCTTCCCCCCTTTGAGAACCCAGATGTTGATGCTTCTCTCTCTAGTAACTGTGACTAGGTATGGATGTTATGGTCAGACAGCTGGAGGCCTGTCTGCTTGAAATCTTTCTGTGTTTTCTTGTAACTTCTGTCTGTATACTCTGAAGTTCGGGGTGCTGACTTATCATTTATCTAGTTCAGGGGTTAAAGCAAGATTGTTAATCCATTTTGAGTTGCTTTCCTTTAGAAAAGCAGATCTAAGAACCTGTGCTAGCAGCCACCCTGGGGATGCTGGGATGCTTGGTGCTACACTTCCCCTTAAGAAACTAGAAATATGTTTGTTCCTATTATTTAGCTTACTGTAAGGGCTGGACTAGAAGAAAACTTTTTAAGTTCTGCTCTCAGCTGTTTGACTGTATAAGGGTCATTTTTAAAACTATCTATAAAAACAGGGCTGCTAATTTTAACCTACTTACCTGGAGGCTACTTTATGGATTAAATCTGCAAAGCCCCACTAACCTTCTCAGTCTCTACTTTCTAGGTCTGATTAATGAAGCAGTCTAAACCCACAGTGTATCTGAGGAACAGAAGAGTAGAATTTTCTCTGATTAGAGATACCCAAAAGTCTTCAAGTAAATAAATGGACAAAGGGTTGGGCTAGGTGTGCTGTAGCACACACAGACTAGCTGGTCTAGAAAGATCCTATCTGGCCTGACAGTGCTATATTCTCAGTATATTTTTTTTAAAAAAGAGGTTTCATGTGACTCAAGGACACAGACCAAAGTCCAGCTACATAAACCAATGACATCAGGCATCTGCTAACAAATTTGCTCTCAACCTATAAAGTCGATTTAACAGATTCTGGTACCTGTCCTTATTAGGGGGCTCCTGGTTTTTACCAAAAGGGTTTTTGAGGGTATATGGCGGTTCATTTTCTTTTTTTAATCAACCTTGAGAAGGACCCCTCCCGCCCCCACAAGTATAATTTATCAATTATTTGCCTTATCTATGAATTTTTCTGTCACTAAAAGTATCAGATAAAGGTTTGCTGAATTAAACGGCTCTCACTGAGGAAGTTCTCTTCTTTAAGGACTCCAGCCCTATGATACAGCAGGTCCCAATCCCATTTCTGAACCTGAAAATAAGTGAGCTATTTTTTTTTTGAGCTACTTTTTTTTTCCATTATTCTCATTTCTTCCACAAGAATACTAGGTAGCCAACTCTCCCATAGCAATGGGGAAAAGGAATTAATAAGGGACAATGTCTACACAGTCATTTCTTCCCTTAAAGTTCAATTTACCAACAACATCTGGTATGTGCCAGGTACCAAGCACACAAATGCAGAGCATAAAACAATTCCTACTCTCAAGAACTCTGCATTTTAAGAGGTATTGTCTGTAGATCTGTGTGCACTCTCTTTACTAAACAAAAGGTAATTAGGGAAAGGGGACACTAGGCGTTGGAGGAAGAAGTGCACTTTGGGTAGGGGGACGACCATACAAAGGTGCCAGGATGGCAGAGAAAACGTTTTTTTAAAGACAAGGCTTATGAGGCAGCTATGACAGACGGTATGAAATCTGGTGTCAGAAGATCTGGGTTCAAATCCAGCCTCTAATACTTACTAGCTGTGTGCTCATCATCAAGTCACTGAAGCTTTCTAAAACCTCAGTATTCTGACCTGTAAAATGGGAATAATACCCATGACACTTCATTCTGAGGTTCAAATGGGATATATGTAAAACGCTAAATTTGTTATTATTATAAAAGATTTTAATCACCCAAACCATATGCCCTTATCCATAGAAAGTCTTTTAGTGTGACAATCCATACCTGACCTCCCAAAGCATGCAAGAGCCTGTACAGCAGGGGCTAGACTGCTGCTGAAAACCAAGCATGGCAAGGAGACCTTTCCCATTCATCTACATTAGAAAAACAAAGCAACAACTCACTCCCGGATCTTTTTTTCTGACCCATCTCTTCCAGGGTCATACACTCCTTTAGGCAGATGCTGGATCAGGCCTATCCTCTGGGCTATTCTGATCTGCTCTTCTTCAGTCAGCTGTGTTGCCAGTCGAGTCTGGCTTGGAGTTGGATGATAAACCGGGACAGGGACTTGCTCCTGAATTTAAAGAGAAAAAGGACTAGTCATTCATCTATGAGAAGTCATTATTTTTGTTGATGTATTACCCTTACCTCCAACCTAAACCTGAAAGCCAGGAAATGATTCCCTAGTTAGATCTCTGACCTACTTATGAAGCACAAAACAAACTCCTAACAAAAACTGGCAAGGATTTCTACTGAAGTAATTCCCCATAAGAACCATTTATTTAACTCAGACATTCACTTCTGGTGCTGCAATAAATCAATGGTGAAAATGAATTAATATGTAGAGCTTACATGGACCTAATTAGCAGTTCTGAATTCCATTAAATTAGTTTACTATCCCACAAACTCTCAAGTGTTTGAAAATTGCAAAAGTCCATCATGTCCACCACCAAATCCTTCTGGTGATGTTACCTGTGTGCAAATGAAACAGTCCCCTCAGAAGAATTACAATCCTGAACATCTAAAAAGGTAATAGGAAAAGCATGGATATTTCAATCTACAAACAACAACAAAAAAAGGGGCCTGCACAGAAAGCTTCAAACCTGTGTTGTATACAGAATTTTTAAAAAAATAAACATGTTTAAAAGGCAACAGAAAGCTACATGAGCAGAGTGGGCTGCAGTGTATGAGGGAGATGAAGAGAGCCCATTCCCTTGCCTCTAAGCCCTGGCTGCCTAGACACCCAGCTATGGCTGAACACAAATTCTCTGGACAATACCCCAGAAAGGTGGGGGTGGGTGGGTTTCCTGCTCCCACCAGGGAGGGGGGATTCATCACCTCCTGAGGAAGCTCAGTTCACTTTGGGATTGTTGTTGTTGAGTCATTTCAGTCGCGTCCTACTCTCCATGACCCCAGTTGGGGTTTTCTTGGCAGGGACACTGGAGCAGTTTGCCATTTCTTCTCCAGCTCATTTTACAGATGAGGAAACTGAGGCAAACAGGGTGAAGTGACTTGCCCAGGGTTCCACAACTAGTGAGTGTCTGAGGCTGGATCTGAACTCGGGAGGATGAGTCTTCCTGCCTCCAGGCCCTGTATTCTATCCACTGAGCACCCAGCTGCTCCTACTTTGTGACAGGCTAACTCTTTGGAAATACTTCTTGAAATCAAGTCCCAATTTGCCTCTCGGAGGTTTCCAAACCCACTGTGCACAGGACCTTTCTGAATACAAGAAAACTGCCACCATGTAAAGAAGTCTTCCCTCCCTTAGGCTAAAACAACAGTTCTGTCCATGATAATGTACACTATGACCCTGAAGGGCTTTGTCTGCCTCTGAGTGTTCTCCAACCTACCAATATCCTTCCAAAATGTGCCACACAATACCCCCGGTGTGTTCTGATCAGGGCAGAAGAGAGCAAAGTGATCACCACTTTTCAGTCCTGGTCATTATACCTCTCCCTTCCATTCTACAATCGTGAAGCTGATGTTCAGTATGTAAGACCTGAAGTTGGATAGGGGAGACAGATGTGAAAGATGTGCATTATCTTTTCAGGGCGTGATCCTATGAAGGGAATACAACATGCTGTATTATTCCCTTCTTTGGCTCATCCCCAAGCGTGCCATCTCAGTTTTATTCAGGTGATAAAACATTTTGACAAAAATGTTTAATAGCGTGGAGTCAAGCAAGCATAGACCTCTGTAGCACTTTAGCCTTCAAAGACGGCAGAGTAGAGGCAACCCAGCAGAGTTCTCTTAACACTCCCCTTCAAACAACTTTGAAAATAACACCTCATATCAAATTTTGGAACAGCAGAACCAACAAAAAGTCAGGGTGAGACATTTTTCTGGCCTAAGAAAATTTAGGAGGTTGGCAGGAGAAGTTTGTGATACCCGGGTGGAAACTTGCTGCAGCCCACAACGTGCAGTGGAAGCAACAGTGGCCACAGCAGCTTCAGGAGCTCTCAGCCCAGTGCAGCAAAGGGATAGGACAATTAGAAAGAAATGGCAAGGAATCTTTTTTTTTTTTAAGTTCAATTCTATATGTTTATGTCACTTTGCTGAGTTGTTTTTCAGTCATGTCTGATTCTTTGTGACCCCATTTGGGATTTTCTTGGCAAAGACACTGGAGTGATTTGCCATTTCCTTCTCCAACTCATTTTATTTTTTTTACTTTCACATTAAACTTTAGTCAGATTGTAAAGGATTATAACCAATGGAATGAACATTGGGAAAGAAGAATCAAAACAGAACGAGAAAAAGAAAGAGAACAAGTCATTTGCTTCAATCTGCATTCGAACTCTGCGGCTCTTTCTCTGGGTGTGGACATCTCTTTCCATCATGAGTCTTTTGGAGTTTTCTTAAAACCTTTTATTGCTGAGAGGAGCCCAGTCTATCAGAGTTAGTTGTCACACATGTGTTGTGTACAAATTTTTCCTGGTTCTGCTTTTCTCACTCAACATCAGTTTATATAAGTCTGTCCAGGTTATTATGAAGCCTGTCTGTTCCTCATTTCTTATAGCACAATAGTATTCCATTACATTCATAGACTACAACTTGCTCAGCCATTCCCAATTGATGGGCATCCCCTTGATTTCCAATTCTTTGCCTCCACAAAAAGAGCTGCTATAAATATTGGTGTACATTCGGGTCCTCTTCCCACTTCTATGATCTCTCTGGGATACAGCCCCAGAAATGGTATTGCTGGGTCAAACATATGCACTTATTTACAGCCCTTTGCATTAGTGTTCCAAATTTTCCACATCCTCTCCAGCATTTATCATTTTCCTGTTTTGTCATCTTAGCCAATCTGACTGCTGAGATGTGGTACCTCAAAGTTGTTTTGATTTGCATTTCCCTAATCAATAGTCATTTAGAGCATTTTTAAAATATGCTTCTAAATATCTTTAATTTTGTCCTCTGAAAATTTCCTGTTCATATCCTTTAACCATTTGTCAATTGGGGAATGATTTGTATTCTTACAGATTTGACTCAATTCTCTGTATATATATTTTTTGTTTGTTTGTTTTTTGCCTCTTAGAGGGCAATTGGGGTTAAGGGACTTGCCCAAGGTCACACGGATAGTTTTTGTGTTAAGTGTCTGAGGCTGGATTTGAACTCGGGTCCTCCCAACTCCAGGGCCAATGCTATTCAATCTGCTACCTAGCCGCCCCAATTCTCTGTATATTTTAGAAATGAGGCCTCTATCAGAGACACTGGTTGTAAAAATTCTTTCCTAATTTTTCATTCCCTCTTAATTTTGGCTTTATTTGTACAGAAGCTTTTCAATTTAACATAATCAAAACGATACATTTTGCATCTTAGAATGCTCTCTACCTCTTGTTAGGTCATAAAATCTCCCCTTCTCCGTGGATCTGACAGGTAAACTATCCCTTGCTCTCCCAGACTGCTCACAGCATCAGCCTTTATGCCTAGATTGTGCACCCATTCTGACTTGATTTTGGTACACGGTGTTAGAGTAAAGTCTGGTATGGCTGGGCCACCTTCCCTAGTATTTCTTTTCATTAATTCCCTTGATATTCTGGACCCTGTTTTCTTCCAAATGAATTTTGTCAACATTTTTTCTAGCTCTATAAAGTAGTTTTTTGGTAGATTGATTGGCATGGCACTAACTATGTAATTTAATTTAGATAAAATTGTCATTTTTATTATATTAGCTCAACCCAGCCACAAGCAATTGATGTTTCTCCAGTTAGTTAGACCTGACTTTATTTGTATGAAAGGTGTTTTGCAGGGGGTGGCTAGGTGGTGCAGTGAACTGAGCGCTGGCCCTGGAGTCAGGAGGACCTGAGTTCAAATGTGACCTCAGACACTTAACACTTACTAGCTGTGTGACCTTAGGCAAGTCACTTAACCCCAATTGCCCTGCCTTCCCCCTCTAAAAAGCGAAAAAAAAAAAAAAAGTTTTGTAATTGTGTTCATATAGGGCCTGGGTTTGTTTTGGCAGGTAGATTCCCAAATATTTTATAATGTCTACAGTAACTTTAAATGGAATATCTCTATTTCTTGCTGTTGGACTTCGTTAGAAATATATAGGAATGCCAAGGATTTATGTGGGGTTATTTTATATCCTGCAACTTTGCCAAATTTATTTATTATCTCAAGTAGTTTTTTACTTAATTCTCTAAGTATATCATCATATCAACTGCAAGGAGTGACAAGGGACCTTTTGCTGGCAATGGGTACAGCTGATGCTGAAAAAGCCTGGGAAAGCTGCCCCTCCAAGGTGAGAGTTCAACTTTAACATCAATTGAAAATCAAGAAATAGGATGGAAAAACGAGCAAACAACAGAAAAAGAATGGCTATAAAAAGCTACTACCATGGCAGTAAAGACTAAGACACAAATAGCCACAAAAACAAAGCTTCAAAGAAAAAATGCTTATTAGACGGAAGCCCAACAAGAATTCCTGGAATGAATTAAAGAAAGAGATAAGAGTGGTAGAGGAAAAACTGTAAAAAGAAATGAGAGTGATGTAAGAAAATTATGAACAGGGAATTAACAGGTTGGTAAAAGAAGTACACAAAAAATACTGAAGAAAATAACACCTTAAAAAACAAAGTTGGTCTAATGCTAAAAGAGACATAACAATTCACTGAAGAAAAGAACTACTTGAAAAACAGAACGGGCTAAATGAAAAAAAAAAAAAGAGGCACAAAATCTCACTAAAAAAATTATTCCTTAAAAATTAGGATTGGGCAAGTGGGAGCTAATGATTTCATGAGACACCAAGAAACAATAAAACAAAGTCAAAAGAATGAAAAAATAGAAGAAAATATTAAATATCTCACTGGGAAAACAACTGACCTGGAAAATAGATCAAAGAGAGATAATTTAAGAATACTGGACTACCTGAAAGCCAAGATCAAAGAAAGGACCTAAACATAATATTTCAAGAAATCATCATGGCAAATTGCCTTGATATTTTTGATATCAAGGGTAAAACAGAAACTGAAAGAATCCATGGATCACCTCCTGAAAGAGATCCCAGAATGAAAACTTCCAAAAATATTATAGCCAAATTCCAGAGCTTCTAGGAAAAAAAGATTTCAAACAGTCAGAAAGAAACAATTCAAATATTATGGAGCCATAGTAAAGATCACACAAGATTTAACAGCTACCACATTAAAGGAGCAGAGGGCTTAGAATATCATGCTTCTGGAAGGCAAAGGTGCTAGGATTATAATAATGAATAACTTACCCACTAAAACTGAGCATAATCCTTCAAAGAAGGGAAAAAACTAACATTTGATAAAACAGAGAATTTTCAAACATTCCTGATGAAAAAACCAGAGTTGAAGAGAAAATAGCATATTCAAGCATAAGACTCAGAAGCATAAAAAGGTAAACATTAAAGAGTAACCATAAGGGTCTCAATAAAGTCAAACTGTTTATATTCCTATATGGAAAGATGATACATGTAATTCCTAAGAACTTTATCATTATTAGGACAGTTAAAAGGAGTTTACATTTCAGAGGGCATGGATATGAGTTGATTATGTTGGAATGATCTTCAAAAACATAAAGAGGTGAGAAATGGAGAAGCAAGAGGTAGAATGGGAAGAACTTTCTCACATAAAAGAGGGATGCAAAGGAAGAGCTTTTACAGTAGAGGGGGAAAGAGAGAGGGTGGCAGGCAATGCTTGAACCTCACTCTCAGCAGAATTGGTTCAAAGAGGTAAGAATATATATTCACACTCAAGTTGTGTATAAAAATATAACTTACCCAATGCAAAAAAGGAAAGGAATAAAAGAAGGGGGTGTACATGTTTGTGATAAAAGACAGGACAGATTAATTAAGAGAGACAGTGGTTAGAAGCTAAATAGATGTTTGAGGAGGACCAGGATAAAAGGGAGAGAGAAAAAACAGAAGAAAATAGGATGGGGGAAAAACCATAGTTAATAACCATAACTGTGAATGCAAATGGGATGAGCTCATGCATAAAATGGAAGCAGATAGGCAGAATGGATAAGAAACCAGAATCCAATAATATGTTATTTACAAGAGACATGCTTTAAACAGAAAGACACACACAGAGTTAAATAAAGGCTGGAACAGAATCTAATATGCTTCAGCTAAACTTAAAAAAAAAGGGCAGGAATAGCAATCATGACCTCAGACAAAGCAAAAGTAAAACCAGACCTAACTAAAAGAAATAATCAGGGAAACTACATTTTGCCCAAAGGTACCATAGACAATGAAGTAATCTAAAAAATTTTTACAGCAAGTTTCTTTGGTAAGAGCCTCATTTCTAAAATACATAATGAACATAGAACCGAGTCAAATTTATATAAACAAGAGTCATTCTCTGATTGATAAATGGCCAAAGGATATAAACAGGCAATTTTCAGAAGAAGACATCAAAACTATAGTCATATGAAAAAATACTCTAAATCACTATGATCAGAGAAATGGAAATTTAAACAACTCTGAGATACCATCTCATACTTATCAAAAATGACAATTGCTGGATGGGATGATAGAAAAACAGGTACACTAATGAACTGGAGGAGTAGTGAACTGGTCCAATAATTCTGGAGAACAATTTAGAACTGGGCCCAAAGGCCTAAAAAACACTGCATACCCTTTGACTCGGCAATACCACTACTAGGTCCAATCCTAAAGAGATCAAAGGAAAAGGAAAAGGACCTACATGTACAAAAAAATTTCAGCAGCTCTCTTTGTGGTGGTAAAGAACTGTATCTCGAGAGGATGCTCATGAACTGGGGAATGGCTAAACAATATGGGAAATGAAGAGGAGGGTGGTTTCAGAAAACCATGGCAAGATCTGTATGAACTGGTGCAAAGTAAATTGAGAAGAACCAGGAGATCATTGTGCACAATAACAGCAATGTTGTAATGATGATCTGCTATGAAATACTTGGTTACTCTGTTCAATGCAACGACCCAAGACAATTCCAAAGGACTCATAATGAAAAAATGCTATCCACCTGTAGCAGAAAGCACCCAGCATCCCCAGGGTGGCTGCCAGCACAGGTCCTTAGATCTGCTTTTCTAAAGGAAAGCAACTCAAAATGGGTTAACAATCTTGCTTTAATCAAACATGTCATTTACATTAAATAAACATGTCATTATTTACATGTAAGTTCACAGGGGGAAAAGTCAGCAGCCTGAACTTCAGAGAATACAAACAGAAGTTACAAGCAGAAAGAGAAACAGATGAGCAGAGGGGGCTTCCAGTTGTCTGACCATTACATCCATACCTAGTTAGTTACCAGAGAGGGAAGCATCAACATCTGGGGGGAAGAGGGGGCGCTCAACAGCTTCCCAGAGTCTCGTCTGGCCAAATCACACAACTCTTCCTGAAGTGAACCCCAAAGCAAAGCCTCACATCAGGGTATATACAGCCTTTTTCTGGCTTAGAGAATATCACAACCCTCCTGACCCACTGCCCAATCACAAAGCAACAAGGTGTGGGCATTCCTGAAAAACAAGCCTCCTGCCACAGGCTCCAAGTGAGCACATTCAGCCTGTTAGGGGGCAGAGTATATTTTCAAATCAGAGAAGGTTCTCAGAGTCGCTTAAGTCTATCAAGGGGCCAAGGGGCAGGGAATATCTTCAGATTACATTACCATAACACCACCTCCAGAGAAAAAACTCAGAGATGAACCAAGTACAAATTGAAGCATAATTTTCTTACTTAAAAAAAAAAAAAGGCTTATAAGGAATTGTATCTCACATGATTTTACATGTATAATTGATATAATGCTTATTTTCTCAGTGGTTAGGAGGGAGTTTGGAACTCAAAAATTTAAAACCAAAAAAAATGCAGAAAATAAATTATAAACTTAAAAGTAGGTTTTGAAAAGCTTAAAGTATCAAATAAATGCTAATTACTGGAAGTGGTGGTAGTACCGTGTTTCCCCGATAATAAGACACTGTCTTATTAATTTTTTTGGAAAGAAAAACACCAGAGGGCTTATTTTCAGGGGAGGGCTTATGTTGTCCTGCCTCAGCTCTCCTCCGCAGCACTGCTCTCAATGGCGCCAGCAAGCAAATCACTGGGGAAGAACAGGATGACGCGCTCACTGCTGCAGCTCTGACTGGATGCAGCTCGGAGCGTGGCGTGCGTTTCACCCGGGGGGCACGGTGCATACAGAGGGTACCGTAATGTAGCGTGTAGCGCAGGGGATTACCTTCACTACAGTAGCAATCTCAATAGGGCTTATTTTCGGGAGAGGGCTTATTTTAGAGGAATCTTACACAGTAAGGGGAGGGCTTATTTTCGGGATAGGTCTTATTATCGGGGAAACATGGTAGTAGTAAACTATAGGACAGCATTTTCTTGATTTGCCAGTCTAGTAATCTGTCAAAAGAAAATCTGAGTTCTTTGAAGCCATGTTGGATCTTTATAATCAGTTTCCTTTCCTTGGTGTTCATAACACCCTTTTAATATGAATGGAGCACCAAATCTCAGTCTTCTTTAAAGGAGACAGAGTACTCATGCCATACCTAATAGTGGGAGATCCCTGAAGCACTATACTGGGTCCTCTTTTCTCTCTATACTATCTCCCTAGCTCCCACTGGTTAAATTCTCCATGCAGAGGATTCTTAGATCTATATAAATCCAGTCCCTAGCCTCTCTCTTGAACTACATACAGTCATGTAGTCACCACCTGCCTCTTGGATATATTAAACTATCTCATATGAATCTCAAACTCACTCAACATGTTCAAATGGAATTCATTATCTTTCCCCTAAAACTCTCCCCTCTTCAAAGCTTCCCTATTACAGTTAAGAGCTCCCAAAGGATTCTTCACTCCCATTCATTCTCAATATGCAAGTCCTCACTTACATATTCAATCAGTTGCCAAATCTACACATTTTTACTTTCGCATCATCTCTTTTTATTAAGTTCTTTTGTTTCCACTCACAACTACTACCTTATCAGTGACCCTCAGCATGGCTTCTAAAATTCTGAACCTAACAAACATCAAATAAAATGTGCATTTTCATAAACAAAGGTCAGAACAAAAGGGTTGTATGAGAAGCTGTGAGTCACGACATATAACTTGCTTGTTCTTTTAAGTGTGATAAGTTCAACATGTAACTTTCAAGGCTGTGCTACTCATGTTTCTTTCTGTCCTCACTTTAGCCCCAACCTGAGTATCTGCAGTGACCCTAATTCCTCCTTTGTCTTCTATGCATGTAAAAATTGGCTCAGTGATCCTCTTTTCTGGTTTTTTTTTTTGGGGGGGGGAGGAGAAGGTAAGGCAATTGGGGTTAAATGAGTTGCCTAGGATCACACAGCTAGTAAGTGTGTCAAGTGTCTGGGACCAAATTTGAACTCATTTGAGCTCCTGACTCCAGGGTCGGGGCTCTTTTCACTGCGCCAACTAGCTGCCCCCTCTTTTCTGTTTTTTGGGGGCAACCCTACTGCTAACCAACCTCTCTCTTCTCAACCACTACCTTTCCCTGGGAAAAAAAGGAAAAATAAAACTTTTTTTAAAACAAATAAACAAAGTCAAGCAAAGCAAATTCCCATATTATCCATGTTTGAAAATGTATATCTCATTTTGCCAACCTACTTTATCATTTTCTTCAGGAGGTTGGGAGCATTTATCACTGATCCTCTGGAATTATAGTTGTTGACTGAATTGATAAAGTTCTAAAGGCTTAAAAAAAGTTGTTTTTCTTCACAAAGTTGGTACTGTATAAATTCTCTCATTTCTGCTCACTTCATTCTGCATTAGGTCATGTCTTTCTAGTTTTTCGGAAGCCATCCCTTTCATCATATTTTACAGAATAAGAATATTCCATTGCATTAATATACCATAATATGTTCAGTCATTTTCCAGTTGATGGGGGTACTCCTTTAGTTTCTAGTTCTTTACCATAACCAACCTTCCCCCCCCCCCAACCCAACCCAACCCAACCCAACCCAACCCAACCCAACCCTGCTAGAAACTATTCCTGTCTATGTGGGTATCTTTCTTTGATTGGTTGGGATATATAGGCTTAGTAGTTGTATTGCTGCATCAATGGATATGCAGAGTTTAGTGATGTTTTGTCCCCTGGACTATTATAATAATCTTCTAATTAATTTCTCTAACTCAAGTCTCTTCCCACTCCATCTCATACTCCACACAATGCAGTCAAAGTGATTTTCTTAAAGTCTAAGTCTGACTATGTCAAACCCTCTCTCTTGACCTAAATGTTCACAAACACCCACTCAATAAATTCCACTGGGTCCTTATTTACCCTTCAGGATCAAACATGAAGAAGCTGCTTCTATTTCTAACTCCACTGCTGGCACAGGACACTATTTCCTCATTTGATCACCAACTTAGAAGAACTGAAAGGAACCTGGGAGGTATTCTAATTCAAATGATCCTCTGAAAGGGGGAGGGGGAAACTGTGGTCATTAATTAGAAAGGGCTTACCCATAGTTCTCCCTTCAGTTTACTGTGCATTCCAATAGATTCTCCAGTGTCCAGTCTAATAAACAAAATGGCTCTTGTAGGAGGGATTCAGATTGGGGGTAAAGGGAGAGCAGAACAAGGGTGTCTTTACTGACCCTGAACCTTCTGAAGAAAAGATGGATGCTCCTGGTTACATTCATTCCTGGGTCCCAGTCTAACAAGTTTCAGTGAGCCTGAGGAGTTTAAATCTGTATCTCTGCATTAGGGATGTACTGCAAGTACTATTCTAAAAGATGCCAAAATCAGTGTGTTATAACATATTTATTACCTTATCTTATTTTGCGATTTGTTTTCTGCAGACAAAATAGGAACATTCACGCATCCCTTTATTCATAAGGCAAAGATTTCTAGTACAAGTTTTATTAAAAAATCTTTATAAATATTTACTACAGGAAAATATGACCATAATACTAAAGATTAGAGGGAAGGCATGATCAGAAAATGTTTCTTTTACCTGTCAATACATTCCCTTTCATCTGGAACTCCTTCCTCTTTACCATAGCCAAATCTAACCGAAAGATCTGAACATATCTGTCTCTGGTGTCTAGAAGATTCATGATCACTGGTGGAGCTGTTTATATGCCAGACCTGGAAAAATCTGGCTCACATTCTGGCATTTTATTTATTTCAAGGATAAAATTAGAATTCTAGGATACTAATGTAGATTTAAAAAAAATGTTTTTCTAAAGAATCTCTAGTGACCAGATAATAATAAAAAAAAAAAAATTAACAACCAGAGAAGGAAAATAACTTCATTCAACACTCATTCATTATGTGCCAAGCCCTTGGTAAGGATCTTGGAATACAAAGACAATGTAATAGTGGCTTGCTTCAAGTAGAGTATATTCTACTAGATAAAAAGAACATGTACACAAATAAATACAAATATATGCAAAGTAATTTCAGGGGGTCCCCTGAGCTTTTGAAGATGAAGAATTTGGGAAACAGATCACAAAGGAATGATTTAGCAGGGATGAGTACTTCAGTTCTCTAGATATCTGCTGAAGCTCTCTCTCTACCAAAGGTAAAGTTATTTACTTCCTAACTTGCCACCATGATGATAATAATAATAATAATTTGTCAAAGAGTGGAAAAACCAACAGAGGCAAATTCTATATTGGATCTGATTCTAACAAGGAAGAGATGGTCGCTAGAGTGGAAAAGATGAAAGTTTGGACATGACCACTCCCTCTTAAATTATATGAGGAAAAGTTAGTTTAGGAGGGATAGGAATAATTCTCAAAAATAAAATTCTAAAGACAGAAAGAAAAACAATTCCAATGAGGAAGAATAAAGGGAGGTGTCTGAAGAGAACTGGTGTGGAAATCCAAGTGATAAAAGTATCACAAGATGAAGAGATGTGGACTAGAAAATAATAAAACCAGATGAATGGTCAGATTAAAAAAGTAACTGCTAATGGTTCAGTGTCAACTTAGTTGAAAGTTTCTAGGGCAGCTAGGTGGCACAATAATAGATAGAGTGCTAGGCCAGGAATCAGTAAAACTCATCTTTCTGAGTTCAAATCTGGCCTCACACTTACTAGCTGTGTGACTCTGGACAAGTCACTTACCCTTCTTTGCCTCAGTTCCCTCATCTGTAACTGAAAAAGGAAATGGCAAACCACTCCAGTATCTCTGCCAAGAAAAGCCCAAATGGGGTCATGAAGAGTTGGACACAACTGAACAACAACAAAAACAAGTGTGCTTAACCCTGTACTATTTCACATTTTTATCAATGACTTTGAAAACGGCACAGACAGCCTGCTCATCAAATCTACAAGTGGCACAAAGCTGGGGGAGGGGGGGGGATATCAAAAGTAGTTCAAGGATCCAGAAAGATACTGGCTTAAATCCAGTAAGATTAAATTCAATAAATGTTTGGTATAAAGTCTTAAATTTGAGTTAAAAAAAACTCAACTTCAGAAATAGAAGAGGGAAAAGGAATATCTATAAAGGGATTAATAAAAAAAGAAACAAATCTCTTCAGAAAAAATTGGGGAAAAAAAGCTTTAAAGAGAAAGTGGTAAACTTTACCCAAATAATGACATCCTTAAAAATTAGATAAGAGAAACCAATGACTCCATATAACAAATAACAAGAAATACTGTAATTAAACCAAAAAGAAAGAAAATTTTAAGATAGCTAATATAAAAAACTGACCTGGAAAACAGATGGAGAGGAATTTAGGAATTCTCAGACTCCCTGAAAAATCATGATTAAAAAAAAAAAGTGGAAAAAATTGGAAACTGCATTTCAAGAAATAATAAACAAAAACTGCCCAGATCTATTAAAATGTGAGGATATTGAATGATTCTAGAAAGAAACTCCAAACTGAAGACACCCAGGAAATGTTATAGCCAAGTTATTGTCCCTATAACTAGAGGCTGAGGCTTCAGATGGTCACAAAAGGCCTTCAGTTATAAACTAAAGAGGGGTTTCCCAACAGATGACAAATTACTACGGATGCTAGCTGTAGGTATCTAGGTGGCACAGTGGGTAATGATGAACTTGCAGTAAGAAAGACCTGAGTTTGAATCCTGCATCAGGCCCTTCTTGGTTGTGTGACCCTGAGCAAGTCACAACCTTCATCAACCTCAATTTCCTTATCTGTAAAATGAGGATAATGATAACTACCTTATGTGTTTGTTGTGAGGATCAAATTTGAACAAATGCAAAGCAATGTGCAAACCTTCAAGTGCTATTACTGTTTTGGACTGACATTATGCTGACTGGATCAAGCTTTAAATGATTCCAAATTTCTTCCTGAAACAGTCTATCTTATAAAAATAGCAATAATAACCAAAAAGCTAATCAATATTCTTACAAGGATGCTATATAGCTATGAGCCATGGAATATCAAAGCCTCCAAGGAATTAAAACTGAGGGTCATTCAAAAAGCAATGGAAAGATAGATGGGAAGCATAAATACCAATTAAAATTTATACAAAAGAAGTGTAAAGGAAGCCCTTGGAGAGATCCAGTTGTGGACAGAAGGAAGGCTGGTCATATAACAAGTTCAAGGGATAACTGGCAGACAGCCTGCCTGCTTCCCTGGTAGTCCACAAAGAAGTGTCAGAAAGTCAGCTGGAAGGTCCACAGCACAATGCACAACACATCCTCTAGGGACTGAGGGGAGGAGGCAGATAAGAGCTGCAAAGACTGGCTACATACAACGTGTATCACTGGACAGGGTATAGATGAAATCATTCATTCAAGTAGGCTCTTATTAAGCATTCACCATATGCTTATATAGAAATAATACAGACCTCACCCTCAGAAAGCTTAAATTCTACCAAATATTTCATCATCTAAAACTCACCAGTTCAACAAACATTTAACACCAGAAAGACTGGAATTTAAGAATACCTTGAAAAATGAAGCAGTATTAATAGACACAGTACAAGGAGGAAAAAAAAAAGACAGCCAGATGAACATTTCTATTTCAAAGAAAGTATGAAACTACTTTATTTGCATCAACTGACAAGACTGCTTCTTTTAGTGTTAATGTGATTCAAATCATATGTTTATATTATTTT
Source organism: Petaurus breviceps papuanus (assembly GCF_028583685.1). Lineage (NCBI taxonomy): Eukaryota > Metazoa > Chordata > Mammalia > Diprotodontia > Petauridae > Petaurus > Petaurus breviceps. Next base: position 24,947,342 of record NW_027185852.1, read on the forward strand.
TTAGAAAGAGGTGATAGGGTTGTTGTTATTGCATAAACTACCCTGGTACTGCTTATTTCATTCTGTCCAAACAAGTCTATTCAGGTTTCTCTGAACCCATTCCTTAAGTTATTTTTCCTGGCACTATAATAGTACTCTGTAATATTCATATACCATAATTTGTTCAGCCAAGGTGGGAATTTGTTTTGTTTAACTATGTATATTTGTTACAAGGGGCCCCCCTCCTCCATGGGGGAAGGTAGGAGTGAGAGAAAATAAATACTTAATTGAAATTAAAAAAATTTTTTTAGAAAGACTAAAAATTTAAAAAGTAATCCCAGATCCTCTGCCACTGCTCTAGAAGGACTAAAACGAGTCTCTTTGATGCCCTCTTGCCCAGTGCTGAGTCTTCCACCTCCACACTGTTGTGGGACCAAAGTTACCCACACACCCAAGAGGAAGACAAGGAAGGCCAGAAGGAAATCTAAGCGGGTCCCATCCCAGTTGGACAAGAGAGTCAGCCCTTATTTTACTATTTCTGTTCTCTGGTGACGCTATTTCCAACTGCCTGACCTCAATTTTGTACCTGAGAGGTGGCCCAAAGTGGAATACATTGCCCCCAGAGGACTATGAGTTCCCTTCATTCAAGTTCTTAAAGTAAATGAGAGATGACCATTTGTTGAGGTGTCTTAGAGAGGATACTGGTTCAAGTAGGGAAGAGACTTGAGAGGCTATTACAATTTCCTAATTTTACAAATAAGGAAGCAAAGGCCCATGGAGGTTATGTGACTTGTCCAAATTCAGCAAGCATCAGAGGTGGAATTAGAATCCAGGGCTTCTAATTCCAGGGTCAGTACTCAGTTCCATCATACCACACAAACTTCCAGCAAGGTTGGACAAGATGGCTTCTTCCAATTCAAAATAGATAACGTGTTTCCCCGATAATAAGACCTATCCTGAAAGTAAGCCCTCCCCTTACTGTGTAAGATTCCTCTAAAATAAACCCTATTGAGATTGCTACTGTAGTGAAGGTGATCCCCTGCGCTACACGCTACATTACGGTACCCTCTGTATGCACCGTCACCTCCCCCCAGGTGAAACACACGCTGCGCTCCGAGCTGCATCCAATCAGAGCTGCAGCAGTGAGCGCATCATCCTGTTCTTTATTGAATTCATTATTGAATAAAGGTACATTTTTTGTTCACATTTACCTGTTTATTAAAATTGCTGTCAATGTTCATTAAAATAAGCCCTCCCCTGAAAATAAGCCCTCTGGTGTTTTTCTGTCAAAAAAAAAAAATATAATAAGACAGTGTCTTATTATCGGGGAAACACGGTAGTGATCTATTTTCAACTATCTTGTTTCTCTTCGTCTGTCTGCCTTGACCACTGAGAAAATAAAACAAAACAAAGTGTCTCCAGACTGTGGCTTTTGGGCCTCGGCTGGCCTCTCACTACCAAACAAAGACAATTCCTTGGCCTCTTGTCCTAACTTCTTCCACTTTAGCCTACCAAAGGCCACGATCATCCTGACTCTTCCACCTCCATTGGTGGAATATAATGGTGGATGTAACACACTCGAGCCTTAATTAGCCTGTAATTTTCCACTCCTGACTATCACCTGGCTTTTTTTAGTCTCATCTTGACTAACAAGCCCATCCTACTTAGGGGCTGACTGATATGCCAAAAAGACACATACAAAGTCACACTGGTAATAGTGTTTAGGAAAGAAATGATTTCTAATCCCGCAAATTTATCTACCTAGTAGTCCTCTTCCCAAAAGAAACCTAAAGTGACAATACATAGCATCTCAAAAAATACTGCAAATCAGATGGCTTAATTAGAGACGATGGCAAGTCAATTAAATTTTAAAAGCTAAAAGGTAAAGTCTAGAAAAAAGGGGTCCTTTTAAAAAACGTCTTCATTGAGATCCTGTGTTTTTATATCACCAGTTTCCTTCCGTAGAAAGTCATCCCAAACTAACAAAGTGTGTTTAAGACGAGAGAGAGAGAGAGAGAGAGAGAGAGAGAGAGAGAGAGAGAGAGAGGAGAAAAATCAACATAGCCGAAAATATATGCATTGTGCAACATTTGTGGCCATTTGTGCAAATAGGTAGGGTGGGAGTGTCTTCTCATATCTCTTCTTTCAAGCCCTGCTGGCTAGAACATGGATTCTTAACCTTTACTGCCCCCTCTGTCATCTCCACACTTTCACTTAGTTTCAATCATCTCTCCCTATCTACTGGCTCCTTCCCTACTGATTACAATATGTCCATGTCTCCTCCATCCTAAAAATAACCCTCACTTGTTCCTTCCATCCTTAACTATTGTCCTCTATCTTTTCTGTTCCCTGTAGCTAAACTCCTTGGAAAAAACCACCTACAATATATCTTCACTTCCTCTTCTCTTGTTTTCTTCTTTTAAGAAATTTTTTGTAAATAGTATTTTCTTCAATTACATGTAAATATAGTTTTCAACATTCATTTTAAACATAAGATTGAGTTCCAAATTTTCTCTCCCTCCCTTCCATCTCCCCTCCCCAAGAGAGCAAGCAATCTTATATAGGTTATACATGTGCAATCATGTAAACATAGTTCCACTTTAGTCATGTTGTGAAAGAAGAAACAGAACAAATGGGAAAAAGCACACAAAAAAAGTGAAAATTGTATACTTTGATCTGCATTCAGACTCCATAGTTCTTTCTCTGGATGTGGATAGTATTTTCCATCATGAGTCTAAGAATTGTCTTAGATCACTGTACTGCTGAGAAGAGCTAAGTCAGTCATAGATGATCATCACAAAATGCTGTTGTTACTGTGCACAATGTTCTCCTTGTTCTGCTCATTTCACTCAGCATCAGTTCATGTAAGTCTTTCCAGGTTTTTCTGAAATCCAGCTCCTTATCATTTCTCACAGTATAATAGTATTCCAACCTATTCACAGACTACAACTTGTTCATCCATTCCCTAATTGATGGGCATCCTCTCAATTTCCAATTCTTTGCCACCACAAAAAGAGCTGCTATAAACATTTTTATACATGTAGGTCCTTCTCTCTTAAAGATCATAAAAGATCTCTTTGGGAAACAGACCTAGTAGTGGTACTGGTGGATCAAAGAGTGTATGTACAGTTTGACTGCCCTCTAGGCATAGTTCCAAATTGCTCTCTAGAATGGTTAGATCAGTTCACAGCTCCACTAACAATGCATTAGTTTTCCAATTTTCCCACATCTTTTCCAATATTTATCATTTTCCTCTTCTGTCATATTAGCCAATTGGATAAGTGCGAAGTTGTACCTCAGAGTTGTTTTCATTTGCAATTCTCTAACAGCAATTTAAAGCATTTTTATATGACTATATAGCTTTAATTTCTTCATCTGAAAACTGCCTGTTCATATCCTCTGATCATTTAACAACTTGTCCCCCTTTCTTAACCCTTTATAGAGCCAGCTTCTGACCTTATCATTCCAGCACAATGGCTCTGTCTAAAGTTTCCAATGATCTCTTAGTTGTTAAATCCAACGGCCTGACCTCTCTGCAGCCTCTGACACTGTGAATCACTCTCTTCTCTTTAGTTTTCAGGATACCCTTCCCCCACATTCTTCTCCTACCTCTTTGACCACTCCTTTTCCATTGCCCTTGCCGGATCCTCCTCTAGATCACCCCCTCTAACCACAGGTGCCCCTCAGAGTTCTGTGCTGGGCCCTCTTCTATTCGCTCTCTACCTCCGCACTTGGTGATTTTATCCACTCCCATGGATTTAATGACCATCTCTGCTGACAATTCTCAAATCTACCAATCCTGCTCCAGAATTTCTGCTGACATCTAATGTTGCATTTCCAATTACCTTACAAACATCTCAAATTGGATGTCCAGCAGACATCTTAAACTCCACATGTTCAAAACATTATTCATTATCTTTCCTCCTAAACCCTTTCCACTACCTACCTTCAGTATTACTGCAGAGGGCAGCACCATCCTCCCAGTTCTTAACTTCAAAATCTAAGTCAGCCTGGATTCCTGCACGCTGTTGCTAAGGCCTGTTGTTGTTACCTCTGCAGCATCTCTGAAGATACCCCCTTTTTCTCGTTTGACACTGCCCCCACCCTGGCTCAGACCCTCATCATCTCACACCTGGACTATTCCAACAGCCTGCTGGGGGAGTCTGTCTGCCTCAAGTCTCTCTTCACTGCAATCCATCCTCCACACACACACACACACACACACACACACACACACACACACACACCCCACTCCCTTACTCAGTAAGTTCCAGTGGTTCCCTAGTGCCTCCAGGAACAAATATAAAACGCTCTGTTTGGCATTCAAGGCCCTTCATAAGCTAGTCCCTCCTATCTTTCCAGTCTTCTTACATCTTACTCCCTTGACACATATTCTTCTGATCCAGTGACATGAGCCTCCAAGCTATTCCATGAACAAAACACTGTCTTTCAGGTCTGAGTATTTTCTCCTCCATGTTCTTCCTCTTCTGCTCAGGCTGTTAACTTTCCTGGTTTCCTTAAAGTCTCAGCTGAAATCCCACCACAGAAAGCCCTCCCCAAACCTCTTTATTACAATGCTTCCCTTCTTTTAATTATTCCCTGTTCATCCTCTATATAGCTTGCTTGGTTGGCCTACATCTGTTTGCATGTTACCTCCTCATAAGGCTCATTAAGTTCCTCAAGGGCAAGACTGTCTTTTGCCTCCTTTTGTATTCCCAGTGGATGGTGCACTGCCTGGAACCTAGCAGGTGCTTCATAAGCTGGTTTTCTTTTTTTGGGCCACAACTGTGATTTTATCAGTGCACCAGAACTCTTAATATCCAAGCTCCCCCCAATGATGTACACAGACTTGCAACTCGAAGAGTTACACTGGCTAAACCTAGAACTGCCTGCTCAAAATATTGCCTTCATTTTATAGGTGAAGTGACCTGCCTGATATCACTCTGCTAACAAGACTTTGGTTCTGAAACCAGATTTCTTGACTTTTTATTGTGCTAAATCACCATAACCTGGAACCCTTTGCCTTGAATACAAAGATACTAGCTAAGAGAGAAGATACAACTAATCAAGAAATGAACATTTATTAAGTGCCTACTATGTGCCAGGTACTATATGCTAAGCCCTGGAGATACAAAGACCAAAAAAAAAAAAATTCCCTGCTCTCCAGGAATCCGGGGAGACAATGTGTACATTAAGTATATACAGAGTAAATGTAATAAAAGTATGAAGCAAAATAGTTAAAAGTTAAGGAGAGAGGTCTCTAATAGTTGGGTCAGATTATGAAAGGCTTTGTTCAGAACAAGGGCTTTAAATTTGTGTGTCATGGACCTCTGTGGCAGCCTGGAGATGCCTCTCTTCCAGAAGTTTAAAAAAATTCATAATTGAATTAATTTCAGTAAGAAGCTGGTAAAAATATAGATTTTTTTTCCTACCCAAGTTTACAGACTGTCCCCTGCCCCTTGAAATCTATTCTTAAATACTAAGTTAAGAGCTGATACAGGAGGTGGTATTGGGCTGAATCTTGAAGAAAGATTATTTGAGGAAGAGTCATATGTGAGTAACAGAGAACTCCACTTAAGCTGAACAAGAGATTTTTTATTGTTGTTTGGTTATTTTAGCTGTGTCCAATTCTTTGTTACTCCATTGGGGTTTTCCTCACAAAGATACTGGAGTGGTTTGCCATTCCTTCTCTAGCTCATTTTACAGATGAGGAAACTGAGGACAAGAGTGCAGGAAGAAGAATAATGTATAATAAGGCAGAGGTCAGATTTTAAGGGGCTTTTAACAGGCAAACAGAGGACTTAGATTTGATCCTAGAGGCAATAGGGAGTTACTGGAATTTACAGAGTAAGGAAATAAAATAACGTGGTCAGATCCGCATTTCAGAAAAATTACCTTGCATGTTAAGTGGAGAACGGAATGTAGTGAGGAATTAATGAATGTTTGAACTAGGATGGTGGCTGAGTGCCAAAAAGGGGTCAGATGTGAGAGATGTTATGTATGAAGGAACAGAAAAATTGGCAACTAAATGGATATGTGGAGTGAAGAAGAGTTAAAGATAACGCTGAGGCTACAAACTTGGGAACCCGGAATAACGATGGTGCCTTCAACAGCAAAGTTTGAAAGAAAAATGGGTTTGGGGATAAAGAGAATGAGTTCTGTCTTAGACGTGGTGAATTTGGGTCGTCTGTGGCATCCCTGACCAGAAATGTCTAGGAGGCAGTGGGTGATACACAACCAAAGCTCCAGTGGAGGGACATCAGTAAGGTATCTGCATGGAGATAATTAAACCTACAGAAGTCTTTAAAGTCCTAAAGAGAGAAAAGAAAAGAAAGCCTAGAACAGAGCTTTGGGGAACCCCCACAGTTAGGAGGTAGATGGATGAGGAGGCAGCCAAGAAGTTCATACCTATATCAATACATCTGAGGTATCCATCTAGACTAAGAACATGAGACTCCACCAAACATTAAATGGTCACATATTTTAAAGGCAGAATAGGATCAGAACCAACGTAATCTGACTTCTCCTTATCCTTTCCCCTTTATTTATAGAAATCTAAACATTGCCATTTCCTACCAAGCACTAATAACTTAGGAAGTAAAAATATCCTATTTTAAACTGACTGCAACTGATCACAAGAACAAAGTACAGGGAATTTAAAAATTGTTCTTCCTTGTAATGGATAATTTTCAGTTTAATTTTGAGTTACAAAATAGTCATAAATACGAGGAAAAAAAATCTCCCCTTAGAAAGTTATAAAAAATGACCTAAAATCGCTTAGCATTCATAAGTAATTACTACATAAACCACTTGAGTTATAAAGTTTTGGCAGGTATTTCACGGCACTTATGTATCATCTATTATAGCCATATGTACTCAGTGCCATTGGCTGAATCAATTTGGATGAAATTCACTGATCACTCTTAATTACGGTTCACAACAAATAATTTAGAATATCACTTCATGTGAAATGAATGCCAAGACAAAATGCACACCCAGACTTACTGATCATAATGAATTTTGGTTGAACAAGGGAGCATGTCCTATGGCATGCTGGATGCTGTAACATGCCAAGAGTGGTATGCACCTGCCAAGATCTGTCATCCTTACCTAGCCACTATAAGTAATTTATTCTCAGATTTCTGTGAAACATTTTCTCTTTTTGGAACTGGTCTATGAAAGGAAGTGATCAGTATCAATCCAGATATTATAGTCCGGAAAATAAACCTGAAGAAGCTGCCTAAATAAAGTCTATGGCAATCCACTTTCCACTGCTTATATTTATTTTAAACAAATCTACAATATATCATTCTAATTCAATTCAACTAACATCAAGGGTTTACTTCACTAGGGATACAACACCTAAACAAGACAGTCCTTGTCCTCAAATTGCTGACAATCTAGGAGGGCTTAGTGGGAGAGAGAAAATGAGATACACACAAATGATTATAAGAAATCATAAGGACTTTAAAGATTAAATGAGGTAGGTGTAACTTTTTTTTTTAAAGCAATCGGGGTAAAGTACCTTGCTCAAGGTTACACAGCCAGTTATTTCTGGGTGTGGTGCTAAGTATGTGAGCCCGGGTTTGATCCCCAGGTAATCCCGACACTGGAGCCAGTGCTCTTACTCGCTGAGCCACCTGGCCACCCCGGTGTAACTTCTAACTTCAGGAAAGGAGGAAAATGGGTTAGAAGGATCAGTATTATGGACAGGTTGCACTTGAAGTAGGAGATAAACATCAAGAGCTCATCAGGCAGAGATTGAGTCCATTCCAGTGATGCTGAATTATGTGTGTAACTTAACTAATGATAATAAGGGCTTTGTTGTAGAATTAACTCATGTCCCTCACAAAACTGGAATTCCTTATCATGTCTTAGGGTGTCCCACAATGAGGAAAAATTTTTTTCTTTTTTAAAATTAAAAAAAAAAAACCTAGCAGATATAATTGTGGAGGGACTATTAGTAATCTTTGCAAGATTGAAGAGAAAAGGAGGTACTTCAGGAAAGGAGGGAGAGGAAAGGGGGAGAAGAGGAGAGGAAAAAGAGAAGGGGGGGGGGAGGAAGAGAGGAAGAAAAGCAGGAAGAGAGAGTACAAACTATAGGCCAGGGAGCTTGACATAAATACCTGGCAAAATTGTAGAACATAATATTTCTTTTTTTTGGTTTGCTTTTTGTAGGGGCAGTTGGGGTTAAGTGACCTGCCCAAGATCACATGACTAGTGTTAAGTGTCTGAGGCCAAATTTGAACTCAGGTTCTCCTGACTCCAGGGCCAGTGCTCTATTCACTGCGCCACCTAGCTGCACCCAGTAGAACATGATATTAAAGAAATGGTTAGAGTAGATGACTTCTAAAAAGTAAACATTTAGAAAAGGAAATGGTGCTAAGAAAGGGCTACAATGTCTTAATCACGAACAGGTCATTCTAGTCTAGGAACTTTGTCAAAAAAGAAATTAAGGTCTGATTGGAAGATTAATGGAATGCTATAGATATAGATTACTTGATTTCAGCAAATCTTTAATAAAGTATCTTATACTCTTTTTTTGTGGAAAAGATGTGGGCTAGACCATAGTATATAGAGGAATCTGGAAATGGCTGAATGGTTGAAACTAAAGAGATCATTAACGTCCACAATCAATCTGGAAGAGGTCTCCAATGAAATGCCCCAGGGATCTGTTTGGCCTTACATTAACATTTTTATCAGACTTGGCATAAAGGCACAGAAGGCATGCTTATTAAATTTTCAAATGACACAAGCTGGGATGGATAGTCAAAGACAAAGACAGGATTCAGAAAAATCTTTACAGGCTAAGACACTAAAGAGAATCCTAATGAGGTAAAATTTAAGAGATAAATGGTCTTACATTTGGGTTCATAAAAATCAGCTTGACAAGTACAAGATGAGGAAGGCATGGCTAGTCAGTCCTTTGTCCTAAAAAAAAATGTCAGGAAAGAACATTAGTGACTGAGAAGAGGAGGGTGACCTTGGTGTGAAAATACCTGGTGTGCTTATCCAGTCTACTAGATTTGGAGACAAGAGAACCCAGGTTTAAACCCCAGTCCTGACACTTAATACATGTATGACCCTGTACAAGAGAGCTCCAGGAGCGAGCAGTGTCACAGAAGCTAAGGAAGGGGAAAGTTTCCAGAGTAAGGAGTCTTCAACAATGTTAATGCTGCACGACAGTCAAAAGAAGAAGGGGGGAAAACAACTGGATTTGTCAAGTAAGAGATTCCTAGAGTCCTTGGAGGTGGCAGTTTCAGAAAAGGTGGTGGGGTGGAAGCTGTATTGGATGTGGGACTGTGAAGAGTGACTGAGTGGTTACTTTTAAAAGTGAAAGGTGTATTTTGTTTTTAATTTAGAAAATTAAGAAGAGTTTACAGAGTTTAACAAGAAGTGATAAATTATTTTGCTAACCTTATTTCAATATTTTTTTCTTCTCTAAACAGATCTTATCCAATTGGATGTAAAATCTAAACATAAAAGATCACATCATAGAAAAATTAGAGAAAAACAGAAGGAGGTATACTTTCTACAACTATGGCTAGAGGGGAACTTTTAAATTAAGCAATGAATAGAGGTGAACACATAAGAGATAAGAGGCAATTTCTACTAATTTAAATTAAAAAATGTTTTGTACAAACAAAATCAATGCAGATAGTTATCATAAAAGTCTGACATCTAAGATCTACAGGTATATAAGCTGCCAAGGGCCATTCATTTCTAATAAGCAAAGGATGTGAACAGAGTTTTCAAAAGAACTACAAATGATCCAATCATATGAAAGCTGTTCCCCAAATGAGTAGAGAGAAAAATGAAAATTAAAATAACAGTGAGGTTTTGCCTCAGGGAAATCAAATTCATGAAAATAGCAAGAGACAGAAACAGTTAATGCTGAAGGGGCAAGAAGGCAGATGTTAATATGCTGCTGGCAGAATTGTGAACTAGAATTATGTGGAAAAAAGTGACTAAATTATTCATACCTTTTGACTTGAAGGTATGAAACCTAAATAACTAGGCTTATTTATATGCCAAAATATTCATAGCAACACTTTTTGTAATAGCAAACATCTAGAAACAAAACTGTTGCCCATTAATCGGGGAGTGGCTAAACACACTGTGGTATATGAATTATAATGGAATATTACTGTGCCCAAAGAAATGACAAACATGAAGAATTGAGAAAAATATGGCAAGGTTTGTAGAAAATGATGCAGAAAAAGGAAAATATATGTAATGACTACAAAAGCTAATGTAAAGAACATTAAAACAAAGTCTAACCACACTGTGCAATTTTTACGATCCATCTTGGTCCCAGAGAAGAGAGGGGGAAACAGATCTTTCTTTTTTCCCTTGAAAAGGTGGGGTGTATAGGTGCAGAATATTGTATATACTATGTACTGTCAGATATTGTTGCTGTGTTATTTGGTTTTGCTCAACTATTACAACAAAAGACTCAGCAATTTGGGAGAGAGGAGCCAGTGGGACATAATAAAAAATGGCTAAATTAAAAGGAAAAGCATCAATAAAATTTAAAATACAACAGATTTCTGATGATCCAGGAATGTCTATTGACAATAGCCCTTCAATTAAAAAGAGAGAAGGCACCAGGCTAAGAAAACAAGAGTCAACACTTGCAGAACCTGATTGGCTGGTTGCTAAAGGACATCAGATCCCATATACGTCATGACTCAAGTACATAAACCAAACAGTTTTGGCCTAGAATTTCTTGAGAGATCAGTCATCAGCTAAAGCTGCCTGCCAAAAAGTAGCCTCTTATCAACTTGCTGCAGTCAGTCTTTTAATCCAAAATAGTCAACTCTGACAATGTCCTGATAATTATTAAGCAATAAACCCTGATATGAAAACTTACAGAAAAAGTACTTGTAGAAATGACAAAAAAAAAAAAAAACAACCATCTCTACCACAGTAATTTATAACTGACATCTACAAAACTCACTAAAGCTAATGTTCTGAAACAGGCACTGACCTTAAGGGCACTAAATGTTCAAAGCACAGCAAAAACACCAGAAAATTGTACTTTCCATATCAGTGATTATCTTCAATGACTGACCTGAGAAGACAAACAGTTCACATTTATAAAGGGAGTGCTGTCCTCACAACCCACAACCTCATGAAATAGGTGGCACAGCCATTATCAAACCCATTTCACAGATGAGAGGACTGAGACTCAAGCAGATGACAAAAAAACATAAGGCTGGAGTAGATGACTTCTAAAATTCTTCCAGATCTGAATTTTACGACGCTGTAATGTGCCCTGGCCACACAAACGCTGTAGTGTTAGGACCAGGCCAGGGCCTGTTGCGATCCTACCTGAGGGCTCAGAGACTGGTGTTCCAGCTTACCCAGTCCCTTAAAACTAATTATATTACCCTTATTGAACCCAACTCTGTAGATCTGACAATGATATAAATATCACGGTATATATAATGATACAAATATCATATATATCATGACATAAATTCAGACATGTTGCTGGGTAATGAAATCAAAAGCCAGGACCTTGCATTGGCAGCCCCCTCAGCAGAAATCCCCTTCCAACAGAGACCAGGCCTGTAGCATGTATCATCTTTTCCAAAGAGCTTAGAGAGATCCACAGCAGATGATTTGTTATATAACAGGGAAAGTCAGACAAGCAGCTTCCAGGAAAAACATTCCTTCACCTGCTAATAAGCTCTGAAGTCTTCAGAGATTAAACAAAGCCTAAATGAACACAATTAACTTACTAACCTAATGCCAAAAAGTACATTTTTTTAAAATGTTAAAAAATTTTCACAATCTTTCAAACACAGATTCTTAGGACATATTAATATTTTCTTTTTTAAAAAATGAACTAGTATCCCTTTGGAAGCTGACTCAGTCAGTTTAACTCTCCTTATCACACCTCTTTGTTGAATCATGCCTAGCTGCCTTCAAAACTTGGTCCACATGTGCTCTTTCCTGATTTTTCCCATTAATAATACTCTCCCCTACACCTTAAAATTACTTTATACTTACTGTATATGATACATGTATGTGTTTATCTTCTTTTTTTTTTTCCAGATAAATGGGCTATTTTCCCCCAGTAAGATGTAAGCTCTTTTTAAGGCTGTAGCTATCTCATTTTTGCATATTTTTCCTGCACCTATAACACAGTAGGTGTCCAATAAATGCTTATTAATTCAGTTGCTTAACATGAGGAGTTATTTTTGAGTGGGAGAAAAAAAACTTTGCCTCAGCTTAAACATAAACATTTGGTGAAACAAATTTCTTATGACAATCTCTGGGCTTGGGAATAAGAAAAGATTCTTGTCAATAGAAGGGAATTTATTCTAAGAGAATTTCTCTGGTGCCAAAGTTACCCCTTGCCTGCCAGCCTTGTGTTCTTCAGGAACAGGTAAATCCCTCTGGGAACAATCACAGGCAGCAGCCCTGGGTCTAGGTTTCTCCTCAAAGAGCAGAACTTGGTGAGCTGTTTTCTAAATGGTTTATTTCCACAGCATTTTATAGTTTTCCTCACCAACAACCTTGAAGTGTAGTGGGTAATAGAAACATGGCCCCATTTTACTGAAGAGGACTCAAAAGGACAGCAGGGCAAGGACTCAAATTCGCATATAATCCCAAATTCAGTCTTCTTTCCACTAAAGCATGTTGGCTCTTCTAGATGACTAAGCCTGGTAAAAGGCCAAGTCAAAAGAAGTGCCAGTGTTTCAGATCTGTTTTGAGAAAAACAAAATGTCCATACTCCTTTAACTCAGATTCAGCTGACACAGAGCCATAGACTGAAAGCTGGAAGAGATCTGAGAGAGCTAGTCCAACCTGCCCTCACTTTACGGATGAGAAAACTAAGTAAGGCCCAGAGAGGAGAAGAGACTTGGCCAAGGTCATATGTATGAGAGCCAGGATTCAAAGCTAAGCCCCACCCAGACTCTTCAGTCCAAGGCTCTTGCCACCAATCTTTTTGCAACGGTGCATCAGAACAGCACTTGCAGAGTTCACAAAGGTTTGCAAGCACTTTACAACAACCCAAAGTAGCACCCTGCAGGTATGATTATCCCACTTTTATAAACAAAGACATAAACTGAGGTTCAAACAAGAGTTAAGAATAACTTACCCCAAGTCAGAGTTTACAGTTGTCAGTGAGAAGATTTGAGCCCAGTGCCCATTCCTTCAATTCAGTGCTCTTCTCCACTACACCATGCTGATTCTGACCAAGAATATGGTAAGATTTTCAGGGCTTAAAATAAAAGTTTTAAGATGCTAACTCATATTTCAGGCTGCCATTTTCTCCAGCATCCCAAAGAGCAACAACACACCAGAAGAAAGCTGATGGAAACTGAATTACATAGGACAAGAACGTGGAAGGAGTCTGCGTCAAACCTAGGGCTGATGGACTTCGTGGGAGGAGACTGGGTCCTACTGGCTTTTTTTCTAACACTCTCGGGGCTAAGTCACCTCCACCGAATCTCAGTTACATCCTGACATCCTTCAAGGTGAAGTAAGGAAAGAATGATTTGTCTCTCAGGTCCCACTCATGGGTCAGATTCTATACCATTATTAGACTACACCTGTCAAGTATCTCTAGAAGCCAGAAAATATTACAAGTTAGTCAATTATTTTCTAGTGAAGATGTGGCTGGGACAAGAGACTGAGTTGCTTAGAATGAATGCCAAAATTACACTTTCTTTTTTTTCTTTTTGGAGGGCAATTGGGGTTAAGTGACTTGCCCACAGTCACACGGCTAGTTTTTGTGTTAAGTGTCTGAGGCCGGATTTGAACTCAGGTCCTCCTGACTCCAGGGCCGGTGCTCTACTCTCTGAGCCACCTAGCCGCCCCAAAAGAGACTTTTTTTTTCTTGTTGCTTTTGTATGTGTAAGGGCAATTGGGGTTAAGCGACTTGCCCAAGATCACACAGCTAGTAAGTGTTAAGTGTCGGAGGCCAGATTTGAACTCAGGTCCTCCTGACTCCAGGGTCCATGCTCTATTCACTGAGCCACCTAGCTGACCCCAAAATTACATTTTCTTAAGGTTCAGAAACAGGCACATATGCAAGTATACATACAGGTGTACTTTATGGGAGACATCTGCTCCTGAAAAATTGCAAAGCTAAATGCTTGTAAACCAAAACCATTCTAAACGCACTAAATATAGGCTAGGAGATCTAAGATACTCTCTAGTTTTACCACCACAATTTACTGATGATGACGACACTAAAGTCCACATAAGTTAAATAACCTTCCTAAGATTAACCAGTTAGGGACATACCCAAAGCAAATACCAAGGTCCTATCTCCAAAGTCAATATTCTTTCCATTATACCAACTTTTCCCTCTATAAACACTTCATAGAATTACAGAATTTCATAGGCAGAATGAGAAACAGTGGCCATTTACTTCAATACCCAAAATGGAATATCCTCTATAGCAAACTGGATAACTGGTCACCCAATCTTTGCTTTGAGTCCTTCCATGAGGAAAAACTCCCTACCTTTCCAAGGAGCCCACCCCCTTTCCTGTTTTCTAACATCTTGCTTACCCAACTATTCTGTCTCATTTGTATCCCCAGAATTCAGCACAGTACCTGGCACATAGTGGGTGCTTAAATATTTCCCGACCGACCCACCCTATAGCTGGTGATCCAGTGACACCAGCCTTCCTGCTTTTTCACAAAACGTCATTCTATCTCCAGACTCTAGGCATTTCAACTGCTTGGCTATCCCTTCTCTCCTTCCTTGTGTCCCAGCTAAAACCCTACCTTTTGGGAGACTGTCCCTACTCTCTAAGTTCTCATGCCTTCCTTCTTTCTCTATATTTGGGGCCCACTTGTTTGCACACCATCTCCCCCATTAGACTAGAGCTCCGAAAGCAGGCATTGACCATCTTTTTCCGTTCTGTCTCCTTATCACTTGACACACAGTATAAGTGCTCAATAAATGCTCACTGACTAGACTTAGTCTATGCAAAAAGCACAGACACAGAAACAGAATGATGTTTATGAGAAATGTCAAATTGCCTGATCCAACTGGAATATAGTGTGTGAAGGAACAGTGTTAAGTAGGATAAGCCTGGAAATGTAGGCTTTCTGAGAATGGCTTTAAAGGTCTAACAAAAGAGTTTCTATTTTGTCAGAGACACATTAAGGAGTCACTGAAATTTTATTTTTAACAACAGTATCGCTTTTTTCTCCTGTATACCAAATCAACAGCACATTTACCAGATCCTCTGGAAGAGGCCCTAACATAGCAAAGGAAGAAAGGACTCAGTTTGTGGTGGTTGTTTTTTTAATTACAAGAACTAGATGCAGAGGGAAACTGAAAGCAAGGACAATACCCGAAACATAAAGAGTACTTAATAAACAAAATAAACCACAAGCAAATGAGTAAGCAAACATTAATGTTAAATGAACATTAAGAGCAGAATTATAATTCCATTGGACTTCCTGTAAATATAGTTTGATGGAAAAAAACAATAAAAAGGCTGTGATCTGACAAGATAACAAGAAGATTGTCATGCCTCCAGGCAGCAAAATGCTTTTTCTCCCTATTTTCATATCCTGTTACGTAATGACTGAGCAGGAAAACTTAAATTATGGTTATGGGTTGGGAATTGGAAGGGATGTTAGTCCAATCTCTTTATTTTACTAAGAATGAAACAGACCCAGGAAGGCTGAATCCAATGTTATGTAGACAGTCAGTAGGCCTGCCTAATGCCAGGAACTGTCTGCCTTCCCTACATTATTTCAGGGCCTCCTGGGCACCATGGTGACGAAAATCTTTGAGAGGGATCTTCCAAATGCAATTGTAGAGACATCATATGGAAAATACAACCAAGGAAGCTGAGTTAGTGGCTTGTATCTGTAATGTGGGTTTTTCTTCAAATCAGAGACTGGGATAAGGACTAGTCCTATGATTTCATCAAACTCTCCCTACCAACACAGCCAGGTATCTTCTCTGAAAATCAGTCTTAAACCACATGTAAATCAAAGGCCATCCCATCACATTTTATATCCAGTTACAGAATAAGATGATGTAACACTTCACTGCAAAACATAAAAATCAAAGGGCACCTTTTCCACCTGTTCCCCCCATCCCGCCGAGCACTGCTCTGGTAGCATTGTGTTCACATTGAGCTCTGGGCCCCCCACAGCACTAGTGCTGCTGTCACAACCTCTCTCCTTCCACCACCATCTACCAGGACCTCATCAGTCATGATGTTCTCTGACATTTATAAGATCCAAGATATCCTAAAAGGGCTGCGCCTAGAGGTGGAGGGGAAGATGGTCAGTAGGACACAGGGTACCACTGATGATTCACTCATTGGTAGAAATGCCTCTGCTGTAGGTCCTGAGGGTGAAGGAACAGATGCCACTGTAATCACTGGAGTCAACATAGTAATAAAAACTATCATCTACCAGAAACTAGTTTCACAAAAGAATCCCACAAAAAGTGTATCAAAGACTATATGAAATCAATCAAAGTCAGACTTGAAGAACACAAGCCAGATTTTTTTATGATGAGAGCTGAAGAACAGATCAAATACATCCTTGCTAATTTTTAAAACTATTAGTACTTCATAGGTGAAAACATGAATCCAGATGACGTGGTAGCTCTCTTGGACTTGAGTTCTGCGAGGATATGATTTTCTTTAAGGGTGGTTTAGAAATGGAGAAATGTTAACAAATTCAGTTGATTACTTTGAATTACCTGTCATCATAACTGGCTGCTGCTTTTTGTCATCTACACAACACCAGGACTTGGACAAACTTGGACTGATGTCATCTTGAGCTTTATTCATTTATTTTTGACCTTGATATATTTAGAGTGGAGGTATTGTTTAAAAAAAAGGAACAAACAACGTGTCATGTAGGTTGTATAAAATAAAATGCATTTAATGCCCCCCCCAAAAGAAATCAAAGGGGAGTCCCATGATACGTAATGGGGAGTGGATCCCACTGATTCTGTAGAAAAAACATCTGGTTCTCAGGTTATATGATACTCTAGTGACCTCAGGAAGACAAGACAACAGCAAAGAGAAATTTTTAAATTCAATTCTATGTGTGTGGTACTGAATTTATGAAGCAGCATGATGGGGTTTCATTTCAGACACTCATGGCATCTTGGGGAAGCCCCAGCCAACTCCAGCCATGCAAGACCCAGAGCCACCTCCAGACAACCCAAGGAACTCATGTTCTAGCTCCCTCTTTTTTTTGTGTGTGCTTTTTTTTGGAGGGAAAAATTTGGGTAATTGGGGTTAAGTGACTTGCCCAAGGTCACACGGCTAGTTTACGTGTGTGTTAAGTGTCTAAGGCCGGGTTTGAACTCAGGTCCTCCTGACTCCAGGGCCATTGCTCTATTCACTGCACCACCTAGCCGCCCCTCTAGCTCTCTTTCCAAGGATCAGCCAAACAGCTCCAGCCTTCACCCCTCATTCCAGTGCCCCTGCAGTAATAGGGGTTTGGTCCAGGGTGCTTCTGAGATCCTTCTAACTCTGAGATTTGCAATTCTGTTGGATTGGGTTGTCTAGATGTGTATGTGGTTGATGCTAGAAACCTATTATTAACCCTGGTAACAAGATTTCACATGAGTAGAACAATAAGAAGCTGAGGTGGTAGTGGGGAGGGCAGGAGACCTTCCATTAGGTTAAGGTAACCTTTTTCCTCATGTGTTTCCTAGGCTCTAGCTCCAGCTGCTTTGAGCTGCCCTGACACTTCCCCTCCCCCAGATCCTGAGACTTCTCAGTCAAAGGAGACACAAAACCTGAACAGGTGGTGTTTTGCCAAGTTGAAAAGCATCTACTCAGAGTCTGAAGATCTTTATGAGACAAGTTAAATCAGCCTTAAAGGTCAACAGGATGTTAAATGTTGTAACAGACTTCTAGAAGGCCCCCTAGTAAACTGTTCACAAAGCTGGAGACTTCTGGCATTCACAGAACGTGGAATGGGTGTGACCTCAGTGCAGCTCTAGTCCTCCAGGGCCTGAAGAAGTATTTCTAATACACTGCCAATTTTGACCACCTAGTCATTGCTTGAAGACTTCTAGTGAAAGGGGTGGCTCTCACCACCTCTTGGCAGTGGAAGTTCATCCATCATTTGGACAGCTCTCATTGGAAGAAAGCTTTCCCTTAGGTCAAACCTAAATTTGCCCCTTTGCAACTTTTACCTACTGCTTCTAGTTCTGCCCTCTGAGGCTAAACAAAACATTTTTTGTTGTTGTTTAAGTCATGTCCAGCTCTCCGTGATCCCATTTGGGGTTTTCTTGGCAAAGATACTGAAATGGTTTACCATTTTCTTCTCCAGCTCATTTTAAAGGCGAGAAACTGAGGCTAACGGGTTAAGTGACTTGTCCAGGATCATACAGTTATAACTAAAGCCATATCTGAACTCAGGGAGATGAGACTTCTTGACTCCAGGGTTGGCAATCTAATCACTAGCAAATATTACCTCAGTTAGCTAAATGAGATAATATTTGTAAAGCACTTAGCACAGAGCCTAGCACATAGTAAGCATTTAATAAATGCTTGTTCCCTTTCCCAGCACATAGTAGGCTTGTTTACTTAATAAATACTCCTCGCTGACATGAACTGATTCTTGCTTGTGATAGACCTTCACACATCTGAAGACAGATATCATTTCACCCTGTCTTTGTTTCTAGACTAAGGAGAGGACCACAGATCTACAACTAGAAGGGCTGTTACAAGTAATCTGCTTATTTGTACATAATTGTTTGCATGCTGTTCCCCATGAAGCAGTGAGCTCCTTGAGAACAGACGCTGTCTTCTACAGACAGCATTTAGGAACAGGGCCTGGTGGGGGGGCTACTGATGAGAAAAATGAGCTACGGAAAGGTGAAGTTCTTTGCCCAAGGTCATATAAGCTATAAGAGGCAGAGAGGGAGGACTGGAAGCTGGGTCCTCTTATTCTCTTGTTAGTGTTCTTCCCTCTGCACCATGCTGCCCTTTACCATCCTTGGCTGCCTTCCATTGGACCTTGTCCAGCTTTATGATGTTTTTCCAAATATTTGGCACCCAGAACTAAATAGAAGACAGATGTTGTCTGATCAAAATAGCCCCTAACAAAACTGTGACAGGTGCTTATAAATGTTTTAATAAATGAAATTTGACACTGGAATGTCACTGCGGTCCCACTAAAAAGAAAACCCAATACACTAGTGCAAGTTTACATAGTACATAATGAAGTATCTCATTTGGATTATCACCATTTTATACACAGAAAAACTGAGGCTCAGAAGTTAAGTGACTTACCTATGGTCACACTGTATCAAAATGTTAGGCAAGATTTTCTCCAGGCCTAGCATTCTTTCCATACAGAAGAGTTTGTCAATGTATTTAAGAGTATAAAAAACTCTGTTCTTAGATAAGCACATACTGATGAAATTTAAGACTGACAAGACTAAAAATAATTCACATTTCTCTATAGCTTTAAAGTTTACAAAATATTCTCATTACAAGCCTGTGTTATTATTAAGTAGAAGTGTTATTGTCCCTATTTTACAAATGAGGGCACCAAGGCTCAGAGTGTCTTGCTCTGGTCACCTAGCTATTAAGGGTCAGGGGTAGGGTTTGAACTGGGAATTACTGCCTTCAAAGAGCAAAGTTCTTTCCATGATATCATGCTGCCTGCCAGCCTGAAAGATAAGGATACGACTCATTTCAAGTTACCTATGAAAGGACACTACTTCTCTCCTTTCATGCCCTAACCCAGGTACCACTCACTACCAGTGTAATTCCTGATTCCTGCTTACCTACCCCCAAAAGTGAACCTAAAATTCTCTTATTTTCCCTTATATACTTCCCTCTATTACACTGTAGCCTCTTCAAAGGGAGAGCCTAGCTAGAGTGTTAAGGACAATGCCTTGGCATCTGGGAGGCACTTAATAGATATTTCAACGGGATTGGCAATTCCTAAGAAACAAAGGAAGCTGATACCCTCTTGGCAACACTGAGGTAGAGCAGAAATGGCTGAGAGGAGGGGAGTTACAGAAAGGTGACTTTCTTACAGTGCCAGGTACCTCATTCTGCTGAAAGTTCATGAGGTCTGGAGAAGCAAAGTAGAGTGGAATGAACTGTCATTTGTTTTTATTCCTATCAGTGAAACTAAATTGTCAACAAGCATTTGGTAAATGTTTACTATGTGCAAGCACTATGCTCAACACACCGAAGGACCACTTTATAATATAAACTTTGTGGCATGGAGGGGTTAAGCAGTGAAATGGAGAAATGATTTCCCTTTTTAGCAGGTTATCTGTCATTCGATAAGCTAATTCTTCTCTATCTTTAGCATATGTGTCCTCGCCACTCACCAGCTACAGTGCCTAGTCCAGCCTGGACTCTTGCAAGATCCTCCAGGTTGGTCTCCTTGACTCCATACTCCACATAGCTACTAGTGTGAGATAATCCTCAACCACAGGTCTGACCACATCACTCTCTGGCTCAAAAGCATCTAGAAGATCCCATTATATTTGACAATACAAACAACTGCTGTTTGACACATAATCTGGCTCCCATCTTCTTTCCAGCCTTATTACACATTACTCCTCTTCACAATCTCTTCTTCCAGTGAACCTGGCCTACTTGCTGTCTCTCACACAACATGCCTTTCATATCCCAGGCTTTGGACAGCCTGTCCCCCAAGCCTGGAAAGCCCTCTCCCTGCTTAGAATCTTGATGCTGTCCTCCTCTTCCAGGAATTTCCTAATGCTCCCAACTACCTCACACTCCGGAATGTGTGTGCGCACGGGCACAGGCACGTGCACGCAAGATCTGTAAGAACAGGGCCAGTTTCTTTGTTGAGTGACTGACAGGCTCTTAGGGAAGTAAAGGACCACCCCTTCCCTCAATCTGAGACAAGACAGCTGAGGCTTGGCTACAGTGACTTGCCCAAAGTAACACAAATCCTAAGTAGCAAAGCACCAAATGAGATGATATCTGAAGTATTTTGCAAATCTTTAATTTAACATAAATGCTAGCGATTATTGTTAGGCAAAGATGGAATTTGAACCCAAGTAACTACAAATTCAGGGATTTTTCTAACATAGGTTCATCTCATAAGCTGATTCAAATTCCTGAATTTGACTTTCAGATTTTATGGAGGGTATGAGATAGGACGACTCCATGCAGAATTTCTCCTTCTGATAGATCAAGCATTACTTTTATGCATAAGTAGTAACCTACTTTTTTATCCTGTCCCTGGGAAAAAACAATCATACCCTAGGGGCCTAGTTTTAAAGGAAGACAGTCTTTATTTTTTTTTAATGTGCAACTTTGCAACCTGACCGGTTTTAATTAATATTTTAAGGAAAGACTAAATCTTGATTAACAAACCAAAAGTCAACAATTTCTGCAAGCTCATTTATACCAAATAGTTTTTTTGGTCATCTTAAGAAATGAACTGTTAACAGCCTTTAATTAAAAGGTTAAGTAATAGCTGGTATCTATATACAGCCTTTAAGATTTTCAAAACATTTAAAACACATTCTCATTTGATTCTCATGACAACCCTGAGAAGTAGGTACTTTTATTATTCCCATTTCATAGATGAGGAGAGTGAGGTTGGAAGAAGTCAGGCCACTTGCCTATGGTCACACAGTTTTTGTGTCTGAGGCCAGCAACTTGAAAAGCACCAGAGAAGAAAAGTGATCTGTTTCATTTATTTCATAATCCAGGTCAGAGGTATCAAACACAGGGCACAACACTCCTGCTGGACCCAGACTGAAATGTAATTGGGAAATAAAAAACAGAAGTGTTAATATGTGGTTTTTCTAAGTCGACATGCTGTTCACACGGATCCTTACATATGTTTAGAGCCTCCCATTTCTATCTGAGTTTGACACCAGTGACCTAGCCCACCAAAGCAAAGTCTCCTTTAGTAACTCATCTTTGTAGGAAGGTGACCCTGGATTACAAACTAGCTTCAGGGAGTGAATGCTATGCCTGTTACCTGTAGGCCAGCTTAGCTAAATGTGCAGAGGGTGCAATGCTAGTAAGTTGTTTTAAGTCATGCAAGGTTTTGGCCACAGTAAGTAAGAAAAAGTTTCATCAAGTATAGAAGGGACCAATTCAATCTGAACCAAAAAGGGCTGAACAGAATCAATGATCTACTAAAGCAATCACCAAACGCAAAAGAATGAGCTGACTGGGTGATTCAGAGGAACTATAAAAAGTCATAGTTCACATGCTACATTTATATATATATATATGGAAAGTTTGGTCACTGAATATACTTGATACAGACCTGACACAGATGTTTTGGCTCAACTGCTTCTTTTTCCTTTTCCTTTTAAAAAAACTCTATGTTAAAAGGGTTGGCTTGAGGGGAGAGGGAAATATTTAGGAATGAAAGTGATCACACACACACTCTCTCTCTCTCAAAGAACTGAACTTTGAGACTTGAATTCCCTTCTTGGCTACAACACCTACTAGATGTGTGAATGGAGATTTTGCTTAAACCTTTAGCCTCATTGTTTTTGTCTGGATATAGGGTTAAGATTTGCACAAATTACCTCACAGGACTTTTTGTGACAAAAGTACTCATGGTCAATATTTCTTCATAATTTATTAAGGAAGTTGCTAATTATGTAATGCCCAAATTTTATGCAAATCTGTCTGAAGATAGCTACTTTTCTTCAGAAACAAATAGGAAGGAGTTCATTAAGTTTGAAACAATATGAATTATGAATGAAAAGGTAAGCTGGTGGACCTGAGGTTGATTTTGAGCCTGGTGAATATAGATTTATGTAACCCAATTCTCTTTGGGAAAGATGGGTTTTGGAAATCATTTTAAAGTGGTTTTCATAAAGTGATGCTAATAGTTAGGAAACTGCCTTCAACTAGTTTGCACAGAGACCTCTCTGACCTAATTCAACAGCTTGGTAGGAGTCTATTTGACCTATTTTTCTGTTCAGTTAGTGGCAGATTTAGTATAAGCATCACTTCATTTACCTGGCATTGTATGAAATGCTCTAATTGAGTAGATTTTCCAGAGAGTCACAGTTTACTCCTTTAAACAATAAAATTTATTTTAAATTTTAATCACTTAATGGAAAATTTTCTAAGATGCCAAACAGAATTTGAGAACTGGAAGGGACCTCCACAGACAACTCGTCCAATCCACATATGAAGGAAAACCCACTATAACATACTTGACAAGTGGTTGTCCAGCCTTTGCTTAAGAGCCCACTACTTCTTGAGGCAGTTCATCCTCCTTTAGGCTAGTTCCCTCTGCTAGAAAGGCTTTCCTGACATCAAGCCTAAATTTTACCTCTCTGCAACTCCACTCCCATGGCTACTGGTCCTGCCCACTAGAGCCAAGTAAGAGGAGGCTAATTCCTCCTCCCCATGAGAACTTTCAAATGTTTGAAAACAGCTATCATGTCCCCTCCTGAGTCTTCTCTTCTGGTTAAAAAAAAAAAAATCCCCAGTTCCTTTCACTGATCTTCATGTCAAGGACTCAAGGCCCTTCACCATCCTGGTTACCCTCCTCAGGACACTCTTTCACTTGCCAATGTCCTCCTTAAATTGCTATTCCTAGAATGAACATAACTTTCTAAATGAGTCTGGAGATTTCCCAGCCTTCTCATATACCAAACATTCTATTTTTTTGATGATTAAAACAGAGATGCCCTCAGGACCTCTTGCCATATGTAGGACTGTTTATCATAAGCCTAAAAGAAAGCAGAAAGGCCTCTGAGCAAGCCAAAGTGAAGGCCCAAAGTCCATGCAGAAGTGCTTTACTGATGGGGAGAGTTCAAGGCCCTCATTGAGCTTATGTACTCTAAAAAGAATTCAATGCCCCATCTGACCTTTGCAGACTTCTCAGACAGGCATGGCAGTACATGACTATAATCCCTGCCTGGGTGGACTGTTTAAGCCAGGGAGCTCACAGCTGTGGGGAGCTGAGCCAAGGTAGCACACTAAATCAGCACCAATAGTGTGAGCAGCAGGAAGTCCCCAGACTGCCTAAGAAGGGGCAAACCAGCCCAGATCAGAAAGGGAACTGGTTTAAGTTCCTACAGCCATCAGCAGCAGGGCGAGGAGCATAAGCAATAGAGGGTCATCTGTCTCAAAAAAAGAATTTCTCACTGGCTCCCATGTACCTGGTGTTTACTGTCCCCAGAACATGTCCCTTCCTTTCCCACTTTTGTGCCTTTATACCCATCACTGACTAGGCCCAGAATGCCTACCCTCTTCCCAGTCTTGGCCTGCTGAAATCCTACCTGTCCTTCCCAGACCAGCTCAAACAGCACCTCCATGCTTATGCTGCTTTCCTGATGTTCTCATCCAGAAGTACTGTCTCCCACCTCAGAAAGTTTAGAGAGTTACATATTTTTCTTATGTATTTCCCATATTCCACTACCTGCAGAAACCTGTATCTGTATACAGGTCTAATATCCCCCTATTAGACTGTTACCTTGAAGGTAGGGACCATGTCTTCTTTATCTGTGTCTCTCCCTAGTCAGTGGTTAATAAATGTTTGCATGAATTCATGATAGTTGAGGCTTCCAGATAAAGAGACCTTAGGATGGAAGATATCTTGATCCAGTGCCCATAATGTGCTAAGCACCAAAAGACAGACAATATGTGGATAATGGATTTCAAAACCCTTTCTTTTTAATTTTATGATTTTTGTAGATTTTGTTTCTCAAAATGTTAAATATAAAATATATTTTAAAATAAACTGCTATGACCTCAACTAGGACTTCTATAAAGCCTCACATGCTCCAGAACCTAATCAAAGAGGAACTTGTAGGCTCCAGGTCAGTGGTGCCAGAGACCACAAAACCTTTGGGGCCTGAACCACAGAGTAGTGATAGGTGTGGAGGAGAGGAAGTTTGCTGAATTTCTGCTACTACACCACCATTCTAGGAAACTATCAGGGCCTCAATTAAAATTACATTAGGTTAAATAGTCAGTTTAAAGAAGCTCTTCTGCAGTTCAATATTGAGAAAAATAAGAAATTCAATGAGTTATAGGTAGAAGAGGCTACAAGAAATACTGAGGCAACATGATTTTCACTAAAGAAATTCCAAGGTACATAGTCAAAAATAAAAATCAGATATTCATATCCCTTTAAATATTTAGGATTTGGCATCTTTAATAATCTCTATTAAAAATCCAAAATTGTCTCTGTGATTTCAAGGAAGTGTGTGTATATGTATGTAGCTGGAAAAGACATTAAGATGCTTGTCAGTTTAACTACCGAAAACTGGAATTTAAGATTAATATTAGTCTGCTCTTAAAATTTTAACTTTGTGTAGTCAGTAGAAGGAATTTGAGAAAATCTTTTCTAATGACTCTTATGTAGCAATCTGATAATTTTTAAAGAAATAAATTTAAACTTTTAAAAATGTATTTTAAAATTCACAACATACTGCAATAGTCTGCAAGCAAAAGATACGGAAGCAATTTTAAATTGGCATATATTTTGTTTTTACATCACTTATATTTCCTATTATATCTCTTCCAACAAATCCCCAAATACCAAGCCTTTTCAATAAAGAATGGAAAAAGGAAGAAAATTAAAAGTTCTGAAAAACTAACCAATCTACTGAAAATGTCTGATATTACATGCAATGTTTCACATCCATGCTTTTCCCACCTCAAAAAAAGAGAGGGATGTCTTCTCCTAACTCTTCCATGGGACCCCACTGGGTTTTATTGCTATTGTTCTTTCATTTACATTGGTGCAGCTGATTCTACTTGGCTCCATGTTTCTCTATATTCATCATATTCATTATTTCTTATGGCACAATATTATTCCATTATACACATCCCCCATAATTTACTTACTTCTTCTATGATATATGGGTATCTACTTTGCTATGCTCAGAAGTGACATTTCTGGAAGCAAAGGATAGAGAATTTTAGTTATTCTTCGCTGAATTCTAAATTGTTCTCCAGAATGGTTGGATAATGTTTCCCAATTTCCAAGACAATTATCTTTGGGACTCAGGAATGAGACATCAGAATTTTAGGGAATCCTGGAATTTCTGAGTTATTTGTTTTTCATAATATTTTACCTATATGTTCTTAAAAAATGATCATAATAAACAGTAAATTTTTTTTCTATGATAGGGTTATATTAAAACTTTGTTAAAAAACTATGATGGGGAGGCTAGGTGGCGCAGTGAGTAGAGTGCCGGCCCCAGAGTCAGGAGGACCTGAGTTCAGATCCGGCCTCAGACACTTAACACACACACACACACACACACACACACACACACACACACACACACACAAAACACCTAGCCGTGTGACCTTGGGCAAGTTACTTAACTCCAACTGCCCTCCAAAAAGCCAAAAAAAAAAAAAAAAACCTATGATAAATGCATGGCTTGTTAGCCTTATAAATCAACATACTATAACAATGATAAATTGTTTTTGCCACAGTTAAATGATTTAACATCAGAAATGGATATCATTTAATCAATGGAGATAACATTGAAGCAGCATTAACATGTGCTTTGACACTATATCCCCATTTGAACATGAGCTCCTTGAGAAGGAACTGTCTTATTTTTCTATTTGTATGCCCAAAACTTAGCCTGGAACTTTGATAATAAAAGCATTTAGTAAATGATTTATTTACTCATTCATTTAAAATATATAAGGGAAAGAACTGGCTGATTTCCTATATTGTTCTAAAATATTTCCAACATTATTCATATTCTTTACTCATTAATAAGTATTCCTTTTTTTTTTTTTAAAGGAATCAGGGTTAAGTAACTTGCTCAAGGTTACATGGCCAGTTATTTCTGGGTGTGGTATTAATAAGTATTCTAAAAACTTTTTAATAAATAAAAAAATCAGTTTAGTATTATTTATAAAGAACTGTAATCTATAGCAAATCTTCAAACAATGAAAAACTTTAAAAATGTATTTTAAAATTTACAACATGGTATAACAGTCTGCATATGAAAGATGACATGAAAGTAACAGCACTACACAGAATCACATGTTGAAATTGTTCATTTAAGACCTTATTTTGCTTCCAA
Organism: Petaurus breviceps papuanus; assembly: GCF_028583685.1. Lineage (NCBI taxonomy): Eukaryota > Metazoa > Chordata > Mammalia > Diprotodontia > Petauridae > Petaurus > Petaurus breviceps. Next base: position 24,974,327 of record NW_027185852.1, read on the forward strand.
AACTTGTTATTTCTTGGAATGCCATTCATAGGATTCATGTAAAGTATACAATGCATACAAACTCACAATGCCTCCACGAGCTAAAAATCCACATTCCTTCCTATGAACTGACTAGTTGAAGACCACAGGGCCAGTTTGGCTGCTTGCAAAGAAAACTGACACCTAAATATATTTTTAAAAAGTCTTTCTCTGCTTAGTTTGTTTTTAAAATGTTTAAGAAAAAAATCTGGCTCCATTAAAAAACAGGGGCCCTAGTTGTAAAATGCAGATGCAGGACAAACACCAGGAAGAAGAAGGAGCCAGCTGCAAATAAGAGTAGCAGTGTCCCTCCACTTGGTAAAAGAGGGGCTGTGCCAAGGAGCAAACAGTATAAAAACAACAGCCTGGAGTCTATACAGGCTGGGAGGAAGAGTGGTCTCTTTCTATCTGATGGAGACCACAGACAACTCAGTATATGCTCCAAGAGTAACCGGGATATGCTAAGGAGGTACCTGGAATCTGAAAGGATACAGAAGCAGGAAGAGGCAACACACTTCCTTCCTTGGACTGTACAGAAGTGGAAGAAGGTGCACATGTCAGGCACTGCTGCTGGTTTCGTTGGTTTTGCTCACATTTTTTCTGTGCTCTTGGGAGGGTGGGGACGGGGGTGCAGAAGGATGAAGAATTAAGATATAAAAACAAAAGGCAGCAATAAAACAAAGCTCTGTGGGCATGCACATGTGCAGTGTGTGTGTGTGTGTGTGTCAGAGAAAGAGAGAAGGAGGGGGCAATATCCTAAGTGATAGCAATATCCTTTATAATTTAAGTACTCGATGTGAGGAATATTTCCTATTTGGTTTTGTTTTTTGTCCCTTAATTCAACTGGGGAATTGACTACTACCCATGTTTCCCCGATAATAAGACCTATCCCGAAAATAAGCCCTCCCCCCAAAAATAAGCCCTATTGAGATTGCTACTGTAGTGAAGGTGATCCCCTGCGCTACACGCTACATTACGGTACCCTCTGTATGCACCGTTTCGCCCCCCTCCCGTGAAACGCACGCCGTGCTCCGAGCTGCATCCAATCAGAGCTGCAGCAGTGAGCGCGTCATCCTGTTCTTCCCCAGTGATTTGCTTGCTGGCACCATTGAGAGCAGTGCTGCAGAGGAGAGCTGAGGCAGGACAACATAAGCCCTCCCCTGAAAATAAGCCCTCTGGTGTTTTTCTTTCCAAAAAAATTATAAGACAGTGTCTTATTATCAGGGAAACACAGTAGAAAGTAAGCAGAAGACAATGACTGTGCTACTTTGTAAATAAAACAGGCTATTTACCCTTAAAAAAAAGAAAAAGTAGCAGCTCATTTGTTACATGTTATCTTTGCCCTCAAATTCTCTTTCCTTCCAAATTTTTCTATTATCATCGGGTGCATGACCAGTCACCCAAGCCCATGAGCAAGATCATCTTTCTCTCTTCTGACACTGCTACTACCTTGATCCAGAAACTCCCACCTGACCTATTCTATAACCTGCTGGTTGGTCTCCCTAACTCCAATTTCTCCACATTCCAAGTGATCCTTCCTCCACTTGGCTGTCATATTTATCTTTTTTCAGCATCAAGTTTGACCATGTCACCAGGGGTTCCCTATCACTTTGAGGATCAAATATAAAATCCCCTGCTCAGCATTCAACCTGCCCCACTCTTACCTTTCCAATCTTCTTATATTTTATTCCCATCCACATGCTCTGGGATACACTGACACTGGCTTCTTGCTATTTTACACAAAGTACTCCATCTGAACCCTGTATATTTTCACTGGCTCTTTGGAACTTTCTCCTCCCTCATCTCTGTCTCACATAAAGGCCCCCGCTTCTGCACTACATCCTTCCTGATCTTCCTTAGTCTTAGTGCTTTCCCTCTGGTGATCATCTCTGATTTATCCTGAATTTATTTATCTTGTTTGTATGTTGTCTCCCTCATTTTCTGGGAGGATTTCCTCTACCATGATCCAGTTCTTCACACTAAAGTTTATTCCAGGTCCTGGGACTCACTCTAGATTCTCCCCCACCCTAATAATTGTATTTGTATTCAATGGCACATAGTAAGTGCTTAATAAATGCTCAGTGTCTGACAATCTCATTGATTCATTTTAGAAGTAAGCCTACAGGGGGTTGGAGCTAAGATGGCAGAGAGAAGTCAGTAAGCTGCCTGAGCTCTTTCTAGTTTCTCAGAAACAATGTTAAATGAAGCCTCTAAGACCAATTTCCCTAATGAATATTAATGCAAAAAAGTTAAATAAAATATCAGCAAAAAGATTACAGCAATTTATCACAAGGACAATACATTATGACCAGGTGGGACTTACACCAGGAATGCAGAGATGGTTCAATATTAGGAAAACTACTAGCATAATTGACTATATCAATAACAAAACCAATAGAAATCATATAATTATCTCAATAGACACAGAAAAAGCTTGTGACAAAATACAGCACCTATTCTTATTAAAAACACTAGAGAGTATAGAAGAAATGGAACTTTCATTAAAATAAGTAGTATCTATAACCATCAGCAAGCATTATCTATAATGGGGATAAGCTAGAAGCCTTTTTAATAAGATCAGAGATGAAACAAGGATACCTATTATCACCATTCTTACTCAATATTGTACAAGAAACATTAGATTTAGCAATAAAAGATAAAGAAATTGAAGGAATCAGACTAGGCAATGAAGAAACAAAACTATCAGTCTTTGTAGATATGATGGTATACTTAGAGAATCCTAGAGAATTAACTAAAAAACTACTTGAAATAATTAACCACCTTAGCAAAGTTGCAGGACATAAAATAAATCATTAGCATCTCTATTATTACCAACAAAGCTCAACAAAAAGAAAAGAGAAATTCCATTTATAATAAGATATCTAGGAGTCTACTTGTCAAGAAAAACCCAGAACTCTAGGAACACAATTACAAAATATTTTTTCACACAAGTAAAGTCAGATCTAAACAACTGGAAAAATATCAATTGATCATTGGTAGGCTAAGCTTATATAATAAAAATGACATTTCTATCTAAATTAAGTTACTTAGTGCTATAACAATTAAACTACCAAAAAACTATTTTATAGAACTAGAAAAAAAAAATAACAAAATCTGGAAAACAAAAGGTCAAAAAAATCAAGGGAATTAACGGGGAAAAAATGCAAAAGGAAGGTGACCTAGCTGTACTAGATCCAAAACTATATTATAAAGCAGCAATCATCAAAACTATTTGTTACTGGCTAAGAAAGAGTGGTGAAACATGATTATTATGGATATGCTTTGCATGACAGCATTATATAACCTATGTCAGACTGCTTGCCTTCTCAATGAGGGGGGATTGGGAGGGAGGGAGAGAATCTGGAACTCAAAGTTTTAAAAATGAATGCTAAAAATTATTTTTACATGGTACTAAAGAAAAATAAAATACTTTTTTTAAAAAAGAAAAAGAATGGTGGATCAGAGGAATAGATTAGGTACACAAGACACAATAGTAAATGGTTATAGTAATCTACTGTTTGATAAACCCAAAGATTCCAGGTCGTGGGATAAGGACTCACTATTTGACAAAAACTGCTGAGAAAACTGGAAAAATAGTATGGCAGAAACTAGACAAAAACCAACATCTCACATTGTATACCAAGATAAGGTCAAAATGTGTACATGATTTAGACACCAAAGGTGATACCATAAGCAAATTAGGAGAGTAAGGAATAGTTTACCTGTCAGATCTACAGAAAAGGGAAGAATTTATGACCAAACAGGAAATAGAGAACATTATGAAACACAAAATGGATAATTTTGACTGTATTTAATTAAAAAGTTTTTGCACAAACAAAAACAATGCAACCAAGATTAGAAGGAAAGCAGAAAGATGGGAAACAATTTTTACACCAAGCGTTTCTGATAAAGGCCTGATTTCTCACATATACAGAGAACTAAGTCAAATTTGTAAGGATATAAGTCACTCCCCAATTAATAAGTGGTCAAAGGACATGAACAGGCAGTTTTCAGTAGAAGAAATTAAAGTTATCTATAGTCATATATAAAAATACTCTAATTCACTACTGATTACAGTAATCCAACTCTGAGGTGCCACTTTACACCTATCAGACTGGCTAACATAACAGAAAAGAAAAATGATAAATGTTGGAGAAGATGTGAGAAAACTGAGACACTAATGCATTATTGGTGGAGTTGTGAATTAACAACCATTCTGGATTTGGAACTATGCCCAAAGGGCAATCAAACTGTGCATACCCTTTGATCCAGCATAACACTATTGGGTCTGTATCCCAAAGAGATCATAAAGATGGGAAAAGGACCTACAAGGACAAAAATATTTATAGTAGCTCTTTTTGTTGTAGCAAAGAATTGGAAATTGAAGGGAATGCCCATCATTGGTGAATGGTTGAACAAGACGTGGTATATGAATGTCACAGAATATGCTATAAGAAATGACGAGCAGCTGGATTTCAGAAAAACCTGGAAAGACTTACATGAACTGATGCTGAGTGAAGTGAGCAAAACCAGGAGAACACTGTACGTAGTAACTGCAATACTGCTATGATCAGCTGTATGACTGACTTAGTTCTTCTCAGCAATAAGATGATCCAAGACAATTCCAAAAGGTTCATAATGGAAAACGCTATTCACATCCAGAGAAAAAACTATGGAGCCTGAATGCAAATTAAAGCATACTATTTTCACTTTTTTTGTGCCTTTTCCCTTTTGTTCTGTTTCTTCTTTCACAATATGACTAATGTGGAAATATGTTTACATGACTGAACACATAAAACCCTACATCAGACTTCGTGCTGTCTTGGGGATGAGGAAAAATCTCTTATAAAAATAAATGCTGAAAACTATCTTTACATGTAATTGGAAAAAATAAAATAGTATTTACCAAAAAGGAAAAAAAAAAAGACTACATTAACCTGAACAGGTATCTTTTTTGGCAGCTACCCTAAAGATGACATGATGCCCAGACAATAGAAGTTGTCTTACATCCAATATGCCTCCTTCGTTCTGTTCATGCCTTTCCCTCTTTCTTATTAAAATTTTCCTTTACTATCAATGGATGCGAACATTTCAAACAGCTATTGGTATGTCCTTCTAAATTTCCCTTAGTTCTTTTCTGTGTATCTTTAAAAATGTTTTGGGGGTGGTTAGGTGGCACAGTGAATAGGGCACTGGCCCTGGACTCAGGAGGACCCGAGTTCAAATACTGCCTTAGACATTTAACACATACTAGCCATGTGACCTTGAGCAAGTCACTTAATCCCAATTGCCCTGCCTTCCCCCCCTCCAAAAAGCAAAAAAATGTAATGACTTTTTATTCTTTTTTGCATCATCATCATTACTCAACTCCTCCACCCCCTAAACACTTTGCTTTATAACAAGTATACTGAAGCTGAACAAAAAACATACTGACTGTATGCATGAAAATGTCTATCTCATGCTGCACCTATGGGTAGCAAACTTCATATGAACATTAGTTTTCTAAAGTCATGTTTGGTCACTGCATTGATCAGGGTTAAGTGTTTCAAAGTTGTTTTCCTTTATGTTAGCATAGTCACTGTATAAAATGTACTCCTGGTTCTGCTCACTTCACTCGTCTTCCTGAGTCTCTCTGAATATGTCTTTTGTCATTTCTTATAGTGTAATAATATTCCACTGGATTTATATATCATACTTTGTTGAGCCATTCCTCAACTGCTGACACCCACTTGTTTCCAGTTTTTTACTATGGCAAAAAGAGCTGCTATTAATATGATCGTTCAGATCTTTTTCCTGTATTTGCCAATCTGAGGTGAGAAGGAGATGGAATCTCAGGTTTTTCGTTTTTATTTCTTTTCCTATTTTTAAAAAACTCATCTTAATACACAGTTAGATCAACTACTTTGATATGCACAGCACTTTTCTCACAACTACCATGTTACATAGGAACTACATGTATTATCCCTATCTTATCTGATTAAACAAGTTCGTAAAGTTTAAGCTGCTTGCCTGTGGTCACAAAGTGTCAGATCTGGAAAGAGGCCTTAGAGATCATCTAATGTATTTCCCCCATTTTATATATGAGAAGACTGGCTTCAGTAGGCAATTGCTGCATACACGAACCTGCTATTGCCCAAATCATATAGTTCTACAAACACTTGGCAAGTATGGTTATTTTTGTGTCTTATCCCTCCATTAGACTAGAAACAAGAAGAGCAGAATCTATTTCTTATCTAACATGTATATTCCCTAGCAACCCAGCCCAGCACTCTCCACATAGGAGGTAACTTTGCTGACCAAATGAATGACTAGCACAGAGCTTTGAACAAAGACAGCTGAAAAGTACAACACTCTTGTAGGTTATTTGATATATTATCAACTGATTCTCTATAAACGTCCAATTAATAACAATGGACATTAATATACCACTTTAAACTTTTTAAAAGTGCTTTATATCCATGATCACGTCTGAGTCTTAAAAATCAACCTGGAAGATTAGATAGGACAAGTATTATTATCATTCCCATTTTACAGATAAGGAAACTAAGGCACTGAGAGAGTAAATGACTTACCCATGGTCACACAGCTAGTAAGGTAGGGTTTAAATTCAGGTCTTTCTGACATCAAGTCCATCACTATCCACCACACCACCCTGATTCTCTACAATACCACAAACAATTCTGCCTTAGGGGCTTCTATGTTCACCATTGGCTCCTTTGGGGTTATGACCTCAAGTGCTTTCTAAGTAAGCTGATGAAAGATCTCCGTAGGGGGTGGCTAGGTGGCACAGTGAGTAAGAGCACCAGCCTCGGAGTTGGGAGGACCTGGGATAGGTTCTGGCCTCAGATACTTAAGACCCACACACACACACAAAAACTGGCCTTGTGTAACCTTGAACAAGTTACTTAACCCCAACTGCTTAAAAAAAAAAAAGATCTCCCTATGGCTAGTGCTTTTCTAGGACTACTTCTAGTATCATCAGCAACATATCTTATCTAAACCAAATGAGATTTTTGTCTTAAACGTTTGCAGATCTTGAAGTACCACACAAATGTGAGCTACCTAACAATTTTTTAAAGGTCTATTTTTATTGACCCTCATGTCCCACAGGAAAATCTCCAATTACAAGTAGTCAACTCTAGATTTGCTATATAATCTTAGCCAATTAATATGACAGAGAATAAAAGTAACAAATGTTGGAGGGGATGTGGAAAAATTGGGACACAAATGCATTGTTGGTAGAGTTAAGAACTGATCCAACCATTCTGGGGAGCAGTTTGGAGCTATGCCCAAAGATTTAAAAAACCAAAACCCTTTGACCCAACAATACCACTACTAGATCTGTATCCCAAAGAGATTTCAAAAAAGGTAGGGGGAAACTATTTGTACAAAGATATTTATAGAAGCTCATTTTGTGGTGGCAAAGAACTGGAAATTGAGAGGATCCCCATCAATTACGGAACGGCTAAACAAGTTCTAGAATATGGATTGTAATATAATACTACTGTGCTATAAGAAATGACAAGCAGGATGCTTTTGGAAAAATCTGGAAAGATTTACACAAACTGACATAAAGTGAAGAGAGCAGAACCAGACATTGTACACAGTAATAGCAACATTGTACAAAAGTCAACTATGGATGGCTTAGTTATTACTATTTTCAGCAACTGAACCAAGACAATTCCAAAGGATTCATGATGAAAAATATTATGATGAATACATGATGAAAAATACTCCAGAGAAGGAATTGATAGCATCCGAATGCAGATCAAAGCATTACTGTTTTTTTTCACTTTCTTTATTTTTTTGTGGGATTGGGTTTTGGTTTTTTTGATATTTTTCTTTCACAACATGATTAACATGCAAATGTTTTATATGATTATACATGTATAATATATCAAATTGCTTGCCACCTCAGGGAGGGGGAGGAAATGAAGGGAAGGGAGAGAACTTGAAACTCAAATTTAAAAAAAAAAACAAATGTTGGGGCGGCTAGGTGGCGTAGTGAGTAAAGCGTTGGCCCCGGAATCAGGAGGACCTGAGTTCGGTTCCAGCCCCAGACACTTAACACCCACACAAAAAAACTAGCCGTGTAACCTTGGGGAAGTTACTTAACCCCAATTGCCCTCCAAAAGGCAAAAAAAAAGAAAAAGTCAAAAGAAAAATATTTTTAAAATTTAACCAACCATAATAAACTCCAGCAGTAACATAGTAATAATGCTTGTTCCAACGAAGAGGTTGCAGTCCCTCAACATAGGACTACCCACAGGGATCAGGGATTGGCACACTAAGAAGCCAAGTAAGGAAGAGGCATGGCACACACACAAAGGTTAACAGTGACTGTTCCTCCCAGTGAAGATTTGAGACCAAACTATCACCTTGCTGCTGTCTAAGCTTCCTGAGGACAGAATGTTTCCCAACTCTGAGCTGACTCCAGGTTTTGAACCATTTCTCCTGGCTGACTCTCTGACATTTGTTCACCGATGAGCTCTGGCTTGACTTGACTTACCCATTTACTCTCTTGAATGATGGCTCAGCCCAAGCCTTGTTTCCTAAGAGAGTTCCTTCCCAGAGACAGTGTGGCAGGCAAAGGAAGGATCACAGACATGGAACACAAAGCGTCCAGGTTGACCCCTGTGGCCTTGTCAGCCAGGGTTGTGTGACCATGGGTGAGTTATACTTCATTCCAATGGGCCTCTGATTTTGGGGGGAGTAGGAGGAACACCCCAGGGCTAGTGTGACCAGATGGTCCCAGTGTTTAAAAATGGGAAAAGAACTGAGTCTGAAAACTATTGGCCAATGAACTTGAATTTGATTTTTTAGGGTATTACAGGGTGAACATTTAGAAAGAAAAGAAAACACTAATCAGGAAGACCCCACATGGTTTCTCAGGAACAGGTCATGGGAGACTGTAATGGTAATGTAATTTTGAATTTGAAGATCCCTTTGTGTTGGCAAAAGTAGCAAGTACTTAATACTTAATAACTGATCAAACCTCTGACTGGGGCAAGTTCAGAAGGTATGAACTCCTGTCCCTTGTTACTGATGTAACAGGAAGTTGGCTGAAGGAAGTGAAGTAGGTAATACTGTGTATATAAGAAAAGCCCCAGAGAGGCACAGTCAGAATTTCCTTGAGACTGGGATCTGGTGGCAGAACCGCCTCAGAAGAATGAAGAACTGAGTCCTGAGAACTTGTGGTGGTGGAGCTTCTTCTGAACAGGAGACAGGAGCCCAGAGCCAGGAGCCTCGGAGCCCAGGAGCCCAGGTGACTGAAGCATGACCAGGATGCTGAGACCTTGTTTGTTTGTGGCTTGGTTGAGCCTTGAATTCCTTGGAGCAGAAATGGTGAAAGATCTGATATGGACCGGACCATGTGAATGCCAGTGTGGAGCAGGACCTCCCCAGAGAGCTGGTCAAGGAAATGGAAGCTGTCTGCCACTGAATCCAGGTAGAATCTGGGACCATGGAAGGGGATCCAGGGAATCTGAGAACAGGCCCCAAGTCAAGATGAAGAAAAGACCTCTCCTTGGGTACTGAGTAATTATAGAATTATAGTTTACTAGTGACCTAAGGGGTGGAGGATTTTGTGTATGATACTTAGTAAGACTTTACTGAGTAAATGACTGATTGTACTTTGACTATTATTACTGATAAGTGACTGATTGAGTTAATCAAGACTTTGCCCCAAGAGTGGAAGACTTTGACTGTGTACTTTGATACTACTGATAAGTGACTGATTGAATTAACTTAAGAGGGACTATTTTACTATGTTGTGAATATTATATTGTGATTTTCTGTGATAAGTTGAAATATTGTGAATGCTATATTTTGAATTATGCTGTACCTTCATTTTCCATGGATGTTTTGCTTTTGTTATGGAATAAATAGTGTGATCACTATACTGAGTAATCAGAATCTTAAAAAAAAATCTGTTCACAGTAGCAGTTCTTCTGGAAAGCTTCTGTGCATGGCATTACAGAGACTCACCTATTTCATTTATTTTTGACAGGGTCACTAAACTGACAGTACTGGAGAGCTACAGTCTACCTGGAGCTCAGCAAGACAATCTGTTTCTTTGGCTATTATGAAGACAAAACAGAGACGTAGGTTAGATAGTAGCAGAATTAGCTGAACTTGAAACTAGTTGAATGGCTGAACTCATACTCATTAATGGTGTGATGTCAAACTGGAAGGTTTCCAATAGTATGCCCTAAGAATCTAAACTTGGCCTGGTTCCATTTAACATTTTTATCAATGACTGAAATAAACTTGGACAGATGGAATGTCTACCAAATTCTCAGATAATATAAATCTAGGAGGGATAACTAACTCACTGGATGAGAAGGTCAGGAGTCAGGAAGATTACAACAGAACACTGGAACAAATCAAAGAAGATGAAATTAATAAAAATAATTGTAAAATCAAAACTAAATCCTCCACTACATACATATTCAACAAATGGTCCTCTAGCATCTACCCAAAGATATTCTGGGGTGTTGAGGGACACTACTTCCCAAAGCAACCTAGCTCAGTTAATAATTATTAAGCACCTACTATTCGCCAGGCACTATGCTACGCACTGAAGATACAAAAAGAGGCAAAAAACAGTTCTTGCTCTCAAGAAGCTCACAACTTAATGAGGGAGACAACAAATCAACAAATTATGTTTAAACAAGCTATGTATAGAATAAACAGGAAAAAATTAAAAGAGGGAAAGCACTAGAATTTAAGAGAAACTAGAAAATACTCCCTGTAAAAGACTGGGATTTTAGTTGAGACTTAAAAGAAGCAAGAAGGTAGAGGTGAGGAGAGTATTCTAAGCATGGGGGAACAGCCAGAGAAAATGCCTGGGGCAGGGAAATGGATTGCCTTGTTCCTGGAACAGCCAGGAGGTCAGTCACTAGATCAAAGAGTACATGGCAGGGTATAACGTATAAGGCTGTAAGGGTAGGATGGGACAGTGTTATGAAGAGCTTAAATGCCAAATAGAGGATTTTGTATTTAATCCTGGAGGTGACAGGGAGTCATTGGAGTGTACTGAGGGGAGGATGACATGGTCAGACCTATGCCTTAAGAAGATCACTTTGGTGACTGAAGAGAAACAGACAAATTGGAGTAGGGAGAGACCTGAGGTAGGCAGACCCACTAGGCAGGCTATTCCCAACAGTATAAGGGTGAAGTGATGAGGGCCTGTAGTAGAGTGATGGCACTATCAGAGGAAAGAAGGGGGCATATTTGAGAGATGTTACAAAGGTGAAATCAACAGGCAATAGATTGGATAAAGGAAGTAAGAGATAATGAGGAGTTGAGGGTGACTCTTAGGTTGTGAGCCAGATGGGTTAGAAGAATGATATTACCCTCTATATTAACAGGGAAATTAGAAGGTGTCTATTAGAGAGTTTAGAAGGAAAGATAATGAGTTCCCATTTTGGACATACTATCTTCTGGAAATCCAGTTTGAGATGTCTGGAAGGCAGTTGGAGATATAAAACTGGAGTTCAACAGAGAAGTTAGGGCAGAACAGGCAGATTTGTCAGCTATGGGACGGTATGTCTCATAATACCCTATACTATGTCAGCATAGAGACGGTAATTCCTAACTATTAAGAAGTTTTTCTTCTATCAAGCCTATATGTACCCTTTTGCACATTCCATCCATCGTCCATAGTTCTGTCTTCTGGGGCCAAGGTGAACAAGTATAATTACTGTATCATATGTAAGCCAGTCAAATCCTAGAAGACAGCTACATTTATGCCCTACTTGCCCATTACTATGACAAGTTATTTAATTTCTAGGAGTCTTAATTTCTTCATCTCATAAATGGGGATAATACCATCTAAAGAATCTACCTCAAAGGACCACATGAGATAATGCAGATGTTAACGTTCTATATAAAGCCACACATTATTGTTTCCAAGGGATAACTTATAATCAAGCAATTTTCTGCTCTGCTCCTTTTCCTACCTAACCCCTCACACACTTCCCACCTTCCTCTATATCCAAATCACTCTACTCTCTTCTAGTTGGAAACATTCCATTGAAACTGGACTCTAAAGTCCTCCTCAGTCACTAGAGTCTAAACAAATCTGAGAACTTTTCCCTCAAGTTCTCACTCTTTCTCTAAACTACTTCTCAAAACTCTTCTATTTTGGCTTCTAATACATAGACCTATCCTATGTTTCTAATTGCCCCATTCTGCTCTCATTATTAGCACTCTATTCTCTTTCTCTCTCTCCTTTTTTTTGCTTTTTGGAGGGCAATTGGGGTTAAGTGACTTGCCCAAGGTCACATGGCTAGGTTTGTGTGTGTGTGTGTGTGTGTGTGTGTTAAATGTCTGAGTCCTGATCTGAACCCAGGTCCTCCTGACTCCAGGGCTGGTGATCTATTCACTGCACCACCTAGCCGCCTCCTTAGCACTCTATTCTCACAGACACACCAATCTCCTCTCAAATGCTATGATACACATTCTTCACCATACAATTTAGCAACTGATTATATATTATGCTATGTACAGTCTAATTGAACACTTTTAAAATTCACTTGGCCACTTTGGGTCTTGAAATATAGAGATAGAATCTGTAAAAGTTGGTCTGGAATTTAAGAAATTTTAAAGGGAAAGGGAAAGGGAATTAGTACGTACTTTGTATAGCACCTAATATATGTCATCCATACCAGGAAACTGAATTGCTTCCATCTGAACTGTCGTAGGAAGATTCTGAAGATCACCCGGCAGAAAGTTACCAGACACTGAGGTCCTTACTTGAACTAAACTGCCAAGCATTCAAACTCTGCTTCAGAGAACGCAACTCCAATGGGCTGGCCTCTCTGTTCGAATATAAAATATACGTTTGCCAAAAAGACCGTTTTATGACAAGTGTTCACATGGTGGTCAGAACAAGCGATACAAGGACACTCTCAAGAATTCTGGAATTGATTGTGTGACACAGGAGACACTGGCACAGGACTGCTCAGCATGGCGTGCCCACATCAGAGAAGGTGCTGGGCTCTATGTGCAAAGCAGAATTGAAACAGCTCAAAGGGAACACAGGATGCACAAATTTAGAGTATCCACCCCAAATAGCTCATATTGCTCTCATCAGTCACAGTCGGACACATGGAAACTTGACTTTAACATGGTGATGTCATTTTGGCCCTCTGAGAATGGAAGGACAACCAACCAATATATTCCAGTCACTGTGCTAAGCTCTTTATAAACATTATTTCATTTGATCTTCACAACAACCCTGAGAAGTAGATGCTGTTTTAATCCAGATTTTAGAGCTGAGGAAACTGAGGCAAACAGAAGTTAAGTGATTTGCCCAGGATCACATACTGGCTGAGGTCAGATTTAAACTCAGTTCTTCCTGAATTCAAATCCAGTGTTCTATCCATTGCGACATTTAGCTGTTCCCTCTGCAGTAAAATAAAGGAAATTAAGACTTTTTCTATGCAGAAAAAGAGACTTTGACGTATATTATTTCATATTCAATATTATACAGGGAAACACTACCAGTATCAACATTTTCTCAGAAAATCCCTACTCACACAGGCTTCAGAAACCCAAGGTTCCATAAAAAACACTAGTTTAATTGTTCCACATACATATTTATCCTCCAAAATTTATGGGTAAAACCATATCTTCTTTCATTCTCTGTATCTGTCTCACACCTAACAAATACCTGCTGGCTGACAGAAACCCTCTTAAGAACCTGGACTACACTGTTGTACTGCACCTTCTGCCTTTGGTTAAATGAAAATCTCTTTTTTCCTTTTCAGAATTCATGATTATATACTGTCAAACACGCACTGTTACTCACTGTGGTCTCGTCTGAAGACCTCATCCTGCTGAAAACAGCTCTGCTGTATAATACAACAGTAGCTTTCTGCAACGAAAATGTAGATATATCTGGAGGGCCATTTACTCTACCTCACACTGCTCCAATACCTTTCTTATATTATTATATACTCTCCTGAGGCCCCTAGCCACATGAAGTTGGTACGTTAAGTACCAACATAATTATCTCCCTGGCCCAAAGACTTGGTTCCTTAATTAAAAGTTTCACCTTGAAGCACATTCTTGGGTTATCTTAAGATAAGGAGGCTTTCCATATGGCACATCATGAAACATTTATTAAAGCTGTTTTCCCAAGTAAGGCCCAATAATAATATTCCCATTTACACAGGAATTTAAGGCTTACACAGTACTTTCCTTACTTTGGTAAGGTAAAGGGTGTAAATATTAATACCCTCTTGGTGGGGGTGGAAGAAGGAAGTACTCTACAATTCCATCATGGACTTGTGATTTTATTTATTATATTTATTATTCTCACATTTATTGTTCCTCAAACCATTTTCAATAATAAGAAAAAAAGCTTAGTGAACCTCCAGGGTAACTTAATACACTATTCATAATATCTTTTAGATTCACTAAGTGCTTACAATAACTAAAATAACTTTTCTAAAAAATAAAATCCAGTCATTTAAAAATTGTCATATAATTATAAAATATAAAACCTTACTGTAAGTGTAATTATGAAAACTTAATAGCAAATTTATAAACTATTATAATTGTGAGATATTCTGCATGAATTAAAAGTAATCTAACAAGACTCCCTACCCTTACATCATGTAAAGTTTCTTATTTTATGTTTTTGTAGAATTTTTAGTGAAATAAATTACAAATTGAAGATGTTTAATATAATAATCATATATAAATTTAATTCCAATATTAGGCCAGGCAAATATAGTCCTAAAACTGGTTCTGCACAGTATTTCTGTATTTTGCTTTAAAATAAAAATAAAGGGAAAATTCTTGCTCACATAAATATAGAGTGGAAAACAATACTTTTACAAGCTTTCTTGATAAGATGTAAATCGATAAATTGATAAAAATGAATATGAAATATATTTCTCCTTATTAAAAGCATTGTGTTTGTTAAGTGATAAGTGTACTCAAAAGTACAATTGCATATACTGCTTGTTTCTAACAATCTTCATATATAAACTAACCTTGCTAAGGAAAGAATCTCTTCAGCATGAATTTCTTCTCTCCTATCACTGGCACACTGGGTACACTTTCACAGAAACTCTACTGACCAGTATTCTCCACTGGTGCATTTGAAAATCTGCCACAGATAATAGTGACATAAGCAGAGTATAAATCTAAATTGGCAAAGAACCGTAATACTGCAATGAGCTATAAAGGGTTGGTTTCTGCAACTATCCCTAATGTTTTCAAGATGGTTTTATAAAGGGTATGCCCAACCACCATGATTTTTAAACAGTCTTACATTGGTGCTACAAGAACAGAAACATTCATATTCTTGTTCATATGAGGCACAACTACAGAGTAACAGAGTAGAATGAGGGAGCTACTCTGGTGAGTGTACAAAAACGCAAATGAAGTATGTGCATACATGTGACAATCCACTGAAAATCCATCTGTACTTTAATGTCAAATCCTTGTGTTGGTTTGGAAACAATTTGATGACAGATTGAGAAACCACAAAAAGATATTGTACTTAGAAGTGATTACATTTTAATGTAATCACTGTACAAAAACATTAAAATCACTGTACACATAATCATGACAGTTTTTACTCAATGCAGAAACAAACCTATAATGCTTCAAATGCATTCCTGTTGTCACAGGAACAAATAAATAAAGATATATAACATACATACCTAGGTAATTATTTACTGCTTTAAGTGACATTAAATAATTTTTTAGTGAAAACCCCTTCTACCATCATGAACCACTAAATGGGAATGCCTACTGAAGGTAAATCTTACAATGGCAACTCCCTTTGCAGATGCATATAAGCAACTTTTAGTCTTTTTAAAAAAATTCTTGGGGCAGCTAGGTGGCGCAGTAAATACAGCACAGGCCCTGGAGTCAGGAGGACCTGAGTTCAAATCCGGCCTCAGATGCTTGATACACACTAGCTGTGTGACTTTGGGCAAGTCACTTAACCCAAAATTGCCCTCCAAAAAGCAAAAAAATAAAAATTAGGGGGTGGGGGTGGCTAGGTGGCACAGTGAGTACAACTCCTGGAGTCAGGAGGACTTGAGTTCGAATCCAGCCTCAGACACTTAGCATACACACACAAAAAAACCTAGCCCTGTGACTTTGGGGAAGTTACTTAACTCCAATTGCCCTCCAAAAAAAAAAAAAAAAAGCAAAAAAAAATTCTTTAGGATTATTTTTACTGGGCCAGCGAGGTGGCGCTGTGAGTAGAGCACCAGCCCTAGAGTCAGGAGGACCTGAGTTCAAATCCAACCTCAGACACTTAAGACTTACTAGCTGTGTGAACTAGGGCAAGTCACTTAACCCCAACTGCCCTGCTTCCCCTCTCTTAAAAAAAAATTTATTATGAACTAATAATAACAGCTCACATATCTACAAAATTTAAGGTCTGCAAAGTGCTTTACATAAATTATCTTGTTTTATGATCACAACAACAGGAGGTAACAGATGCTATTGCTTCTATTTTTCTGGTAAGGAAACTGCAGCAGCAGTTAACAAGGTCACACAGGTTAAACAGCAGAGATAGGATTCTAACTGAAGTGCTTCCCAACTCCAGGTCCAATACTCTATCCACAGGCTACCTAATTGCCCCAAATTATCAGCTAACATGAATGTTTCCTTACACAAAGGAGTCTAGAAAATGAGGGTTGTACATGAACTGAAAAAATGCACTAAAACCTCTACCATTTTAAAGGCCCGCCTGGGTCACAGAGGTTCGATGAATTAACCATGGTCACATAAATACTATGTATAATAAGTGACTTGGAGCCTCTAGGGTCTTCCTGACTCCAAAGCTGACCCCTTTACCTCAATCCCCTATACTATGCTATTTCTCATCTATAATTTATAACGTAAATTGAACCTCAGAGGTTAAGCTCAAGTCCATGATAAAATTTGAACCTGGTCTCTCCTAACTCCAATTCCAGAGCTCAATTCACTATATGTGCTGCTTCTCTAAGAACTCATGTAGTGAAGTTCAATAAGGTTTATGCTGGCCTCAAGAACGGAGGAGACTATACTTCTGATCAACCTCCTCTTACTCATCTCAGGGGTAGCCAGGGGGCAAAATGGACAGAATACTAGCTTGAAGTCAGGCAGTGGTCTGACCTTGAGCAAGTCACTTAACCTGCCTGCCTAAGGTTTCTCATTTATAAAATGAGGATAATATTTAGCACCTAACTCCCAGGATTATTTTAAGGATAAAATAATATTCATGAGGTACTTTGCAAACCTTAAAGTGCTACATAAATGCTAAAAGATTGCTGCTCCTTCTCCTTCTTCTATTAATCCCTTCCAGGTACTCTCTCAATCGGTCAATCAAATCGGTCCACATACCACACTACAGAGCCCAGTGCTGCTGTCTCTTCCCACCCCACCTTTGAATGACATACCATTTTCATTAGGCCCCTTCCTCTCTGCCTATGAGATTCCTTACATTTAAAGACATTCAGAACTCTCCCCTTAATTTCATTTCAAATCCTATGTTTTCCTACCTCCATAACTTTGTTAACAATGATGACTCCTGTTCCATTTCCATCCTGTCTTCTCCAGATTACCACTTCATCAATCCCTATCCTCTAACTTATCTTTTAAACTTTCCTTATCTACTGGCTGCTTCCCAAAACTACCTACAAACATGTTTATTTCCCCCTTATCCTCAAAAAACCCTCACTTGATCCTTCTAACATCACTAGTTATCATCCTGTATCTCTCCTCTTTTTTGTGACTAAACTCCTTGAAGAGGCTGTCTACAATAAAAGTCTATACCACTTTTCCTCTCAACTCAAGTCAACTCTTTACATTCTGGCTTCTGACCTTACCATCCAACTGAAACTGATCCCTCCAAAGGTACCAATGATTTCTTAACTGTCAAATATAATGGCCTCTTATCAAGCTTCATCAGCACCCTAGGTTTCAATTATCATTTCTATTGCAGATGATTCTCAATTATCTACCTTAACAATCTCTCCAGATTCTCATTTCCAACTGCCTTATAGACATCCTGAACTGAACATGCTATACATATCTTAAATTCAACATGCCCCAAACTGAACTATCTTTTCTCCCTAAACTTTCCTCCATACTTTGAACTTTCCTACTACTACTGAAGGCACTACCATCCTTCCAGTGACCCGGGCTGAGATTATAGGTGTCATCCTCAACTCATTCTCTCATCTCTCTTACCCAATTTGAAAATTATCTAATATGTTGCCATGTGCCATCAATTTTACCTTCATAATCTCCTGTATATGCCTGCTGCTCTCTTCTGATACTACTACCAGCCTGGTGGACCTCTATCAGCTAGGTCTATTGTAATTGACTACTGGTGGTCCCCCTGCCACAAGTTTCTCCTCACTCCAATCCATTCTCCAATTAGTTGTCAAATTCATCTTCCTAAAGCATAGATCTGACTATCCCTCCCTCCTACTCTCCAATTCTATTCAATAAACTCTAATAGCTCCCATCACTCCCAGGATCAAATATAAAATCTCTCTGACATTCAAAGTCCTTTACAACCTTGCCCCTTCCTATCCTTCCAGTCTTCTTATATTTTACTATATGACATTTTGGCTTCTTTGTTGTTCCTTGCACCAGGCACTTCATCTCCTAATTCTGTACATTTTCTTTTCTTTTAAAAAATTTTTAGGGGGGCAGGTAGAGCCAAGATGGTGGCGTAGAAGCATGAAAACTTCATGACCCCCCCCCATAACCACCTCAAATACCTACAAAATGACGCTAAACAAATTTTAGAGCCAGAGAACCCATAAAGTGACAGAGAGAAACAAATCTCCTGCAGAAGGCAGCCTGGCAGGCCTATAGGAAAGGTCCATCACAGCCTGCTGGGAGCCAAGCCCAGCCCCCTCCCAGCTCCCTCCTCCCCCCAGCCCGCAGTTTTAGCCCCACGGTGGCCCTGACAAGCAGTGGCTGGAGTGGACTTCAAGTGAGCGGATCACCAGCAGCTGTGGTGGTTTCCAGAAATATCAACCCATAAATGCCAATGAAAAAGTAAAAGGTCAGTGTAGAACTCTGTTGGAACTGGGAGGCATGGAGGCATGGTCCAGCCTCTGCCCCTGGAGCAAGGAGGTGTGGCAGCCGTGCGTGCAGCCACCTCCATATGGCTGCTTCAGAGCTCCTGGCCTGCAGATCATAGAGGGGCCAAGCAACCATTCTAAGGGTAATCACTCTTGCTTTAACCTGCCTGGATCTGGATCATGGTTTTGGATGGTGGTCCTGAGGTGTGTGACCAGTGAGCCAGAGTTTGTAGGGGCTGTAGAGACGCCCGCCTAATAGCTCTGGCAGCTGTGAAAACCCCAGCAATTTGGGACAAAGCTCTCCCCTCTGCAAGCAGAGTTCTACTGTGGCAAAGAGCTCAAAAGTCAAGTAACTGAGTGGCAACATGAGCAAACAAAGGAAGCAAAGCAAGCATAGCAATCCAGCTTTAAAATCCCTTTTTGGGGACAAACTATTACAATGGAGGGGAAGAACAGGAAGGCAAAAGGGAATGGGTTAATCTTACTCTCACTGAATTTGGCTTCGGGAGGGAATAACATACACACTAAATTGGGTATCTTGCCCTACAGGAGAGTAGGAGGGAAGGGGATAAGAGGGGGGGGGGCAGGCTGGGGGGGAGGGTAGTTAGAAGCACACATTTTTGAAAAGGGACAGGGTCAAAGTAGAGAACAGAACAAGTGGGGGGCAGGATAGGATGGAGGGAAATATAGTCAGTCTTTCACAACATATCCACTATGGAAATGTTTTGTGTAACTACACATGTACAACCTATATTGAATTGCTTATCTCCCCAGTAAGGGTGGGTGACGAGGGAAGAAGGGAAAGAATCTGGAATTCAAAGTTTTAAAATAAAATGTTTAAAAATATATATTATTATTATTTACATGCAACTGAGAAATAAGATATATAGGCACTGGGGTATGGAGATACATCTTGCCTTACAAGAAAGTCGGAGGGTGATGGGAGAGGATATAGGAAAGAGCAGATTGATGGAGGGGGTATACAGTGAGACTGCTGTTTTGGGGTGGTGTGTAGGGGAAAGACGGGGAGAAAATTTGTAACTCACAATCTTGTGGAAATGAATGATGTAAACTAAAAATAAACACATAATTTAATTTTTTTTTAATTTTCAGTTCCAAATTCTCTCCCTTTCTCATCCCCTCCCCTCCCCATTGTAATGGCTAGATACAGAACCTATTTTATACACATACGTATATACATACATAGTATGTAATATAGTGTCAAGCAAAATATATTTCCATACTAGCTATGCTTAAAAAGTTAAACAGATAGAAAAGAAAGGAAGGAAAAAAATATGCTTCACTCTGTCCATCAGTTCTCTGTCTGGAGGTGGATAACATTTTCTATCATGAATCCTTTCGAGTTGTAGAAAATTACTGTATTGATCAGAGTTACTCAGTCTTTTGAAGCTGATTATCTTTATAATACTGCTTTTGTATATGTTGTTCTTCTGGTTCTGCTCATTTCACTTTGTATCATTTCAATATGAGTCTTCCCAGGTTTTTCTGAAACCATCCCCTTCATTATTTCTTATAGAATAATTGTACTGTATCACATTCATATACCATAACTTGTTCAGTCATTCCCCAATTAATGGGCATTCTTTGCCACCACAGAAAGAGTTGCTATAAATAATCTTGTACATAAATCCTTTTCCTTTTTTCCATCTCCCTGGGGAACAGACCGCTAGCCTTTTTTTGGGCATAGTTCCAAATTGTTCTCCAGAATGGTTGGACTTGTTCACAGCTCCACCAACAACGCATTAGTGTGCCTATTTTCCCACAAACCTTCCAGTATTCATCATTTTCCTTTTCTCTCATTTTAGACAATTAGATGGGTGTGAAATGGTACCTCAGAGTTCTTTTAATTTGAATTTCTTTTACTGTAAGTGACTTTAGAGTCTTTTAGTTTCTCTAAGTACACCATCATATCCATCTGTAAAAATTCTGTTTCCTCATTTCTATGATTATTCTTTGAATTTCTTTTTCTTGTCTTACTGCTATAGTAAGAATTTTTAGAACAATATTAAATAATAATGGTGACAATGAACATCTTTGCTTCCATCTTGATCTTACTGGAAAGGCTTCTAGTGTATCCCCATTACAGATAAAGTTTGCCTATAGTTTTATATAGATGCTCATCATTTCAGTGCATTTTAGTTGACTGCCCTCCCTTCCCCTCCCCTCCCCCCCCCAGAATGCTCTCTTACCCTCATCTCTGCTTTCTAGCTTCTATTAAGGCCCACATAAAATCTCATCTTCTACAAGAAGCTTTTCTTAACATGCCTTAATTTTGGTGCCTTTCCTCTGCTCAACATCTCCAGTTCATTGCACACACATGTTGTTTGTCCCTAGCTGCTTGACTGCTGTCTCTCCCGTTAAGACTGTGAGCTCCCTGAGAATCAGGACTGTCTTTTGCCATTCTTTGTATCCCTAGCACTTAGCAGAGTGCCTGCCCCATAGTGGTCACTTAATAAATGTTTATCAGCTGACGGACTCCTGTTGACATTCTCACTCCCCTGTCAAGGCCCAACTCAAAGGCTACATCACATCGGAACAATCAGGTAGAAGGGGTTACTCCTCTACCCAATCTCACACCATCCATTCCCCTTCGACATGTATAATTTGGGTTGTCAGTAAACGTTTCTTAAGCATTTACTTTGCACATAAGAACTGTGCTAAGGAAGACAAAGAAAGGCAAAAGGCAGTCTCCACTCCCAAAGAGCTCACAGACAGAACAGAAACCAGGCAAACCGCTAGGTACAGAGAAGACATATACAGCACAAACTGCAGAGAACTGAGATTAAGAAGAGTGGGAAAGGCTTCTTACAGAAGGGCAATTTTAGCTAAGATTTCTAGGCAGCCAGGAGGCTAACTCCAATGAAGATTTAGGAAAATCTTCCCAATACCTAAAAATCTTTCTAAGTGAAATGGGCTTACCTTAGAAGAAAGTTCTCCACTACTGGAGATCTTGCTGTAGAAGCTGGACTACTAGTAAGTGTGCGCAGTAGAGCTCAGTATGGGTTGGACTAGATGGCCTGTGAATTCTATGATTCTGAAAGGGGTAAGGAAGTCACGAAAGGAACCGAGGGAAGAGGTAGTATGATTAGATCTATGCATCAGGAGGGGCAGCCAGGTGGCACTGTAAATAAGAGGGCCCAGCCCGGAGTCAAGAAGACCTGGGTTCAAATCCAGTCTCAGACTCTTACTAGGTGTGTGACCCTGGGCAAATCACTAAACCCTGTTTGCCTCAGTTTCCTCATCTGGAAAATGAGCGGGAAAAGGAAATGGTAAACCAGTATCTTTGTCAAGAAAACCTCAAAGGGAGTCAAGAAGAGTCTGACTGAAAATAACTCAACAATAATGCATGAGGAAGATTAGGCTGATTCCTGTTGTATGGATTATATATGAAAGACAGGGAAATGGAAAGACCTGTAGGAAGCTGGATTATCTCTAAAGTATCTTTCTGATTTGCCATTTTCTATTCATGTCCTTCCTTGCAAGTAAAAGTGAACATTCCAAACAATGTTGCTCCAAAGCAAATTCTCTAGCACTCTTTCGTTTTCACCCTAGGGGACAAAAATAACACCATTCATAGTCTTAAATTCTCCCCTTTGTCTAAATTCAAATCAACAATATTATGAAAAGGAAAGTGCCCTCAAAATTTGTCCCTCCAACTCCAAGCTCACTTTAAAATCTTGTTTTGCCTTAGTCTTTCAGTGAAATGCTTCTCTATGGTGAATACATCTTACACTCCTCCTCCTTTGGCATCCTGTCCCTGGTATCTATCTTGCCCCAATTCTCAAACCAATCTCTCTCAGGTAATCAAAGAGGCAACTACCAAAATCATCTTCTTTCTCGGGACACAGTTTTAAAGATTCCATCCAACCAAGTCACCAAGACCCATAGAACCAACCCCCTTTCATAGAAGACATGAAGCAAGATTTGAACCAAGCGTTGAAAATGAGTATAATTTGGAGAGGTGAGAGAAAGGAGGAAGGGGAATCCAGGGACAAAGTCAGAAGCAGGAATGACCTCAGTGAATTTGGGGGGCAGTTAGGAGACTAACTTGACTGGAATAGGGTAAATAATGGGAAATTTGGAAATAATGACTTCATTTATACCATATAATGAAATATTAAACTTCTATAGTATTTTTAAATGGTTCAATTAACAGAAAATTGATTTACAAACTTCTTTCAAGAAAATGTATTGGTCTAAAGTCAGGAGGAGGCCCTCAGTTCTAAATCCTAGCTCTGCTACTATCTTTATGACCTCAGGCAAGTCATAGTTAGGTTATAAAAGTTTTAAAAGTCAAACAGAGGATTTTATATTTGATCCTGGAGGTAAAAGGGTACCACTTGAATTTACTGAATAGGCCATAAGATACCATACTGGAAAGTGGTAATCTTTTAATAGTAATAGCTAGCATGTATATAGTACTGTAAGGTTTATAAGGTGTTTTGTAAACATTTTATCCTCAAAACAACTCTGGGAGGTAGGTACCTCCATTTTACAGATGTGAAAACTAAGGCAGAGAGAGGTTAAGTGACTTACCCAAGGTGACACAACCAGTAAGTGAAGGCAGGCTTTGAACTAAGATCTTCCTGATTCCAAATTCGGTGCCTCATCTAGTGTACAAGCAGCTGGTCCTTCATTTTACAGATAATTATAATGGCTAATATTTTCCAGTGCTAAAGTTTCATATATATTATCTTGTTTGGGTCTCACAATGAGCCTATAAAGTAAGTACTTTTAATCTTTCCATTTTATAAGTGAAGAAAAAGGGGCCCAGAGAAGATAAGCAACTATGTGTGTCCTTCCTGCTCCACCCCAAACTAAGGCTTCCAGGCTCTCTAACTTCTGGGCTCTTTCCATAGCACCACTTTCAGAGGAACTTCCTGCCAAAGTACTCCAATTCACAGCTCACCACTCTCATCCTAAGCTTCTCTAGGGCAGGGGCTGTCTTTGCTTTTGCATTTGTATCTGCAGGAGTGTGCTTGGCACAAAATAAGAACTTAAACTCTTTTTTCTCTCTCTTTTTTCTACCTCTTCCAACACCCTTCCTCCTGAGTGGTTTTCTTCACACTTAGATACAGTAATTAATACTATTGTTTAATTTGGCATTAAGCTCTCTACTCCCTTTTCTTCACCCAGAAGCCTATTGTTTTTATCACCATTCATCCATTTCCAAATTCCAATGCTAGATTACTCCAGTGTACTTTCTTCACTTCTGTCTGCAAGCTGCCACACTCCAAGAGCTCAAGAAGCAATTAGTGCAAACTGACTAGGTCCACAGCCAATCTGTTACCTTACCTCAACTGGGCTACACCAGTCATCCTTCTGTTTACTAATCTCCTTATTTCATTCTTCATCTTCTCAATGGCACAAAGCAATACCCTAGGCTATAGATCTTGAGCTCTCTTTTCTACACCTTCAGTCCCCTCAATATCACACTCCACTGTCTTCCCTCTTTTGCTCCAGTCTCAGAGTAAGAGGTCTCTTCTCTTGGTCACTTTTACCAAAGAGTCAAACTGACTTTCTTGCTATTCCACACACATGACATTCCATTTCCAGTCTCTGGGTCTGTGTTCTCACTGTTCCTTATGCCTGGAATGAACCCCCTCATTACCTCTGCCTCCTGAAAATCTCTAGTTTACTTCAATGCTCTGGTCAAGGACCACTTTCTACACTGAGGTTCTTAACCTTTTTTGGGTCATGGATCCCTTCTGCACAGAAGAAGGAGACAGAAGGTAGTGCATAGGGAGCCATCAAGTCAGACAGTCTGACTGGAACCTAGAATACATGAGAGCAAGTAATGGGAAATAAGTCTAGAAAGACAAGTTCTGCCTCTTCCATTGGCTCCTTCACTGTGTGGTTCAGTATACCCCAAAGTCCTGTCCAAGACCCTATTTTCTTCTCTTGATGAGCAATCTCCTTATCGTCATGTAGATAACCTATATATCCAAGCCTCATTTCCCTCTTCAGCAACTACCACCCGAATGTCCCAAGAGCATCATAAACTCAAGATGTCCAAAACAAAACTCATTATTTTTATTCCCTAAAATCACCTTTCTTCCTGATTTCCTACATTCAGGCAGCTGGGTAAAGTAGTGGATCTGAAGTCAGGGAGATCTGAGTTCAAATCCTGCTTCAGACAATTATCTTTCCCAGTCTTAGTTTCCTCATCTATAAAATAGGGGTAATAAAAGCACCTCCCAAGGCTGTTATGAGAATCAAATGAGACAATACATGTAAGGTGCTTTATAAACCTTAAAGCATATATCAATGCTTATTATTATTCTTGATGACACCACATCCTTCCAGTGTCCTAGTTCTGCCACTCTCTACTTTTCACTGACTCTTCCTCCTCCCTCACCTCCTATACCAGTCATTTCCTGTATCTTGTTGGATCTTCACTCACGTAGCTACCACACTAGCTCAGGCCCTCACCACTCCTGGCCTAGACTATCACAACAGCCTCCTAACTGGTTTCCTAGCATCTTCTCCATCCGCCACACATCTACTGACATATTTCTAAGGCACAGGATTGACCATAAGAGCTCCTGACTCTCTACTGCCTCGAGGATGAAATCCAAATTCATCTATTTGGCATTTAAAGCCACTCACAATCTCTCTCTCAACTATCTTCCCAGGCTAATTATCCATTCTTCATTCCAGCCAAACTGGAATTTACTGTTTATTGCCTGTATGTGACATCCTTTCCCATCTCCAAGCCTTTTCATTTCACAGTCCCTGAGGCTGAAATGCTCTCCCCTTCTCACCCTCCCTTCCTGGAATCCTTAGCTCCCTTTAGGGGCCAGATCAGCTCTTCCTACAATAGACAATAACACAAAAGAGCTTTTCTGTTCCTCCAACTTGCTAGTGTTTTCCTCTCTTCATCATAACTAGTTTGTATACATCTCATACTTATTTGGGTGCACATTATATTTCTACCAAGTAGAATGTAAATTCTTTGATGGAGGTTATCATCCTGCGTTGTCTTTGTATCCCTGGCCCCTCGAACAATGCTGGACTATAGCAAGCGCTTAATAAATGCTGGTTAGATTGAAGTGAATTCAGGCCCGTGAGCAGCAAACAACTCTTTGTTCTTGACTTCTGGTACCCTACAGTCAGATCTAGAACAGCACCTCGACATACCCTAGAGGGAGAAAGCATCTTTCATCACTCAAAAATCAAAGGGGTGACAGGCAATGAAAGCAATGTTGTTTTAATATGACTGGAATAAACAATAACATCCCACTTATCCAGAAATCAGGCTTTCAACCACTTAGTCATCCAGAACAAAACCAGTAACACATCCAGCTGCCACAATAGCCCACAAGACTGTTCTATGCTTTCTGCCCAAACAAATGTGTATAAAATATGGCATCATATTAGAAGCAGGATGACACACTGACAGTAGCACTGAAGGGAAGAAGCACAAGTAACAATCAGAGAGTTTTTCAAGCTCAGCAATCTGAGCCCTCTCTCCTCCCCCTCATTCCTTTAGCAATAGGGGCACAACAGTGCCTATGGGCATCATTGTACTGCTCAGAGTACAATAACAAAATTCATTATGGATACACTGGGTCAAACAATATGACTGAGCTCCTATCATGCTTAAGACACTGTGGTAAATAAGCAGTATGAGGGGCGAGGGTAGGGGGAGGTAAGAGAAAAGCCAAAGACCCAGTAGAGCAGATAAGAGAGAAACTAAATGAGGCAATACATGAGTGTCAAATGACTAGAAGTCAGTAAGTACTGTTAGAACAAGATGAGAAAAGGTTTCATAAAGGAAGAGTGGGTGTCTTGAAGAAGAGGGAGGCTTATGGCATGCAGAAAAGGAGGTAGCAGGTGTTCTGGACATAAGAAACATTAAAAAAAAGTTGAATGAAGTAGGTTCATTCTCCTGTTTAATTAGCATGGAAAGGTTTAATATACTTGAGAAAAGATCCGAAAAAAGTTAACATGAAACTGATGACTAAAGGGGTAAATTTTGGTTAGTTGGATTTTTCGCTTATGGGGAATTCATCACTCCCTAAATATGCTGGCTAAAAGAGGCATCATATTACTATTTAAGCTCTGAATAATTATAGCCTTAATAAAAATATGCAAGCTTACTGGATACACTAGAGATCTGAAAGGGAAAAAGATTACCTTCAAAGACTTCTGCAGTGCAGAGATGTTAAAAAAATGTCCTTGAAGAAGGCTGAAGAAAGTCATAGTTTAAAACATTCAAAATGTGATGTTTTGTTATTTACTTAAAAAAGAAAATTCCTAAAAACATGGAGGATCATATGAACTCTCAGCAGAGTGGAAAGAACATTTTGTGCTGCAGAGACCTGGTTTTAAATTCTGCCAGCTGTTAACTGTGTGACCCTGGACAAGTCACTTCACCTCCATGGGCCTCAGTCTCTTCATCTGTAGAATGAGAGCACTGTAAGGTTAGATGGCTTCTGATGCCTTTTCTACCTCTAGGTATATGAACCTTATTTTTAAAAAGAGTTTTAAAAAAATTTTCCCCCCTGAGGTGGGGATGGGAGTTGGGAAGATGCTTCTAAATATAGTTTTAAAAAGGATCTTAAATTCCTTCACCATTGAAACCCTGTACCTAAATCTGGTGAACTCTGGACCGTTCAATTTTCTGAACAGTGGTTTGTTTGTTTTTTTTTCATTTTGGAGGGGGGAAGGCAGGGCAATTGGGGTTAAGTAACTTGCCCACGATCACACAGCTAGTAAGTGTTAAGTGTATGGGGTCAAATCTGAACTCAGGTCCTCTGGACTCCAGGGCCCGTGCTCTATTCACTGCCCCACCTAGCCACCCCCTGAAGAGTGTTTTTAAACCAAATTTTTTTCTTCTTCCTCCCACCATTATAAGCAATACAGTACTTGAAACAAACAAAAAAACCTTCCCTCTGATGTCCCAGAAGAAAGCTTAAAAATTTTTACTCAAGTCACATTAAGAAAGAGGAAGTATGATGTTGGGATTGGAGTCAGAAAAATGTGTAACACTTAAACCTTGTCACAAATCACATAATCTTTCTATAGATTAGATTATGAAACCTATATGGTCTTCCAGGTTGAGAGGATTATAGTTCTTTTACAAATCACGAAATGTTTAACATTTATTTATATTCCTTAAGAAAAACTGATTAAAGAACAAAAGGCAATGTTGTGATTGAACATAAATTCAAAGTTCTACTCCCCCAAGTTTTTATCTTCATTAAAGGACACAATAAGGCTGGGTGCTGCAGCAAAAACATAAGAGAATTTCTATTTCTAATGTACATCTGTCTCTGCTACAATCTTACAGGAACACAAACTAGTCAAAGAAATTTTTAGTAAATTTTAAATTACTGTAATGTTGCAAAATGCCAATGGGGAGATTGTAAATGTGCACAGGCAAATGCTCCAAGCACCATTTATTCCTTGATAAATATTCATTACCAAGCTCTCCTCCCAGTGACTGGGTACAACAAACCTTCCTGGAAATGCTTTCTTCCTTCAACTGATCTCATTGCACTTTAGAGCTTTACCATGACTAAAATATGAAATGAAAGAGAATCTCTGTTTAAATGTC
Organism: Petaurus breviceps papuanus; assembly: GCF_028583685.1. NCBI lineage: Eukaryota > Metazoa > Chordata > Mammalia > Diprotodontia > Petauridae > Petaurus > Petaurus breviceps. The sequence goes on from NW_027185852.1 coordinate 25,002,986, forward strand.
CAGTCTCACCCTACTAGACTGCACAAAGTCCTGGAAGAGAGGAGATTCTTATTCACTACACTGTGTCTAAATAAATGTTTGTCAAATGAATGCATCATGTTTTGAGGTTGGAAGGAGAGGGGATGGGGCAGTTGTAGGTTTAAATATTCAGAAATTATCTATGGTCTTAGGAAAAAAAGAATTAAAAGAAAGAAAATACAATTATATGACCTAAAGCATTCAAAGCTTAGAAAATTCATGAGAATACAACTGAGATTTAATCTTTAGGTTGGTTTCCATAAAAGGTTAATAATATAAGATAAAAACAGAATTGTAAAATAGACATGGTTCTTATAAGATATACAACTACATTCATCTTCAAATAGACCACATAGCACAGGGGCAAGAGTGCCAGATGGATCTGGAAGTCAGAGGGTCTGGGTTCAAATACATACTCCACCACTTAACTACTTATGTAAAGTAGGGCAAGTCAATCCCCTCTGGGCCAGAGTTGTTTTTATTCTATCAAATGAAGGGGTTGAACTACATAACCTCTCCTATCCTTTTCCAGTTCTAAATCTATGACCCTATAATATTGACTGATTTTAAAGACTGTCTATCCTGCAAGCTTAAAAAAAATGGCACAGGGTTATTTTAGGTTATGTAAACATCAAATAATAAATGTATCGAAATTATGTTTTGCCTCAATGAGTTTAACGGAGGTAACAGTAAATTTTAGTAAGTTTATGCTACAGAGGACTTGGTGTATATGTACATTGTGTAACAGAAACAAAACTTAAAGGCCACATTCTAACTAATTCATATGGTGTAATACCATGTTAGTCTCTGCATGCTTGTCTACTCCCTGAAATAAAATAATTCCTACTTCATCTATCACTCATTCCTTAAGACATGACAAATCTAAATTAAAGATTTCCTGTAGTTTTGTGTTAATTATCTACCATTTCTTGAAAAAGAAAAAGACAGAGCTACCTCCCCTCTTTATTACATTAATAAAGGGGAAAAATCATTGTGAAAACGGGTGTTTCAAATCACCTGGAGTAATTAATCTGAGCAAATTTCTTACCCCTTATGGAAAAAAACAGACAAACATGGCTGACAGTGGTAAGTCCTAGGCTTCAACACTCTCTTGGTATATGACAATCATAAACAAGCCACAAAATCTCTGTGAGCCTCACTTTTCTCAAATGTAAAATGGGGATAACATCTGGATTCCTTGCATAACAGTGTTGAAAGATAAGTATGACAGATATGATTAATACATATATATTTGTATAGTTTTTTCTCTAAAAGAAACAGTCCTCTTTTTGAAACTATTGATATCAAAAGGTCTTCCAGTTGCCAACAAATTATCAATAGGTGGCTATCCACTGCATGGAGGCAAGTTCTTAATTCATTACTATTTAAGTTCCTTTAGAGAATGGTGTAGTAGTGGATAGAGCAAAGTCTGGGTCAAAAAAAGTTGAGTTCAAATTTCACTACAGACACTGAATGTCTACAGACCCTGAACCTCTCTGTGCCTGGGTTTCCTCATCTCTAAAATGAGGGATTGGACTTTGTGGCCTTGAATAGTCCCTGCTAACTCCAAATCTATGATCCTATGACTGTACTGCCTTTGTCCTTATATCCTCAGCACCTCAAACACTATAGGGCCTTAATAAATGTCTGTTGGTTAATTATTTCCTGCTGTGAGGAAGGTCCAAGGCTAAAGAAGGTGCTATTATTGATAACAAGCAAAATTTCAAGGGAGGTTTCATGGTTCAATGAAATTCTCACTGGCTTTGGGATTCCTACTGAGTAGAAATCATGAGAAATTTCACCCAGGGTCTTCATTTCCCTTAACAAAGAAGTCAACTCTAAGCCCTCAGTTACTAAAATACCAGAAAAATTCAGCATTTTGGAGGGGAAGTGGGGGCATTTCAAAGAAAAGTATACCTTAAAAACAAACCATGGAGCCCACACCGGCCTTGCTTTGCTTCACTCATTGTAATCTGGAAGGAGGAACACATTTGGGCCTAATGTTGAGAGACTTTCTAAAAGTCCTACCTTTTCTACAAAGGATGCCCAGGGAGCGTAAGGGTAAGGCTAAATGCTTAAAGCTTCAACACCTCCTACCTCCATGGCAAACAAAAGCAAACCTTAGGTTTTTCCGGTGTGAGAAGGCCACTGATTTAAACCCAGTCATGAGAAAAGAACAGCCCTAGACAGTGATGTCACCACATGAATCAACAAAGGAGGCACCCGGTCCGGCCAAAAGAACTAAACCCCCCACGGTTCAAAAGAAGGGATCCCCACCCACAATTCCCCCCACCCCACCCCCCAAGTCCGTGACTGAGCAATGTTGACATTTTTTAGAGCAAGATTAGGCAAGCTCAGGAGGCCTGGGCGGCCGGATTGGGACACTCGAGCCTGCTTCGCTCTCGCTTTCCTCCAAGGGGCTTTAAGTCTGCACCTGTAACGTCCACTCGCTAACCCTGGGAGCTTCGGAAGGAGGGGGCCTGCGGCTGCAGACCAAGGAAGGCCGGCCCCGGGCAGGCTTTTTCAAAGCGCTTCCGCACAGCCAGGCTCCCCCTCCAAGCGGGGGAGGGGGGCGTGGTGGGGGGCTCCGCGAAGTCCGCTCGGGACAAGCGCGGAGCGGGGGAGCAGCGGACTCGAGGAGGGGCTCTGCCAAGGTCTCGCTCCTCCCCCGGCCCCGCAGGAGGACGGTGGTGACAGCTGGGGCCTCGGGGACCCCGACCCCCGCACGGTCACTCCCCCCCTCCCCTACCTGATATGGCGGCGGCGGCTCCTGATCCGGCTCCGTGCCCTCCCCGAAGCTGGCCGGGTCCGACTGAGACTCGTGGAGCAGGGAGATGTCATCCGAGGTGGGGGACTTGAGGCAGTTCCCCATCTTCCGGGAGTGCGTGCGGGGGTGGGGGAGGGGCGTGCGGGGACCGAGGCGTGGGGCCCCTGGGGGGGCGCGGGGGCGGGGCCTGATCACGCACAGCGCGGTGACGCCACGACG
>NW_027185852.1:25006389-25021325 GCF_028583685.1 Petaurus breviceps papuanus
CGTCGTGGCGTCACCGCGCTGTGCGTGATCAGGCCCCGCCCCCGCGCTCCCCCTCCCGCGGCCCCGCGACTCTGCTTCCCTCCCTCCTTCCTCCCGGGCCTCCCTCCCCCTTCTTCCCATCCCCCCACTCCGCCCTCCCTCTATTTTATCCCTTCCCTTTCCTCTCTTCAAAGTTAACCAACCTTATTTTAAAAGGAGAAAGGGAATCCAAATTGTATTAAAAATGGAAAAGGATAATTCACAAATGAAATAAAATTATCAAAAATTATTTTGTTTAATTTTATCTTAAACTTATAAAATAAACGAATGAATACTTCCAAAAGTGTAAGGTGCCCAGATGAACAAAAGAGGAAGTGCCTGTTTAAATACTCTAGTATCAGAAAATGTAATTGAACGAAACACGAATGAATTGCAAAAGAAAAAAACAGCCTCTTGGCCACCATGAATAGGACAGGGCATCTCCTGGCTCCAGGAGTCTTCTCTGGCTTTCCCTCCCTCCTCCAGTCTGACAGCTAACCTTCCCCACCAACCCTCTGAGCCTCAAGGCCCCCCCTCCCGTCTCCTGTTTATTCTGCATAAAGCCTGCTTTGCCCAATTTCGTTTGCATGTTTTCTCTCCCGTTAGATTGTAAGCTCTGGGAGGGCAGGGACCATCCTTTAACTCCTTTTGAATCCCCAGTGCTCAGCACAAGGCCTAGCTCAAAGTAGGGGCTTAATAAATGTTTATTGACTCCTACTTGCCCATCCCAATTATGTGAGAATTTTTCTGAATCTCCTTTTCTCTTCTCTCCACCCTTCAGTGTATTCTTTTTTCCCCTCCCTTTCCTTTCTTCTTTGAAGATCTTGAAAAATATAATAGAAATACTCCTGGGCCTTGTATCTAATTAGTCTCCCTATATGACCCCTGGTGACAAGAGGGTTCAAATAGAACATATGTAATATCTCTCCATGTTAGAATTTTATCCTTGTTTAGTCCCTTATGATTGTTCAATTTAGTTTTACCTTTTAATGTTTCTCTTGATTCCTGTGTTTGAATTTCAAACTTTCTATTCCGCTCTGGTCTTTTTATCAGGAAAACTTAGAAGTCCTCTATTTCATTAAAAATCTATTTTACCACGGGTGACTAGGTGGTGCAGTGAATAGAGCACCAGCCCTGGAGTCAGGAGGACCTGAGTTCGGATCCAGCCTCAGACACTTAACACAAAAACTAGCCATGTGACCTTGGGTAAGTCATTTAACCCCAGTTGCCCTCCAAAAAGCAAAAAAACCCCAATGAAACAAAGATCCATTTTACCCCCATAGGATCATATTCCATTTTACTGGATGTTATTTTTCATTGTATACCTATATCTTCTGTCTTCTAGGATATATATATTTTCCAGGCTCCTTACTCCTTTTGCTAATCATGTGTAATTCTGACTGTGACTTCCTCAGTACCTGAATTCTTTCTTTCTAGATGCTTGTAGTAATTATTTTTTAAACTGGAAGCCATGGATTGTTGGCTATAATGTACCTGGGAATTTTTATTTTGAGGTTTCTTTCAGGAGATGATAGAGGCTGTTTCTACTTTGCCCTCTGGTCCTAAGAGATCTGGGCAGTTTGATTATTTCTTGAAAAATTATCTCTATTCCCCCCCCCCCTTTTTTTTTTGGTTATGACATTTGGGTAGTTCAATAATTCTTAAATTTCTTTAATCTGCTTTTCTGTTGTTTTTTCTGAAGAAGATGAAATACCTTCATCTTCTATTCTTTCAACCTTTTGACTCTGTTTTAATATTTTTTGTTGTCTAGTGCAATTGTTGGTGTCTGTGTTTGGTCCATTCTGATTTTAAAGAATTTTTTTTGCTTAGGCAAGGTTTTGTATCTCTTTAAATTCTTTCTTCCATAGCTCTCCCCACCTTTTTCTCTAGAACTCTCATTTTATCTAGGAAAAAAATATCTTTATCCTCTCTTGTCTTCTCTTCCTAGAAGTCTAGTTAAATTTATGCCAAAACTATGTTTTCCTTTGTGGCTTTTCTTGTACATGTTTTGAAATAAATCTCTTCTGTGTTTGTGTCTTGACTGTCCTCATCACCATAACAGCTTTTTATAATAGTATTCTTTTTTGTTTGTTTGCCAATTCCTCCTTCCTGCCTCCTGACTTCAAACTTTATGTTAGTGTTGGACTCTACACACACACACACACACACACACACACACACATCTGGAGGGAATGTCCAGGCTGGGTCCTGCTGTTGTCTTCTTGTGGTATTCAGTGTGATGTTATTCAGAATCTCAGGACAGCTCAAGTGGGGGGCCCACAAAGCTATCACTACACTCAGTGTGAGAGGGCATAGTGATCCAGGGCAAGATCTGATACCTAGCCCCCTGATCTGAGCTCTGCAAGTTCCTGCCAAGGGTTTGGGTCTGACCAGCATGTTTGTGAACTTGCCCTCTTTGGAGTATCAGTAGAATGCTGTTGAATTCATTTATTAATCAGCCAGCTGGAAAGTTCTACTATTTCAGAGTGACAGAAATGCAGGCTTTTTCTTGGCCTAGCGTTCCTGCCCTGGTCATTTTTTGCTAGTATATCATACTTCTGTGGTCATTAAGTTTGCATTCTGTTGAACTCCCCATATTCTTTTTGGATGAACAGCTGTCTAGTTATGTATGGCAAGGGCAATGTCTGTTATTAACGTGTTCCAGAACCATAATGATAAACCCTTTTTGCATAGCTAGAAAATCACATATGTCCTAAACTTCTTTAAAAGACTATAAGACCATCTTGGAGTCTTGATTGGTCCAGGGAACTACAGTTTGAACAACCAATCTAACATCCAGGCCTCCGAAGGCATAAAATCTCAGCCCTTCAGTAATTAGGATTCCTCAGTCTTGACTAACTTCCTGCTGCCATACAAGTCAAAAAAATTCTTCTGATTGTAGCCCTTGGGGAATTGGGAGGGGAGCAGGGGCAAGTGGAATGCCAAGGTGAACTACAATCAACTGAACCAGCAGTGTGTCAATGTTGAGTGACCTTTCCATGATATTGTTGAATAAACTTTTGCTAGATGGTCCACAAATGGCTCATTTTATCCCACACCTGAACCTAGGTCTCCAGATTGGCTGAGTTAGGCCTGACCGTGAATGCCATGTTTTGTACTGGTGAAGTTTTTTTTTTTAACTTAAGTGGAAAACTTTGCATTTATCACTATTAAATTTCATCTTTTTCAGTTCAGCCTGATGTCTTCTTGAGCCTTTCAAGGTATTTTAGAAACCATGCTCTCCTCAAAAACGGACACATATGCTTGGATACTCTAAGCAGCATTTTTACTCAACATGGAGTCAAAACTGAAAAATCAATGCATGATAACAAGAGAACAATGCATAAAAACATCTCCTACGTAGTTGCAAGTTCTGTTGCTCTTCTAGTACCTGGAAGTCCCCCAGACATGGAATCTCTCTGAGCTTCTAAAAATACACAATGTGAGTCCTCCATTGAGTGGGCAGAAGAGTACAAACAACACATCATAGCTCGAAGTTCAGTATAGGATATTTATTCATGCATTGAGTAGGGCTAGTGAAGATGGTGGTGAAGAAGGCAGAAGAAGAAATTCTGGAGCAATGGGGAATGAACTCAGAGTCTGGGTGGACTTGAGAAAAAATAGAGTTTTTCTTGATCTGGGTTATTCTGTCCTTTTCAGTGATCTAGAACCTCCTTTGGTTCTAACTCACTTATTGCTAGTAGAGCAGCATATGTGGGCTCAATAGTCTTTCCCAGCAAAATAAAAGCTGTCCACTGTGTGTTCTAATGTCCCTCTCCCTAGCCTTTAGCATGATCCTCCCCTGCCAGAGCTGCATCACTCATTTCCTGTGACCACCCCCTCCCTTGTTCGTTAGACTGAAGCCCAGATGTTCTGAAGGGCATGGGGAGAGGGTTAACTGTAGACTAAGGAATACCATATTCCAGTTTGTTAATCCTGTCAAAAAAGGAAGTAAGATTAGTCTGGTATGACCTTGGCTCTTTGTGGTCTACTTGTCTACTATCTCTTCTAGAATTTTCTCAGGAATTGAAGGTAATTGAAGGTATATAGTTTGCATAATCCGTTTGTAAAAACCATATGCCTTCTCTAATTCTGCAGTTAACCTCTGCAGTTGTGGTTGTGTTGGTAAATGTTTAGTAACACCACCCCCCAAGTACCCAAGAAATAATTAGTTTCATTGGTATTATTAACCTTTTCTTCATCACTTTCTTAAGTCTAGAAATCAACCAAACAATAAATCAAGCCTTGATCTATAGTGATTTCTGAGGTGAATGCTCAGGTTGAAACTGGCTTTTGGGAGCTGGTTTGAGCTGGCTCCAGCACAACCCTGTCACTGAGGATTGATAATGGCTCAGCAATGACATCTCATGGTTCTTTCAGCACCAGAGTACACAGTTTAGTGAGGTCAGGGGACTTGAGTTCCTCAAAGATCCCTATCTGCTTTTTCTTTATTAGTCATAGTATTTCTGCCCTGTCTAGCCCAAAGATTGTTTTTCTTTAAAGGGCAGAGCCAAATAAGCTTTGGACAACACGGTTTCCTTTTGGTCTAAAGCTATCACCTTCCCATCCTCCATGGTAGATCTATCCTTTATCTGATGCTGCTGTTTTCACCAAAATAACCAACTTCAGTAGTTCTTTCCTAGCCAGACTTAGTTCAGAATAAATGCTTCCTCTCTCCATTCTAATAGAGGAAGACACACAAAGAAAACTAAAAAGCAGGGTTGTACAGAGGGGAAGGTATGCACAAGAAGGCATGATTTTGACCAAGTAACCTCATTTTATAAGAACCTTTAAGGTACCATTTTGCTCTATCAACCCAAAGATCCTTTCCCTTCCCTTCCCTTCCCATAATCAATAAACACTAAGCTCAGAGGGATCTCAGATCCTCTGTGTTTCAGCTAATTGTGTGACCACAAAGATGTGGTCTGCTGAGAAAGTTTGCCTTTCATCAAGGATGTCTTAAATGTGTATGTAGATCATTCTCATAAAATTTTGTAGAGATGGGAAAGTAGGTATTTAGGTCAGTAGTTTACCACGATTCTTTTGGTCATATTTTTTTAGGTTGACAAGTTAACAAACATTGATTAAGCACCAGTTATGGGCCAGGCATTGTACTAAGTATTGGGGAGAAACCCAAAGAAACACAAAGATGGCCCCAGATAAATATATCTGAATTGATCTATCAATAAGTCAATTAAGTATCTAGATATATAGATACAGAGAGGGTAAATTGCAGATAATCTCAGGGGAAGGCACAGGGCTTTGGTATACTCTCTTCTTTCCTATACCTTGGAGTTAGGTCTGTCAGTGCCCACAAAATTATGTCTCCTCCTCTTTGAATAAGTTGGCCTATTCCAGGTGTTATTCCCATCTTTAATTCTGGCTTTAGTAATGAATGATAAAGCCAGGGTGGGAACCTAGGCACCCTAGAGCTGGGTTCAGACCAAATAACATACAAATCTGTTGCTAAGAATTCAGACCAACTGCATTGGCCTGGCACCAAGTATCACAATGAAATCTAATAAATAGGCCCAAATGACTGAAAGTTTCTAGCCTTTGCCACTTGACCAAGTAAGCCTCAAAGTGCTCCAAGGAGGCTGAGAGCTCATTGAATCCAATTTTCTAGAGGAGGAAACTGAGTCCCAGAGATGGGAGAAGTCTTGCATAAGGTCATAAGGCGAGTTAATAGAATATGGAAAGGTCCTGGTAAAATTTCTCCTTGTCATGGGACATTTGTTCTTCTATAAACATTGCTGAAGGTAGCAATCATTGAGAAGGCCAGTCACTTGGAGACTTGCCCTAGACAGCTCTTTAAGCTTGATGGCTTCATGGAAGAACCCAGGAGTAATGGGGACTTTGAGGATCTAATAGCCTAGTCCTGAAAGGTACTAGTTGTCATGGCTTTCAATGAATAAATGAGGGAAATAAAATCATTTAAGTACCATTTACGTGCAAGGCACAGGGAGTGTAAGCAGAAGTCAAAAGGACCTTGTCCTCAAGGAGCCTCCATTCTAATAGGCCAGGCCACACATAGAGAGGGGTGGCAGCCTTAGAATCCTGCCTCAAAAACTTACTAGCTATGCAGTGCTGGCCAAGTCACCTAACCTCTTCAGGCTCAATTTCCTCATCTGTAATGGGGATATTAATAGCACCAATCTCCCAGGGCTGTTATAAGAATCAAATCTCTCTCTTTCTGACTCTCTCTCCATACATATACACATATGTACTATATATGCCTAGGCATATATCACTTTGTAAACCTTAAGACATTTTAAATGCTAGCTGTTACCTAGCATTTAAAGGTTAGATTCTGGAATCGCACCTGCCTAGGTAATTTAGAGAACAAAAACAACCAAACTCTTTCCTCCATGACTTTGTCTGTGACCTCCCATCTCAAGGAAAGTGGGTACAAACATGCCTGCCTCTTCCATGGGCTTCTGGGGCTTCTTCAGGGAATTGATCAGGGTTCCATCATTGTCATCTTGGGCTCTTTCTTCTCAGGCCTCACAACACATGCTGCTCTTACACACAGGGTTCCTTTCCCTCAGGACCAGGTCTGCCCTGCTGCGTACCAGCCCCCCTTCTGTACAGGACAAGGTCAAAAAGAGGTCTTGGAGCCCAAACGGTTTGATTTTTTATAGATTACAGAGGGAAGGCTCCTCCAGTCAGAGTCCTGCCTCCTGAGTCCCAGTCAGCCAATCATCTTGGAGACATCCCTAGTCACTAGAACCTCACAAGTCAGGATTTTTGTGTCCTTTCAACAGAATGCCAAAGAGTATGCCCATGCTTTCCATGAGGAGGTAACTCTTAGATGCCTCCAGACAAAGACCCATGCCCTGTAATTTAATCAGGATGATTGAAAACTCATCCAATCATCAAGGGTTCCTGAGATCACCCTTTCCCCCTAACCACCTTCCCCTTCCCCTTACAGATCCATTATGGGCCAGAAACTCCCCAACTCTGGGACCAAACCCACCATCAATCAAATTAGGCCTATGGTCAGAATTGTGCCAAGGGACTTGCAAAGCAAATGGTTACCAAGGATCTGGGCCAAGAAGAATAAACTGTCCAATGACTCATAGCAACATGAGAGAGGAATCTACCGTGTTTCCCCGATAATAAGACACTGTCTTATTAATTTTTTTGGACAGAAAAACACCAGAGGGCTTATTTTAAGGGGAGGGCTTATTTTAATGAACATTGACAGCAATTTTAATAAACAGGTAAATGTGAACAAAAAAATGTACCTTTATTCAATAATGATCATGTCATCTTCTTCAACAACATCGTCATAAGTGTCCATACCCTGAATTCTGTCCTGGATGTCTTGCGCCTCCATTTCCTTCAGAAGAAGTGGACCCAATCTGTCATGTCCAGCAATATAGCTCTCTTTAAATGAATATGTCTTGTCCAGGTAACCTGCTCATAGTGCCTTGGAGACACAGCTGTCAGTAATTTTATCCCATGACTTCTTCACCCAAGTCACAACTTCTTGCAGACAGGGCTTCACAAAGTTTCCACGCTGATTTCTTTCCATTCTATTTTCAATGTACACCAGGCTTTTTCGGTTTCAAGAACGTAAATGCCAGATACACATTCAATCTTATCTTTCTTGCCCTTACTGATGATTAGAGGTGTGGCTTTCTTTCCATCCAAACGAATTGCCAAAACACAGGTGACCCGTGCACTTTCATAGCCAGTGGTGGGAATGTAGATTGACATTGCACCCCTGTGATGAATTGTTGTTTGAGATCCTTGTCCCATAAACACTGCAGTTTCATCCATAGCAATCATATTGCAGGTTTGGTACTTGGAAATGTCGATCCTATCAATAAAGGACTTGAATGCAAGTGCACGTTTAATAACTTCAGCATCTTCCAGCTTAAACAGTGTTGTTGATCTTCTTAGGGACAGTTCATACCATTGAAGGAAACCATCCAACCAGTGTTGTGATGCTTTGAATCCTTCTGAGACCATTTCAAACTCTGGTGCCATTGAAAGGGCAAATGCTTGAATATCAGCCCTGCGCACAACCAAGGCCTTTGCTCTCCTGTCAGCAATCCATTCACCAATGAGGATCTCCAAGTCAGGATATAAGGGCTGCCGACCTGATCCAGACCTGTGCTTTTTCCCTTTTCCCTCATCCACCTGTTGATTGAGGTTATTATAATCTGCTCTCCATTTTCTGACCATTCGAAGATCCAAAAGTTTTTCTTTACAGAAAACTGTAAGATTCTTGCCATGTGAATCCTCTACAATTGCTTTCTTATACTCAACAGTATACGGTAGCTCTTCCTTTTTGTACTCATGTCTGGGGGTCAAAACAGACAGAATAATAAAATTATGACCATCAGTCCTTCTTTTCACTCCATCATGCCCCCTGAGTTCTTCTTTTTTCCTCCATCATGCCCTTTTTATCCTCCATCATGCCCCCTCACTCCCGCTTACATACCGGGTTTTTATGTTGTCCTGCCTCAGCTCTCCGCGGCACTGCTCTCAATGGCGCCAGCAAGCAAATCACTGGGGAAGAACAGGATGACGCGCTCACTGCTGCAGCTCTGATTGGATGCAGCTCGGAGCGCTGCGTGCGTTTCACGGGGGAGGGAGGGGGATGGTGCATGCAGGGGATCACCTTCACTACAGTAGCAATCTCAATAGGGCTTATTTTCGGGGAAGGGCTTATTTTAGAGGAATCTTACACAGTAAGGGGAGGGCTTATTTTCAGGATAGGTCTTATTATCAGGGAAACACGGGTATATTACTACAGTGGGATACAATTCAGCAAATAAATTGGTCTTACTTAGTTTCTTCATCTGTAAAAGGAGGGAATTGGACTAGATAAGCTCTGGGCTTCCTTCCAGGCCCTTTTGGGACCCAACAATCTAATCTAGAAGCCTATTGTCTCCTCTTTCCAGCCACCATGGTGATAATTCTCTAGCCTTCCCTCCCCACCAAACCCCCATTTGGATGGCCTGGTTTTTAACCATAGGGCCATAGAATTATGGAGCTAGAAGGCATGTCTGAGATAACGTGAGCACCTCATTTTAGCATTTCTCCATCCGTAAAACATGGAGATAATGATACCCTCCATAGCTCAGAGGGCTGTTGTGAGGAACACCCTTTGTAAACTTGAAAACATTATAGAGATGAGAGCTATTTTACAGATGAGTAAAATAAGGGCAAGAGACAGGAAGTGACTTGCCCAAGGTCTTATACCCAATTAGTGATCAACCAGACACTGTAGCCCAGATCTCCTGACTCATAGTTCATATTTTTTTTTCTTTTTCCATCATTTCATTTTCCCTCCTTATATTTGCAATATAAATGGAGAGGAGTTTCCTACTTGTAATTCGTCCGGTACCTTGTATCATTCTAAACATGACCCTGAGTGTACTTTTAGATAAAAAGTTGGTTTTCTAACCCTTGATTGAATACAGAATTATGAAAGAAGGTACACATGGTTTTCTCTAAGTTGACATATATTTGGGGGTGGGGGAATCCTTTGGATAGAGTACTAGATTTGGAATCAGAAAGAACTGAATTCAAATTTAGTCTAAGTCACTCACTAGCTGTGTGACCCTGGGCAAATTTCTTACTCTCTTCAAGTCTCAATTTCCTTGTCTGTAAAATGGGGATGATCATAGTACCTTCGCCAAGGGTTGCTATAAGGCAGTTGCAAAGAAACAGATTTAGGCATGGTACAAGAATGGCATGGATATAAAAGGCATAGAAGGGCTGTGATGTAAATTATTGGAGGCAATACCCATCTTGAAGAGATTATTGACTTGGTAGAATATTGTAGCAGAAATGTCATTCCCAGGCCCCAAGGAGCCTCCAGAAGACACCACCATTTTCTGAGGCAAATGTAGGCTAGAGTCCATTTGAACAATTGCTTTCAAGCGTCCAACAATCTGCAAAAACAGCAAGCTAGCTCAGAATCCAGCAGTCCATTGACAAAGCTGCCTAGTATTGAAGTTACAGGTAAGTCCCTGAGAAGGAATCATCTTGGGGAAGGGGAGACCACCTCTGTCTCTATCCCCTCTTGACCAGAGAATGACCTTGTGAATTTGGAAAGGTAGGAAGAACGGGACCTATTGACACCCTAGCGGTGTCCCTGGAACAGTAATGGTAGATGGTAATGTCTACATAAGGACCAGACTTACTAAATAAAGGCAGCTTCTGAACTCCATGGAGAGCCCAACATACCTTGCCTGAGGAGAACACCATGAGGGCTCCCTAAAAGGAGAAAAGGACTTCTGTCCAATGAGGAGCTGTGAGTTACAGCTTTGCCCTATGTGCTCTAGGCCTGAGCACAGTTTCTCTTGGATTCTGCATGTCCATTTTGGGGATATGTTTTCGACTGATTTTTCTTACTAAACAACCTTAGCAAATACCCTTAACTAAAAGCTAATTAGGCCTGATATTTGCTATTGATATCCACTGATAATGGAGGAAGCACTCCAGTGGGGGCTCATGCCCTGTAGTATTCCAGAGCCCTGAGGTGAAAAGCTGTATTCTGCCAGTGCAAATGGGGACTGGAGGATGGTCCCTAGAACTCTCACTACACACAGAAGACACACATAAGAAAAGGCTTAGGAGAGACCCAAAGGGGACAGGACTTTTACTGGAGTGTCAGGAATGGCATCCTGGTGAGTACGTGCTTGGGCTGAGTATTAAAGGATGGGTAGGGTAAATGAAGGAGGGGGCATGCCAGGGATAAGCAACAGTATTGAGCAAAGGCCACAGAGCTGAAAGAGCACAGATGAGACATAGGAGATGGTGAATAATCCAGTCTAGCAGGAGTTCAACAGGTGTAGAGGAAAGTGGTATGAGACAAGACTGGAAAGACAAGATGGTTCCAGGCTGTCAAGGGCTCCTGATGAAGGAGTCTTGCCTTTATTTACTAGATAAAAGGGAGCAACCGAGAGAGACTGAGCAGAGTTTAAGACCAGTTCTGAGCCTGAGAAGATGTATCAGGCCATGGTGGGAAGGATGGATTGGAAGAGTAAAGAAGGAAGAGAAGGGGATACTGTAGGGAGCAGGAAGAGATGGGATCTGTTAGGAGGGAATTATAATGCCATATAGTTTGTGGGTAGTAATGAGAGCCTGACCTAGGGCCGGGGGAGGTAAGAGAAGAAAGGGGAGCACACCAAAGGGGTAGAAGTGGAGGGAGCTGAGAGGCAAAGGAAAGAGGGAAAGAACCCTGGAAGATCAGAAGAGCTGGGAAAGCTCAACAGCTGAGCTAGGGATGTGTTTAAGGATCATTGGTTCAGCTGGAAGGGACCTCTAAGGGTGTGTGTGTGTGTGTGTGTGTGTGAGAATGTGTGTATGTATTTGTGTGTGTGTGTGTGCCTCCAGCTAGAAATGTCCCGTGGGAAAAGTCAGGGATGGAGAAGAGATTAAAAAGCCATCAGCATCAAGATCTTTGAAATCAGGAGAATGAACAGGATTGGCCAAAGGGAGAGACCATAGAGTGGGAAGAAGAGAGGGCTAGGACAGAATCTTGGAGAATTAATCAACCAATCAATCAACAAACATTTAATAAGTGTTTACTAATGTGCCAGGCACTGTGCTGAGCACTGGAATTAGAGACGGGAAGGGAAGCCAGAAGGAGTGATCAGGCAGAGAGGAGGAGAAATTCCAGGCTTCGGCATGTCCCAGACTCTGGACCCAGAAGGCATGTCATAAAATTCTAGTGGTATTATAGTATATGGAAACTGGAAGAGGTCATCCCAGGGATAAGAGAGTATGTGGTAGGAGGAGAGGGTTAGCTGTGTTAATTACTGTGACTGACATTGTACATATATGTGTCCATAGGTATATGTAGACGCACACATATACTCTATTTCTGATCCTTGAGACTTTCCATGGATATTATGGGCCTATGCTGCAGCGGACGTGGGGCCTCTAGGAAATGTATAGAGTTAGTTCCGGCCCCAGAGAAACTGTTTACCCCAGAAATTCAGAGCTTCCCTGCTCAAAGTTGAAATAATTAGGAAGCATCCACTTTAATTTGGACCAGCCCTATAGACCAAGCGTCTTCAGGTCTGATCTGAGCGTGGAGATATTATTACAAGGGACAGCCTAAATATAACACACTCTACCCACTCTCCTGTTGTTCTGGATGGACGGGCCGGTGTTGACTAATCCAGAAAGCATCAGTTTCTGGTGCCCCATCTGTACATTCCCCCTTGCCCCACCTAGGGGAGGCTCCATTTGGTGAACTCCATCTGCCCCAAGGGCTTGGCCCTGCAACAGGCCAACAATAGCAGTTGAAGGCCTCGACTCACACCTGGTCATTATAGAGTTGGTGGCTCAACTTAGACCTAACCCCAACCAGCCTATCCAAGCGTGCATAGCATGGGACAGGGTGAGTGGGTAGAATGCAGAAACCATCAGGAAGGTCCATCTGACAGGATTTGGCAGGTGATTCAGTGAGAAGAGTGACGGAGAGAGACAGGGGAAAAGTTGACTCCGAGGTTTCAAGTCTGGGAAAGAGGCCGGGGTTTTTTCCAACAAGGTCTTAACTAATCTCAATGTGAAAAGTATAACAGAGCAGAGAAATTTGCAAGTGTGGAGGCCTATAAAAATGCTTATTAAAATAAGTGATAATAAAGAAATTTGTATGAATGTACATCAGAAGGGGAACCAGATGCCTAGGTAATTCTGTTATGAAATTCAAATAGCAGGGAAGTGTGATGAATATTAAACAACTCTTTTAAAGGAAAAATGGATATAATTCGGTGAAAATAAGCCTTGCTTATTGAAACCTCTGATTTAACCTGGCCAATTCCAAACAAATAGACAGTAAGAGAAGCTGGCCCCCAGAGGTGGAAGTCCTGGGTTCAAGTTCGACTTCTACTATTTTCTAGCTTCATGCCCTTAGGCGACCCCTCTTCCTTTCTAAGCCCCAGCAGCTTCTTCTGCAGAATGAGGATAATAATACCAGTACAGCCAAACTCGCAGGATCTTTTTTCATGGATCTCAGGATCACCATGGGCCAAGAATTCTCCTGGTGGCCAGCCTATGGATTCTAGGAAAAGATCACTGTTTGTCCAGCCCTGCCCAAATCCCTACTGACTTGGGAGCTCAATTGGCAAAGCCTTTGTTGAGTCTAGCAGCTGCTAACATCTACCGGTATTGTAGTGTTGAAGAGTAAATCGTTTTCTGAATTTCTTAATGACAAAATTCTAATATGTGTGTGATATTTATATGTGTTATAGTATATTTTCCATATATACAGGTTATTCATAGGTCTATGTGTAACCCGGGTTTGCTCAGGCTCTACTAGGAGGGCCAGGTCCATCACATTCTACTACCCCTTCCCCTTCTCTGATACCCAGAGGGAGTCTCTCTTCCCCTGATTGAGCCTCTGCCTAGGGTGGGCCTGCCTTTTTGGCTTGTGCTAGCACCCAGTTCCACTTAACCACTAAATGTTGGATTGGCTTTTACATGGGAATATTTACTTCAAAGATAAAGCAAGAACAAACCTAGAAACAATCCTTTTAACTCCCCAAGGTTTCATCCCTCCTCCAAGGGGGTCTCTGGGGAGAGGGAAAGGATTAGACCTACAGTTTAGCTCATTTTATACATAGCATTAATGCCACCAAGTTCAAATACATAGTCCCAAGCCTGGGCTTGCATCCTGGACCCTTGCTCCTCAGGGCTTCACTACTGGGCCGGATCCTTGTAGCTTGAGTTCCTGGATTGGGGACTCTACTCCTTGTACCTAGAACTGAAAAGAACAAATGAATTAAAACTAAAACCCCAAGTTCATTTCTTGGAACCACCTGGCCTAAGTGGGACATGGTGTCATCTACTGTGAGGGAAGGAATCCTTCCTGAAGGAATTCAAATGCTGGAAAAAGGCAGGCTTAAGTGACTAACAATATAGACAGTTCCATCTCTGTAATCAATGGATGATTCCAACCTCATTGTAGGCCAACACAATGTCTCTACATGCATCAGTTTTCTTATCTCTTAGAAGCATGTGTCCCCCGGTATCTCTCATGTGGGTGACTTAATTGTAGGTTGTCTGGGCATGCACCAAACTCCGATTCCATATGTCTATGATTAAATTAAGTCAACACTGATGTGCCTACTATGTGTAGACATGGTGCTAAGTGCTGGAGATCCAGAGAAAGGCAGAAGTAAGTAAGTAGTCCCTTCCCACAAGGAACTCGGGGGAAACAACATGCAGTCAACTATGTACAGATAAGATCTGGAGGGCAGACAGGAGGGGAGGCCCTCTTATTAAGGGGATCAGGAAAGGCTTTTGGTAGAAACTGGGGTTTCAGCTGAGACGTGAAGGAAGCCAGGGAGCCAGGAGGCAGAGAGGAGTAGGAGAAGATATGTGACCTTTCTATCATCTATCGATCTGTCTTTCTATACTTTTTTGTCTCTTCCCATGTCTCTGCTTCTCTATTTTTCCATCTCTTCCTATCCTGACTTTCTATCTATATATCCATCTCGCCACCTTTCTATCAATCTACCTACTTATCTATCTGCATATCTGTCTGTATCTCTAACATCTATCTGTCTTTCCATTTATATATCCATTTCTCCATCTTTCTATCAATCTAACTACTTATCTATCTATATCTATCATCTATTTTCTATATATCTATATATTCATCTCACCATCTTTTTTATCGATCTACTTATCTATATATCTATCATCTATCTTTCTCTTCTTCTGTCTTTCTTTTTATCTATCCATTCATCTCTCCATATGTCTACCTACCTGTCTGTCTATCATCTATCTATCTATCTATCTATCTATCTATCTATCTATCCATCCATCCATCCATCCATCCATCCATCCATCCATCCATCCATCCATCCATCCATCCATCCATCCATCTATCTATCCATCTATCTATCTATCTATCTATCTATCTATCTATCTATCTATCTATC
>NW_027185852.1:25021335-25052588 GCF_028583685.1 Petaurus breviceps papuanus
TCTATCTATCTATCTATCTATCTATCTATCTATCTATCTATCTATCTCTCCATGCTAATCGTGTGCCTCTGCTTGGCAGACTACTTGCTGTCTTGACCCCACAGGTCCAACAGAGGGGGCTCATGTTACAACAGCGACAAACCCAACTTCTTGGCAGGACCTTGCATTTGATACAGAGGCCAAATAAAGACTTAATTTGTTGGGTGCAGTTTAATTTTCAACCTATTCAATAAGCGAGGTGCACTCTTACAGAACTTAAAACAACAACAAAAAGTGTCTGTTCTTACTGGTTTTCTTTTTTCACTTGCATTCTATGAGCCCAGGGCTGCTGATTGGTCAGGGCTCCAACCACTGGACCGTGCAGGATTTCCCCATGCCTCTCAAGAAGGAGGGTAACAGTGGCTGTAATGATGTAAGCAGCAACGATTCTGGGAAAGGCTTAAAGAGGACACCAGGGGTGTCTTCAAATATCTGCAGGGCTGTCATGGCAAAGAGGAGAAAGGACTTCTGGGTTGACTCAAAGGACAGAAGCAAGACCAATGGATAAAAATTAGGGGAAGCCAGGCAAAAGCCCCAGCTAAATGGAGAAAGACCAGCACTTATTTTCTGGATGGAATGAAGAATAAAAGTCCACGATTTTGGCCTTGGGGGGAGGGGGAAGGGAAGGCAGTGTGGGTGAAGAGGAGTAAAAGTCACCTATCCTTTTCAATCTTTTCCACCCAACCCAGTCCTGTGTGGCTTACATGTACAATAGAGATATGAAATGAGGTTGAAAGCAACCCACCCACCAGCAGCTCTCTTTTCAGTTTACTAAATAGAATCAAAATTAATCAATAAACAAATTAACCAATTTATTAAGTGTTTTCTACATGTCAGTCACTGTTCTGGGTGCTAGGGGTAAAAGACCAAAGTGAAATCAATCCTGCCTTCCCTAGCTTACCTTCTATCAGGGAAGATAACATGGACATACATGACATATATACCAAATAATGGTGGTGGGGAAAAGGGTACCAATAACTGGAGAGGGATCAGGGAAGGCTTCCTAGAGAGGTGTTTGAGCCGTGTTTTGAAGGAAACAAGGAGTTCTATGAGGCAGAGATGAGGAAAGGGTATATTCTAAGGATGGGAGACAAAAGGCACAGAAACATGAGATGTGAAGAACATTAAGAAGACCAGTATGGTTAGATAACAGAGAGTAGTAAAGGGAATGATATATACAAGCTGTCCAGAAAGGTAGATTGGGTTGGGTTGTATCTGCTTAAAAGTCAAACAGAACAGTTTATATTTGATTTTGGAGGTAATAGGGAGTCACTGCTGTTTACTGAGTGACATGGTCAGACCTAAGCTTTGTACAAATCACTTTGTCAGTCATGTGGAAGACATGAGGCAAGGACTCTCATTAGGAGGCTGCTGTTACAGTTCAAGTGCTAGGTGGTCAAGTCACTGACCACATGACTGGAGAGAAGAGGACACATGTGAAAGATATTAAGGTAGAATTAATAAGACTTAGCACCTGTTTGATCATGGGGGCTGAATGATAGTGATCAGTCAAGAATGACATCAAGGTTATAAGCCTGGGTGACTAGAGTTGTAATATTAAAAATAGCATAAGTGACTCTGTTTTGTTTTTTAACCACAATTTAGTAAAACTAAATTTCAGTCTCTTGTAAGTCCCCTGATTTTAAGTCACAAGTTGACCCCCCCCCAATGTTACTTGGTCCCAAGAATACCCCTCTACCCCTCACCTGACTGTCTGCCTATATCCTCCACCAATAAGAAACCTGGTATCATAATCACTTCATTCCATTTTCTTCCTATTTTTCATTCCCTCCAAATTATATGTTAACTGGGTAGAAACCAATGGTCAATATCCTTGGCTACCAAGAGCCTCGGTCCAGGTTTGTCATGCGACTGGCATGCATTGCTTAGTAAATGTTGTCTGCATGTAACCACTCAGTATCTTTATTGCACTGTAACAGAGTCCTAGGCAATGATTTTCTGGAACAAGAAGTATCATAGTACTAAAAGGAATGCTCTGAAAATAACTCATACTTGGATAAGAGTTAAACAGAGGATGTCAGAGGAGATAGCAAAGGAAAAATGTGAATATGAAAGAGAGACATAAAATACCTTGGAGCTTTCCCGAGCTAGCTGCTTAGGTCTAGCTGACCCAAGTCTAATTCTGGCTGTGAGACATTCCTAAAATCCTGACAGTTGCCCTCTAGCCAGAGTAATGTATCTTGGTCAAGAACAGCAGAAGGTAGCAGAGAACAGCAAGGGCCTGCAACATAGACATAACAGATCATGGGGTTTTAGAGTTGAAAGGGATCCTAATGAAGCCTAAGTCTTCTTAAACTTTTTCCACTCTCAATCCCTTTACACCCGAGAAATTTTTATGTGATCCTGGGTATATACGTATGTAAAATATGTATATTTTACATACATATATAGGTATATAAAATAGATATACGAATCAAACATTTACTGATAATAAATCATAAAGAAATTTATTTTAAAACAGTTCTTTGGTATACATATAATTTTACCACTTAGTAGAGACAAAAGCAAATTTGCACACTGAGATGGATATGCTTGTTTATTTTTACACAAAGAGATAAATCTTGGTGGAATATTTGATGCTGTAGGACGCAGAACATCTTCAATGTTTTTTCAGAGTTGATATTTTTTATTTTAAAATCATCAATGCTGAGAATGCTGCTTCACATAAATACATAGTACAAAATGGCAGAAGTATGTTTAGGGCCATTTCAGAAATTGTGGGAAATTCCATCCTAGTCCCAAGTCAAAATTCATTGAACAGTTTTGTATGTACAGCAAAAATACTGCCATTCATAACATAAAATAGTCTCGAATCTGAGCCAAGGGTTTTTTCTTAAAGTGTTTATTGGTGTTGCATGTCATGATGGGCATGCACAGGGCAAAGTGCGCATACTTTGTGTTCAGAACCAAGGCTGCGGTGAAGCTGAGTAATGCAACATGTACAAGCTCTGCCAGAAACACCGTGGATTCATTATGCATTTGATTTTGAATTAATTTTTGGTTGTTGCACAATCAGAAACCTTTCACCATCGCCAAATTTTTTGTGACCTCCATTTCCATATCCAATCCATTTCCCCATCTGACAAGAGATCTTCTAACCTCTGCTCAAAGACGGGTAATAAAGCAGAACTCACCAGCTCCTGAGACAACCCAATCAATTAATTCACATTTATTAAGCACCTATTGTATGTGAGGCACTATGCTAAACACTGAGGATATAAAAGGAGGCAAAAGATAGTCAACTTTAAAATTTTTTCCCCAAAATCAAGCCTAAATTTATCTATTTACTTGCCACTCCTCCTCCCCTTTTGTTCCTGCTTCTGTCCCCTGGAACCAAACAGAACAAAGACCAAACAGAATTTCCAACATTTTCTGAAATGGCCCTAAACATACTTCTGCCATTTTGTACTATGTATTTATGTGAAGCAGCATTCTCAGCATTGATGATTATAAAATCAAAATATCTATCAACTCTGAAAAAATGTTAAGATGCTCTTCATCTAACAGTATCAGATATTCCACCAAGGTTTAGTCCAATTTTTTTTTCCCTTTTTGGAGGGGGGAAGGTAGGGAAATTGGGGTTGAGTGGCTAGTTTTGTGTTAAGTGTCTGAGGTGGGATTTGAACTCAGGTCCTCCTGACTCCAGGGCTGGTGCTCTATTCACTGCATAACCTAGCTGCTCCAAGATTTAATTCTTTAAGAAAAATAAGCAAGCATATCCATCTCATTTGTGTGCAAATTTGCTTTTGTCTTTAATAAGTGGTAAAATTATATGTATACCAAAGAATTGTTTTAAAATAAATTTCTTTATGATAGTCCTTGAATATGGTATCATGCCTCCTTTGAATATTCCCTTCAGGCTAAACATGCTCATTTCCTTCAACTTATTTGTTGAACTCAGGCCTTTCACTACTTCAAGGCCCTTCACCATCCTGGCCACCATCCTCTGGATAATCTCCAGAATTAATGAATCTCCTAAACTCAAATACTCAGGGCAGACATGATCTGATCAGAACAGAGAATGGAGAGACTTTCACCTTATTATTCTTGGAAGCTCTGTTTCTCTTAAAGAAGTCTTCTCTTGCATTAGTTTGGGGGGCTGATTGTACACCACACTGTTGACTCATACTGAGGGTATAGCCTAGTAAAATTCCTAGATGTCTTTCAGACCAATTGCTTTCTGACCATGCCTCCTTATCCTGTACTTGTGAAATTAATATTTGAACTCAAGTGTACCCCTTTACATTTTTTCCTTCTGCATTTAATCTTACTAGTTTCAGTAATTCATGGTTTTAGCCTTCTGAGATCTTTTTGGATCCTGACCCTCCGATATTCCTTCCAGCTTCATGTCATCTACAGATCTGATGAGCATACCATCCATGCCTTTATCCTAGTCATTGGTGATAGTTTTATTTTTTAAGATTATTTATTTGTTTTTAGCTTTAAACATTCACTTTTATAATATTTTGAGTTCTAAATTTTCCCCTACCTCCCCAAAATGGCATGCAACCTGTCATAGGCTATACATGTACAATCATATTAAACACAATTCCACATTAGTCATCTTGTGAAAGAAAAATCAGAACAAAAGGGAAAAAACATGAGAAAGAAAGATAAAAGAGAGAAAATAGTATCCTTTAATCTGCATTCAAAATCCATAGCTCCTCCTCTGGATGTGGATAGTATCCGTCATGAGTCTTTTGGAATTATCTTAGGTTGTTACATTGCTGAGAAGAGCTAAGTCTATCAAAGTTGGTCATCACACAATGTTGCTGTTACTGTGTACAATGTTCTCCTGGTTCTGCTCACTTCACTCAGTATCAGTTCATGTAAATCTTTCCAGGTTTTTCTGAAGTCTACCTGTTCACCATTCATGTATCACAACCTGTTCAACCATTCTCCGATTGATGGGCATCCCCTCAATTTCCAATTCTTTTACACCACCAAAAGAGCTGCTATAAATATTTTTGCATATGTAGGTCCTTTTCCCTTTTTTTTATGATCTCTTTGGGATACAGACCTAGTAGTGGTATTGCTGGATCAAAGGGTATGCACAGTTTTGTAGCCCTTTGGGCATAGTTCCAAATTGCTCTCCAGAATGGCTGGATCAGTTCACTTCAATTGGTGATAATTGTAAAGATTACAGGGCCAAACAGATCCCTGGGACTCTCCAAGAGGGACTTCCTGACAAGTTGACATTGAACCATTAATAATTACTCTTTGAGTCCAGCCATTCAACAAGTTAGATAATTATATTTAATTAGAATGTTATTTAGCCCACCTTTCTTCATCTTTCCCACAAGAATAGCATGAAATTCTTTATCAATGCATCAATAAAAATCCAGATACTTTTTTTTTTTTTAAGCAATAGGGGTTAAGTAACTTGCTCAAGGTTACACGGCCAGTTATTTCTGGGTGTGGTGCTGAGTGTCTGAGCCTGGGATTCGATCTCCAGGTCATCCTGACACTGGAGCAGGTGCTGTTACTCACTGAGCCACCTGGCCGCCCCTATCCAGATACTTTCTATCTGCGGGATTTCTTGATCTACTAGTTTAGTAATCCTGCCATAAAAGCAAATAAGGCTAGTATGGTATGACCTACTCTGTTTTTATTTTTTGCCTTTTGGAGGGCAATTGGGGTTAAGTAACTTGCCCAAGGTTACACGGCTAGTATTTTTGTGTGGGTGTTAAGCGTCTCAGGCTGGAACCAAACTCGGGTCCTCCCGACTCCAGGGCTGGCACTTTACTCACTGTACCACCTAGCCGCCCTGGTATGACCTACTCTTGATGAAGCCAAACTGATACTTTGTAGTTGCGTCTTCCTTTTGAACATATTAATTAATCATTTCTTTGATGATTAATTTGTAGAATTTGTCAAGAAATTGAATTCTAGATCATTGACTTACAGCTTGCATATTTGTTCTCCTCTTCGTTTTGTTTTTCATTTTTTTAAAATCAGGATTGCCTAGCAAAGAGAAGTATGGTAAAGGTACCAGAGCAGCAGAGGACCCCAACTCATTGGAGAAGACCATCCAAATTAAATCAACATAAACTCTGACACTTATTGACCTTATGCATCAATGTGAAGAAGGTAAAGATGGAAAGAAAAATGGGAAATCATTGTTTGGGAAGAAGGAGTGAGAATGCCCAAAGACTTCTTGGTTTTACATAGAAGACTTAGATCTATGTATTATCATCAACAAGCATTTATTAATAGATTATTTAAAAAAAGAATTCGTTGGGGCGGCCAGGTAGCACAGCAAGTAAGAGCACCGGCTCCAGTGTTGAGAAGACCTGGAGATCGAATCCCGGGCTCAGACACTTAGCACCCACCCAGAAACACCTGGCCGTGTAACCTTGAGCAAGTTACTTAACCCCAATTGCTTAGGGGCGGCCAGGTGGCTCAGAGAGTAAGAGCACCGGCTCCAGTGTTGGGACGACCTGGAGATCGAATCCTGGGCTCAGACACTCAGCACCACACCCAAAAATAACTGGCCGTGTAACCTTGAGCAAATTACTTAACCCTGATTGCTTAAAAAAAAAAAAAGAATTCGTTGCTGGACATGGTGAGCACCTAATAACATTAAAAAAAAACAAAATAGATTCAATTTTGACAAACAGGAAAAGGTGTTATTGACGTGGCAGTTTTCCCCTAGTCAGATGACTGGATAATTGAGAACATTGATTTACTGAACCAAGAGCAGAACCAGCAAAAAGAAGGAAAGAAAGAATAATAATGAGAATAATTGAAGTAACTTTACCCCAATCTAATTATTCCAGTAACTGAAAATTGAAAACAGGAAATAGACAGCAGGAACGACATTGACATCAACATTGATTATATTTTTTATCCAGTAGTTTAACTGATGTACCTTAATCACCACAATAAAAAGACCAAAAAGCACCTTAGTCAGCAAACATTTGACTAAGTGGGGAAAGGGAATGGGGTGGCTGCCAAGGACAACACTGGCTTAGAATCTAAACTCATCTGTAAAATCTTACAGAGAAGAGGGAGGGACAATTATTATTTAATAATTATTAGTGTCTCATAAAACAGAAAAAAAAGCAGCAGAGAGGAAAACCAGTCTAACAATAGCTTGGCAAGATACCCATCCAAGCAAAGATATCCCAAGTGCATTCAAGGTTGAAAATGGAAGGAAGATTAGAAACACAAGAAAAATGGAAAGGATTCCCAAAAAACATCATTTTAGCGAACTGTTCTCTCCATCAAGGACAGTGGAAACACCTGGAGGTGTTTATAGAGGAGGCAGAAAATGACACCAACAGGACCAAAAATGGGGAAAGCAGCTGTATTGGACCAAGTGCCCTTAGAGTCAGAATCTGTACTGAAGTTGGACAGTTATGAGAGTATTAAGGGGCCAATATACAAGGTATCTGAAAGAGAGGAAGGTGTCAGAGGCATGAAAAAAAATCTTGGATCTTATTAATGCTGAAAAAAGGTGACTGAGAAAACATCAAAACTTTCAAAACCTCTCACCTAGATGCTTCTTTTCCCTTCTTTAATTAAATCCATATGAAAGTCATCTATAGACAACTCAAGGGCATCCTTGGTAAGGGTATTGGTAAATAGTAATCTTAGCTCCCCTTTATATAACATTTTAAGGTTATATAGGCAAAACACTTCACATATATTATCACATTTAATCTTCACAACAGACCTGTGAGATCCATAGTTATGATCCCTATTTTACAGATGAGGAAACTGAAATTGATTGGGTTAAGTGATGAACCCACACAATATGTGTCTGAGAGAGGGTTCAAACTCAGATTTTCTAAATGCCAGGGCCTTTATCCATAAGGCCAGCTAGCTAACTCTAAGGAGGTTTTTATAAATCCACCTCAACAATGGCCCTTCATTATAATCTGGCCTCAGATACTTCCTAGCTATCTAACTTATCCTAGACAAGTTGCTTGACCCTGTTTGCCTCAGTTTCTTCACATGTAAAGTGAGTTGGAGAAGGAAATGGAAAACCACTCTAGGATCTCTGCCAAGAAAACCCCAAATCAGGTCTCTGAGAGTCAGATATGACTGAGCAAGAAAGAGGCAGAGAACCCAGGATTTCATTGTCCTTATTGTGTGATGATTAGAAATAGAAATTCGACTAAGTAGAACAAAATGCCCCCTTAAAGACTCTTTTACAATAAGATGTCTTTTATCTATACATTAAAATTCTGCAAGATTCCTTGGAAGATATAATAACAGGAATAACCTTGTTCAATGATCCTCTGATGATAAAAATGGGCTGAGGGATAAAACGGGGAGCTTGCCAAAGGTAGTCCCTGCTGAGATGGAAGGGTGACAGGTGGATGGCCGGAGGGCTCCCCAATACTCTCTGAATGTCAGGAGAAAATCAAGGAAAACCTCCCGCATGCTGAGGAGTATGGGGTAAATATGGGAGGGATGGGAGAGGAGGAGGAGGAGGGGGAGAAAATTTGGAACTCAAAAGCTTGTGGAACTGAATGTTGCAAAACATATATATATTAAAAAGGACAATCAGAAGAATTGGATGGGATTAAGGAGGGATAAATAGCTTGGGGTAGTCCAGGTGGCACAGTGAAAAAAGTATTAAGTGGTCTGGGTAGGTGGAGAGCCACGGTGAAAGGACTGTTGAGTATCTAAGTGGGCTGGGAGACAGCCAGTGATCTGGGCTGCTGAAATGTGTGGGAAAATTCAAGGTCCAGTCCCATTACCCCCTCGGAACTTCCAGAGGAAGAAACTCCCTTTATAATGCAGTTGGCGCCTTCAACACAACTTTTAGCTTTCAGTCCCCTGGGATCCTGAGAGGTTAAGTTATTTGTCTCAGACATGCTTAATAATTAGGTAAAATAGAAAGCGCCAGATGGTTTCCTACCGGTCGACAACCAAGGTGAACTGCACCTCGGGCTGCCCTACTCCTCCACATTAGCTTCCCTTGAAGGAACTTTGTGATGTCTTGTGGACTCTGCTCACCTCCCAACCCAAATGTCTATTTCTTCCCAAGCTGCCTTGCTCATCACGGTTCATTGTGAAAGCAGAGACAAGAGGCAGAAGGTCAACTTCAGGGAACAGCTGATATTCATGATTCCATCATCTCTAAGAACACTCCCAGCTCTGAAAGCCCATGTTTTGGTTATTTCTATATAAGGGTCTAATGAATGTAATTATAGAAGGCCCAGAGAGCTCAGTCAGAGAAATAAACAAGGGGTGGACAAGCCATGGGCTTTGAAGAAATCCACATACCTGGGTCACTAGATGAAAGCTGATGACTCAAAGGAAATGTCATGATTGATTGAAAGAGAATCAGTCACACCCTACAGCACTGTGAACAAAACAACAGGCTAGGACAGAAAAACAAATTCCAGCTTCCAGGCATTTTAATGGTGGAGCAACTCCAGGCAAGCCCCTGAAAGAGCATCAGTTGAAGAAGGTTGCTTTCTCTCCTACACCAGGAGACTGTTGTGAACTTGAGAGATCCATTAGACCATCAGAGCCATTAGAGGTCTGACTGGCACCTAAGGGTTACTAGTAATATCCCTAGAACAGCAGTAGCTGCCAGTCACAGGGCACTAGGAGCTGAAAAAACCCCAGCTGAGAGCAAAACAGACATCAAGGAAAGGAATCTTCAGGACTCAGCTATGGCACCATCCCTCAGAGGCCAAAGAGAACTACAAGTTCCCTAAGAAGAATTTCCTGGGGACACCACAAAGGGAGATTAGGACTTCTAGTAACTACCACATCTAGCTTAAGTCACACAGGAACCTTGTATGTGGAAGGGATGAGCACACCTTCCCCTTTCAGGAGGATATTTATGTTGCAATTGGCCTTGTTATACTTGCTTAGTAAATATTTTTATTAAAAGGTAATTAACTCTGGCCAATAATCAGTGGGGAGCACACTTGATGGGGGCTTATGAGCAACAGTAATAGAATCCCTTATACATTTCATATACTCCCCGAGGAGTAGTGATCTGCTGCCCCCTGGGGTCCTCGACCATCAAATCATGTGGGAGATACAGAAGTAGTCCAGGAAGAGGTGCCTCAAGCAGCATAGTAGGAGGAATTCTGGACTTGGATTCAGATAGGTAGATAAATAGGTAACGCATTTATTAAGCCCTTGCTGTGTGTGCCAAGTCCTATGCTGAATGCTGGAGAGGGCTCAGAAGGGAGGTAAAGACCTGGATCCAAGCAAGATGCAACTGTCAGAGACCAAGGCGCTTCAAGTTTCTGGTGGGAAAGATGAAGGTACGAGTGGACTTAGCATGGGCTAGAGATGATCAGAAAGTGGATCAAATCCTGGTTCACTTATCCTGAATGAGACATTTAATCTTTCAAAACCTGTTTCCTCATCTGTAAAATGGGCATAATTATATACTCGTTCTCCACCTTGTAGAGTGGTTATGAGGAAAGAACTTGATAAACCTTGATGCATAGGAAAATAGAAGCTGTTTTAGTATTAAAATGCTGGTAGATTCTAAAATTGCCCTCCTACCTCTGCATGTTTCCATCCTCAAACTAAAAATTGTCTTTTTGACTGGCTCCAGCCATGTTTCACTCTCTGGTTATCTTCTTGCCCCTGTTATCTGGACTGGAAACCATGCCCCGGGGAAATTAACCCTTTCACTACCACCCTTCACCTCCTACTCCAGGACCCAACTGCCCTGACTGGTCATTACCTCCTCTCACCCATCACATTCCAGCAAATCTTTAGCCAAGCTTCATTTCTGGCCATCTTCCTCTTTGTCATCTTGCTTGTAGCCTCTCCCCAGCTCTGGAACAATAATCAAACCAATAATACCACTTCTGCTCGAAAGGCTACCAATCTACTGCCTTAGGAACCCATTCAGCTTTGTAACTTTCCAAACCCGAGCACCCTTCTCTGCCCACCACTCAACTCTCTCTGTTGTTGCGCATTACTAGAATGCAAGTTCCTTGAGGGCAGACATGGTATTGCTTTTTTTCTGTCTATTCCCAGAACACAGTATAGTGCTTGGCACATATTACATTCTTAATGAATGCTCTTTTAAAATTCGTTCATTCACTCATTTATTTGTTCATTTTTCCCAGTCAAAGAGAGGAAGAATTAACCAGGGGTAGGGGAAATCTTTGCAAACCTTGCAAAAGAGCACCACACTGACAAAGAAAGAAAAGGTCATTTTAAAAGAAACATTCTGTTTGAAAAACCATCCAATCCCAGGGTTCTTTTAATCAAAGAAACTGCCTATTTTCCTGTGGGGGAGAAAACAAAGAGCCAAGATGAAGAGCCCTTTGATTTTCCAGGAGATGACTCCAGACTCAGGCATCTTCCCGACTGTCCTTCCATGTGTTTTTATAACCTCTGGGTTTATCAAGGCGGAAGGAGGGATGTTTCTTTGAATAATTGAAACTTTCTTGGGCACTCTTTCTAAGTGGCATATTAATATCATCTGGCTGGATAAAGAACTGCTCCCAAGGCGTTCACAGACAGTGCTTAGCACAATGCCTGGCATAGGCTAGGCATTTGATAAATGTTTATTGAATTGAATTGAATTGTCTGGTACATTTATTACAGGGGAGAATTTTTGTTGTTCAGTCATCAATTTCATTGTAGAGGGGAATTTTTCAGTTCTAAAGTTTCTTTAAAGCCTTTCAAGGATAGACAGTTACAAAGAACTTCCTTTTATTTTTACTAATGACTGTGCTGGGCAATGGGAATCTAGAGTCAAGAAAACAGTCCCTGTGCTCAAGGAACTTTTACTCTTTCTAGTTACTTTCTACAGAAGTTGTATGGATGCCTTTTCATATGGCACCTTAAGGTTTGCAAAATGCTGTATGTACATTTGACTTGAACATCGGCCTGAAAGGTAGATATTATTGCAGAAGTCAAACTGTAGGGCAGTGGATAGACCACCCAGGCTGGAGTCAGGAAGGCTCATCTTCATGAGTTCAAATCTGCCCTCAGATATTTACTAGCTATGTGACCCTGGGCAAGTCATTTCACCCTGTTTGCCTCAGTCCTTTATCTGTAAAATGAGCTACAAAAGGAAATGGCAAACCACTCTAGTATCTGCCAAGAAAACCCCAAGTGGTGTCACAGAGACATGACTGAACAACAACACATTAAAAACCTTAAAGGGCCACATAAATGTAAGCTGTTGGTGCTATGAAGGCAATCAGTACACACAAAAATAGGCCCCCGAAAAGGCTACCATGTGTAATTTTCCTTCCAATACATGATTAAGCAAGTCTTATTTTTTCATGCACAGTAGAAGGTGATTTTTATTTTGCTCATAGGCCTCCTTTGCAACTAAGGGCAGAGGGCCTAATCCTGTCCTTTTCCTCTAGGGCTGAAGCTAAGAAGGGGTTTTATATTTTTAAATACAATAAAACTTAAACCATCCTTAGCTTGGAGGGTCATACGAAAACAGGTGGGAGGCCTGTTTGCAGACCCCAGCTTTGGAAAATATTCTTTATTTGAAAAAGAAACATCCCTTCAACCGTATACCATGATTCATCTTTCTTCGGTCACTTACCAATGGGAGATGGATCCTGACCTTAAGCATTTGTGGCAGTTCCTTATCTTGGATATCAGACTTTTATCACAAATATTTGTTGCAAGATTTTTTTCTTAACTGACAGTCTGACTTCTTATCTTCCTTTCCAGAGAGCTATACCTTGTAACAAAGAATTAAAATGGCAGGGGGGTGGGGAAGAAACCCCAGCTCATCCGAATGAATAAATACATTGACCAATGTCTGGCATTGCACGCAGGATTCCACACCCATAGTTCCCTGCCTCTGCAATGAGGGGGAGGGATATGTGTTCTCATAATAAAATATTCTCTTACTAGAGTTAGTCTGCCATTTCTGCTGTTGAGATATTTTCTCGAACCTGATTCTGTCACCCCACATAGCTGCTTTGCTTCTTAGTTTCATATCCACCTCAAATTTGAAAAGAATGTTATCTACGCCTTTTACCAAGTCATTGACCAACATTTTAAAGAGTTA
Organism: Petaurus breviceps papuanus; assembly: GCF_028583685.1. NCBI lineage: Eukaryota > Metazoa > Chordata > Mammalia > Diprotodontia > Petauridae > Petaurus > Petaurus breviceps. The sequence goes on from NW_027185852.1 coordinate 25,034,378, forward strand.
GGATCAAAGCCAGATCTCCGGGGCATCCCACTAGAGGCCTTCCTCTAGGACAACACATCTATCATTCAACATTCTTAGGATCTAGTCAAGTAACCAGTTCCAAGCCCATCTGGTCCACATCGCTCCATCTTGCCTGACTCCAATCATGCTTCATTTCACTCCCTGGTCATCTTCTCACCTTCACTGTTTGGCACTTATGTTCTATTCTGTACTGACTGTGCCTTGGTCTTATTTCACCTAGGAGACAGTCATCATCTTGGGGGAAGAGGGGAAAGAGGGGGAAGAGTCATGGCTTATCTACCCCCACTAGGCCAGGTTCTGCATTCATTAGGTGCTTAAGAAATGCCTTTCTAAGGGGGTAGAGTCAAGATGGCAGAGTAGAAACAGGACTCCCTTGAGGCTCCGGCTTCCACCTCCTTCAATTCATGTAAAAAATGACTTAGACAAACTTTGGAGCTACAGAACCCACAAAATGACAGAGAGAAGCTAACCTCTCACTGAAGACAGCCCAGCAGGCTGGAAGGAAGGCACCAGCTCAGCGCTCTGGGAGCCCAGCCCTGCTGCAGCTGAGGTTTTAGCCTCAGGGCAGCCTGACCAGCCATCAACCCATAGATGCCAAAGACAAAGTAAGAGGTCAGTGTAGACTTTTCTGGAACAGGGAGTTCAGGAGTGTGGTCCGGCCTTTGCCCCTGGGGTGAAAAACAGCTAAGGCTCAGTGGCCCTGCTGCTTCAGAGTGTTGTAAGGTAACCCAAATCACATGCCACCTGATTTGGAGCCCGCCATTAAGCCACCATTAAGCCCCTTTATATTTGTCTTTGTTTTTATCATAAGCCCTGTAACTGCTTGTAACAGCTTAAAGGTGCAGTCTTGGATAAGATTTACCCAAGGCATAGTTCTGGCCCCTTATCTTTTCTTAAGTTAGAACTTCCCTAAATCAGTAAGCCTTGAAACAGCAGCATGTATAAGAATTATGGTGCAAGGGGTGGCCAGGTGGCACAGTGAGTAAGAGTCGGGATGACCTGGGATCGAATCCTGGCTCAGACACTCAGTACCACACCCAGAAATAACTGGCCATGTAATCTTGAGCAAGTTACTTAACCCCAATTGCTTAAAAAAAAAAAAGAATTATGGTGCAAGTCTATATAGAGATCATGTGGCAAGTCTATCCCATGCAAGAGACCAAGCAAGGTCCCCCACACCCTTCACCCAGAACGTGATGCTGACCTGCTCCATGACCCTAGCCTGTTCGGGAATTCCACTGCCCCTGTGCCCTCCACCCTGTTCCAGGAAGGACCCCAGTCACATCATTGTACCCTTGCACCATGTTTCTCTAATTAGCCCTGAGCTATAGATCCAACCAATGACTGTTCTTGGCTTCTGTATGTCACACTTATGCTAGCACTCCTCCCCAAGTATGGCTTTTGCCTTTATAAGCCTTGTCTCTATCCCAACTGGGGGCTGCCTGATTTGAGTGTATACTCCAGGCAGTCACACGCTTGATCAATAAATCCACATTTAAATTATCTAAAAGCCAGGTCTTGGTCTTGTTCTTATTCTCTTCACAAGAGTTCCTGGCCTGCAGATTGTAGGGGGACCAAGTGACCAGTCTGAGGGGTAATCGCTCTTGTTCTAACCTGCTTAGTTCTGGATTGCTGTCTAGGGTGGAGGTCCTGGGGTGCATGACCAGTTTGCCAGAGCGTGTTGAGGCTTCAGAGAGGGTACCCAGGGGTGTCTAGGTGGCACAGTGAATAGAGCACTGGCCCTGGAGTCAGGAGGACCTGAGTTCAAATCCAGCCTCAGACACTTAACACAAAAACTAGCTGTGTGACCTTGGGCCAGTCACTTAACCCCAATTGCCCTCCAAAAAACAAAACAAAACAAAAAACCCAGAGAGGAAACCCAACATATAGCTCCAGCAGCTGAGAAAACTCCAGTGATTTGGGAAAAAGCTCCCCTTTCTGGTAGCAGAGTTCTACTGTGGCAAAAGGCTCAAAAGTCAAGTAATTAAGTGACAACATGAGCAAGCAAAGGAAGCAAACAGAGCAATCCAACTTTACACTCCTATTTTGGGAACAAAAAGGATCAAAGCATGGAACAGGGGGAAAACAGTGAAGTCAGAACTCCTGCACCAAAAGCTTCCAAGAAAAATAAGAGGTGGTTACAGGCCATAGAGGAGCTTTGAAAGGATTTTGAAAACCAAATAAGAGAAGTGGAGGAAAAATTAAGAAGACAAATGAGAATGATGCAAGAAAATTATGAAATGAGAGTCAACAACCTAACTGAAGAAAATAACACCTTAAAAATAGACTAACTCAGATGGTAAAAGAGTCTCAAAAAGGCAATGAGGAGAAGAATGCCTTAAAAAGATGAATTTGCCAGATGGAAAAAGAATCTCAAAAGCTCACTGAAGAGAATCATTCCTTCAGAATTAGACTGGAGCAAATGGAGCTAGTGACTATGAGAAATCAAGATACTATTAAACAGATCCAAACAAATTAAAAAAAAAATAGAAGGCAATGTGAAATATCTCATTGGAAAGAAATGCCTTTCTACACTTACTAGCCGAGTGACCTTGGGCAAGTCACTCAACCCCATTTGCCCTGCCTTCTCCCCTCCAAGAAAAAAAAAAGAAATGCCTTTCAAATAAATGAATGAATGGAAGTCAAGTATCTGTGTGATTGAGCACACTCATAGAAGAGGCATTAAGGCTCACAGGTCTAGACTGGGAAAGAAATTCAGAGGACCCTCAGTCTAATCCCCTCATTTTACAAATGAGGAAAATGAGGCCCAGAGAAGAAAAATAATTCCACAGGCTGAATGCTGAAAGAGACCTACAAGGCCATTGACTCTAAGCCCCTCATTTTGCAGGTGGGGAAACTGATGGCACTATGTCTAGCTCCTGTCTGGTACAGGCTGAAGACCAGTCCCCTTTCAGAGGCTGTCTCACTTTCCCCACAACCTCCTGGCCTGTGTCAGACTCCTAAAGCTGGCCCTTCCTTCCCGATCCAGGAACCAGCATCATTCATTTTCAACTCAACTGCAACTAATACAGCTTGATAGGATTCATATGAACATTTTTTTGTTGGATTATGTTTCAGAATTTCCTGTTTGTTTAATTTCAACAAGTTAAAATGCCACTTTGGTTTTATGTTATTATTTTTTTGGTGAGGAGGTTTTTTCTCATGGAAGAATAACACCACTAAGAAAGAAGAGGCCTTTGGTGCGACCTAATAAAGAAACATCTCTGCCAAGGATCAGACAAAGAGCCTGTTGTATTTGAGCCCAGAAGAGCCAAAAAAGAGAAGAGAAAACTTCGTAATTATGGCCTCTCTGAATGGGGAAACCCTGTGAAGTGAAATAGAATTCTAAAAATTCCAAAGCTACCAAAATAATCAGGCCCTGCTTTAGGAAAACATTGGAGAAAGGCAGCAGATGTTCAGGGCACTGGTGCCTACCTGAGGTGCCAGCAGCCAGCTGCCAAAGGCACTTCCCCTGAAGCTCAAGCTCATTTGGGAGCCTTCAGAGGGAAGGAGGGGCAAGCATAGCGCCAAGGGCCATTTTTCCTGATCAGCTTAAGCTGAGGTGGCGCCATCTTGAAGGAATGTGCTTTTTGGATTTTTTTTTAGAGACTTTTTTAAAACAACACACTGTTCTTCAGGCCCGTTTCAGTTTTCAGAGAGTTTTTTTTAAACACTGTAACACTGTGTCTGAGCTCAGCTGTTCTAGACTATGTTGTTTTCTCAGCTGGGAGGGTTTGTTTCTTTCCATGACCTTAAAGGTCAGGAGTGACCATTCATAGACTACCATAGCTGGGCCAGGAATCATGACATCAGAGAACTTGGCTCTGGAAAAGATCTTCAGGGCCATCTGGTCTAACCCCCTCCTCTAATAGAGGAGAAAGCAGAGGCATCGTGGGGTCAGGCAGGCAACAAGCTTTTATTAAGTGCCTACTATGGGCCAAGGACTGCTAAGGCAAAAAAACAGCCCATGCTCTCTAGGAGCTCACAGTAGAATGGGGGAGACAACATGTAAATAACTGGGGCCAAGTAAACTATGGACAGGAAAAACTAGAGTTAAGCAACAGAGAAAAGACTCCAGAATTAAGAGGCATCAGGAAACACTTCTTGTAGAAAGAAGGTGGGACTTTAACTGAGACCACTTAGACATGGTGATCAACTAAAGTCAAGAGGGCCTGGGTTCAAATTCCTGTCTCTCAGGCAAGTCCCTTAACTCTTCTGGGCTTAAGTTTGATAAGATCCTAGATTTAGAACTGGAAAGATTTAGAACTCAGAGATCATTGAATTCATCCATCCCTCTCATTTCATAGATGAGGAAACTGAGGTTGGAAGAGATTAAATGATTTGCTTGGGGGTAATGCTCATTTGGGGAAAGGACTGCCCCAAGTTCATATAGTCAATAGGAAAAATGGGACCCAAATCCAGGCCCCAATCTGGTGCCTTTTATCCCATGGTTCCACTGGATGGTTCCCCATTTCAGTGAGCTCTGGAAGGACCTGGGGGACACTACCTCCTGCTCCACCTAGATGACTGCCTTCTGAGCAAACCAGTTTCATTCTTATTTTTTCCCCAAGTACAACAACAACAACAATAATAATAATGACTAGTCTTTATATGATGCCTTGAGGTTAGCAAAGCTCCCTACATGCATGATCTCATTCCCCCTCCCTCTGTGCCCATGGGGACTCTGGGACAGTTGGCAGCCATGGAGGCCATCCTATAGAAGTCATAACAAGCAGCCCAAGAGCCCTATTGATGGCCAACACCCAGGGCAACCTTCCCTTGCAATCGATCATTCATTCAATCAATAAGTCTTTTTTTAGTTCCCACTCTGTGGCAGACAAGTAGTAAGAGTAGTAGTAGTAGTAGTAGTAGTAGTAGTAGTAGTAGTAGTAGTAAGAATAAAGATAGTTTTAAAACTTGCAGAGCTCCATCCTTAGACATAGCCAAGAGGAATAGTCTAATGCTGGTGTTGGAGAGTTCCATTTTGTTGGTAACTGGTCAAGCCTGTGTACTACGACATTAGTAATTACCTTAGAGTAGGGATGGGGAATGTTATACCTTCCAGGACAAATCAAATACTCCGCTTAGACCACGTAGAAGATTTAGAGCTGGAACAGGCCTTTGAGGCTGTCTGGTCCAACCTTGTTTCACAGATGAAGACACTGAAGCACAGAAAGAGGCAGACTGATTTACCCAGGATCACATAGTTAATTTCTGAGAGAGGATTTGAACTCAAGTCTATTGGACTCTCATCTAGTCCATAAGTAATTAAGAAGCGGCAACCAAATTTTGAGTTTTTAGACATGATGTAACAAGAAGTTGCGGGAAGGAAATACACATTTATTGTGCAGGCACTGTGCTGAGCACTTTACCTATCTCATGTCATTTTACCCTCCCAACAATTCTTGGAGGTAGGTGCTATGATCATGCCCATTTTACGGCTGAAGAAACTGAGGTTGGGAGAGGTTCCAGTGACTCGCCCAGGATCGCGCTGCTGGCAGGTATATAAGGCAGGACTGGGAGATGTAGAGGATGTTATCAGACACAGTCCTTGATTTGGAGAACTGATAGCTGTGCTCAGGAGGCAAGTGATTCATGAGGCAAACAGGTCCCACATATCCTCTTCTGACGAAGATCCAGAGTTCAGAGTAGCTGACCTAAGAGATGTGTAGTGGAAGGATCAAGGCGCTGACAAAATTGTGGCTTTACCAGGTGAGTTAGGAGGCAAGAAGACACCTACATGTGGCTGCCCACCCTGCTGTTGTGTTCCCATCAGGCTCTGTTAAATCCAACCAAGGTTTGAATAAAGATCCTTTTAAGGAAACATGAATAAATAGCCTCTGGAATGGTCAGCTTCTTCACTAATGATAACTTGACATACTGGCTGGAGGGCCAGACTTAGAGTTAGCAAGACCTGGGTTCAAATCTCGCCTCTAATATAAACTAGCTATGTGGTCCTGTGCAACCCCCTACCCTCTCAGGGCCCTGAGTAACTCATTAAGACTAGAAGGTAAAGATTAGAAGTCAGTCTCTATTGGTAGAGGGAGTTTCTTATGCTAATGAAGTCACATGAACAAGCTGCAGCTTTCCTCTCCCTACCACACCCCCAAAAAGCCCAACACCCCCAACCTAAGCTCCCTTCTCTGCTGCCTCATGGAAATAACCTGCTTTTATGAAGGCTCTCCCAGCAAGGCACACAAATTCAGGCAGGGCCTCCAAATCTGGGCAAATTCCCAGGACAGGCCAGGGGTGGGGGATGGATACAGACTTAGTGGTAGTCCTTAGAGGACCAGCCCAGTATTTTGAAATGGCCTACCATGAGAAGCTTGGACCCTAATGGGCAGCCTTTCACTCTCAGCCTGTTTCCTCATCTATAAAATGAGAATTATAATAGCATCTACCTCCCAAGGTTGCTGTGAAGATGAAATAACAGAGGTAAGCCATAAAGCATTGTAGAGTTAAGCGCATGTGCATTTATATTCATATTTCTATGGAGCATTACCTCTATACAGGTGTTAGAGTTTGCTGAACTATTCTTTCATTGGATCTCTCAGTTCTGGAAGGGAGGCAGAGCAAGCTGTCAAACATGGGGATTGAATCATGGGAGCACTTCTCCAATGAGCTCAAGAGCCCTCCACAAGTCTCTCAAAGTTATGGATAAAAACAATTCATTGCCCAGAAATTAAAGCAGGCTTTCTGACTTTTCTGAGCCAGTCCTTAGGTGAGAGGCATCACTGGGGCTGCCCACAAAGCCATTTACCTATTCCCTCCAGGATCCAATGTAAAATTCTCTTGTTTGGTTTGTGAAGTCCTTTGTTAATGTGTCCCCTTCCTGCCTTCCAAGCCTCCCTATACCTTCCTCCCCTTCTCATACTCTAGGCTACATTGACCCTGGTCGCCTGGTCTTTCCTCCCATGTGACCCTCCATGGCTCAGCTCCTCACATTTTCCCTGGCTCTCCCCCCATCCCTGGAACTCTCCTTTATTGCCACCTTCCCTAGCTTCCTTATTCACTACCCTCTTCTGTCATCCCCAGTTTATCCTGTATCCGTCTTCTGGTCCATCTTGTTGAGCACAGTCATTTGCATGCTTTCTCCCCCATTGTACGGTGAGCGCCTTGAGAGCAGGGGCTGCTTTTTGCCTTTCTTTTTAACCCTCATATTTAGCACGGTGCCTGGGCCATCGTAAGTGCATAATAAATGCTTGTTGACTTGACTTGACTTACTGTCTTGTGACTTTTCATCTCTATAAATGCAGCATATACTATCCACCATAATGAAGCCTTGGAGAATAACTTTTTAAAAAGTTTTAAATAGTTTTGTATTTTTTCCCAATTATATATAAAGATAATTTTTAAGATTCATTTTTTTTTAAATTTTGAGTTCCAAATTTTCTCCCTTTTCTCTCACCTCCCCCCCTCTCCGAGAGAGTAAACAATTTGGTATAGGTTGTACATGTGCAATCATACAAAACATATTTCCATATTAGTTATGTTGGAAGACACAGACCCAAAAGAAAAAAAGATATGAAAAAAATTAAGTGAAAAATAGTATGCTTTGATCTGCATTCAGACTCCATAGTTTTTCTCTGGATGTGGATAGGATTTTTCATCATGAGTCCTTTGAAATTGTCTTGGATCACTGTAGTGCTGAGAATAGCTAAGTCATTTGCCACTGATCTTTGTACAATATGACTGTTACGGTATCCAGTGTTCTCCTGGTTTTGTTCATTTCATTTTGCATTGGTTCATATTAGTCTTTTCAGGTTTTTCTGAAATCATCCTGTTCATCATTTCTTATTGCACAATAGTACTCCACCACAATCATATACCACAACTTTTTCAGTCATTCCCCAGTTGATAGGTATCCCCTCAGTTTCCAATTCTTTGGCACCACAAAAAGAGCTGTTTATATATATATATATATATATATATATATATATATATATATATATATATTATTAAAAATATATATATAATATATATATTTTAAGCAATCTGGGTTAAGTAACTTGCTCAAGGTTACATAGCCAGTTATTATTTCTGGGTGTGGTGCTGAGTATCTGAGCCCAGATTTGATCCAGGTCATCCCGACACTGGAGCCGGTGCTCTTACTCGCTGAGCCACCTGGCTGCCTCTTGTTTATATATTTTTGTACAAATAGCTTCTCCCCCCACTTTTTTTAGATCTCTTTGGTATACAGACCTAGTAGTAGTATTGCCAGATCAAAGGGTATGCACAGTTTTACAGCCCTTTGGGCATAGTTGGAGGACAATTTTAGTGAAAGTGGCTTGCCATTAATATGCCAGCTTTTCAGACGGGGAAACTGAGGCTCTGAAGTGACCTGCCAAGGGTCTAAGAGATAGTTGTTGGCAATCAGGACTAATACCTAGGCTTTTCCAACACTAGGGTTGTGTTCAGTAGGCTCCTAGCTGACAACTTCTAAAACACTAACATAGAGACACAAGTCCCGGGACTGTAGACTTAAAGGGTCAGCATCCCAAAGAGTCCATTTACCACATACAAATAGACAAACACACACATTTTATATATCTATATCTATGTGTGCGTATGGATGTATACATATATAATATATACACACATTCCTAAAAGATAAGTTTCTATCAGCCTTTTCCCCATTCTTTATAAAACAACAACTAAGTTTTACTATTACACTGATTTTTAAAATAGGAAATTAATTGCTATGTTTGGCTTGTGCTTTGTCAGGGGGCCATAATTAATTGCAGGTGCAAAATTGCATGTGCAAATAACAGAGTTTAGTTTTGGCCAGCTGGGTCTGTAATTATCCACTCCCCTTGCAAAGTCAGTGCCAAGGAGTTAATTGTATTCCCCAAGTGGACAATTGCAGCTGTAATTCCCTAAGTACATACTTTGATTTCCTTGAAACAACCCAGGCACAAAAAGGCAAACAGATCTTTAGAAACCACACTAAAAATAAGGCACAGCTCCAATCAACTCCAAATCCTGCACTGGCTCCCCATTTCCTAGCAAGCTAAGGCCAGACTCCAGAGCCTGGTAGTCATACTCTCTGCAATCTGACACCAACCTTACTCACTAGCATTCCCTCATACTAGCTGCCTCTGTAAATTCAACACTCATCAGACTGGGCTCCTCTCTTTCCCCTCAAAATGCATTGTACTCTCCTACTTCTGTGCCCAAATTTGCTCTCACAGTTCCCTGTGACTGGCATTTTCATGTCCATAGTGGTTCCTCTATGCCCTAAGAAAGAGGTGTGGCCAGTATGTTACTCCCCCTTCCAACCCTACAGCTAATCCTCAGCTTTCATCAAAAGATGTCATCTGAGACAAGCTCTCAGTCTTCCAGGGGCTTACTATGGGCAGATGCCACACAGGGCTGCCATCCCCCAGTGCCCTTACTCCTTCTCCCTCTTGCTTGTTCCAACTTCATTTACTATTCTACTGAGTTCTATGCACTGCTGACTTCTGCTAACTCTTTGGGCTTTAACTCTGGCTACAGAGCAGGAGAGAACCAGAATGGTGGGGCTGCGATGAATGAAGATGAGAAACAGGGTGGAGTAACAGGGAAGGGGTTCTTTGTTTTGTTTTCTTTTTTGCTTAGTCAGCCTATGACTCTGACTCACAAAACTCAGGAAAAGAAAAGGTAGAAATTTGTTAGCCATAGGATTGAAAAGTACTGTGAGATTGGGGTTTCTGCCTCATATTATAGATGCATCAATATAGTCTCTGTCCAATATCAGGAAAAAGGAAGATCAGGATGGGCTAGCTATCTGGACCCCAAGGGATTATCAGATGTTTAAGATAATTAAATATATTTGCATACTAGATCTAATATCCCATATAGCACATGTGCTTTTTAACAGGGACCTGTTAAGTGAGACAATGCCTTCACTTGAAAAAGTGATATGATTGGTGGTAATTATTTTTGGCACTCTAGCAATCTAACTGGAAGATATTTTCAGGCATCTGTCAAAATCATAACACAGAACAATAAATGTTGATGTTTATAAAGCTCATTATGACCTTCTACATATTTAAATTGGCAACTTCATTTGATCCTCATGAAAACTGTGAGATAGGTAAGTTGAATATTTTACAGGTGAGGAACTAGGTTGTGAGCCCAGGGTCTTTGACCCTGACTCTAGTATTCCTACCATATCCTTACCTTGAATTTAATAAAATCATCTTTGATGTCATATGGTAAGCACTTTGTTCATACAGATGTCAAATTTCTTCTTGAAATATATTGTTTTAGATTTTAAAGAGATTTAGAAATCTAGATCACCTACAACATGATCATATAGAATATGCAAGAAGTCGCATAAAGAGTGATAGACAATATTATGGAAGAGAATTTTATACATTAAAATCCTTCACAACCTGGTTTGAACCTACTTTCCCAGTCTCCTTATACATTACTCCTGTGTAGTCAAGTCAGACTCCATCCCTCACTGTCACGTCTGTCTAAATGCCCCTCGCCTTCTTACCTGTCCCTCTGAGAAACCCTGAGCTTAGCTCAAGCATCGCTCCCTAGCTGAGGTCCTTCCAGATCCCTTTAGATGTGTGATTTCCCTACAAATCGCCTCATATTTACTTTCTTTATATTTTGTATCCATTTGGTTTTTATATTTGTTGCTACGCCAGATAGAACATAAGTTCCTTGAGGGCATGTAATGTTTTATTCTTGTCTTTGTATCCTCCAGAGCCTGGCACAATGCCTGACCAGTAAGGAACCCTTAATATTTGCTTATTGATTGACTGATGTAATGTGTGAGTCCTGACTGTAATAGAAGAAATGTATTCTGTGCTGTCTTGTGTTTCCCCTGCTCATTTGGGTAGGAAGGGGCTCTGGGAGTAACTGCTATTCTTTGGAATAGCTGCTGAGAAATGCCTCTGAAAGGCTGTCTTATCCTTCCCAAAGTCCTGGAGCCCAGTGGCTGTAGGCCTGGGGTGATGCCACTCACCATCACTTTTGTCACAGTTACCCAAAATACCCCCCCCACACACACACACATAAATATGACTCCACCCACCAGGCTAAATATGCTCAGTTCCTTCAGCTGATACTCAGGTGGTGTTATATTAAGCCTTAGACCACCTTGGTTGCCCTTCTCTGTATCTGCCCCAGTTTATCAATGTTCTGCCTGAAGTATGGTGCCTAGGCCTGGAAATGTGGCATGTCTGGATTCCCCAGCCAGGTGATCCACGGTACTGCTCCAAAGCCTGTCTACATCTAACTAGGCTCTTAGGTGGTGCTGAAAAATTCTGCCTAAACCCCAATTTTCCACACTTAAGCTTACTTCTCTATCAGTAGGGAAGCTGCCAAACCCACCAATCAACCAGCAAACCACTTATTAAGCACTTAGTGTGTTTCAGGCATTGTGATAAGGGCTGAGGATACACCCCCCCCCCAAAAAAAAAAGTCTTTGCCCTCAAGGATTTTGATGGAATACTATTGTACTATAAGAAATGACAAGTAGGATGCTTTCAGAAAAACCTAGAAAGACTTACATGAACTGATGAAATGAAGTAAGCAGAACCAGGAGAACACTGTATACAGTAACAGCAATATTGTACAATGATCAGCTATGAATGCCCAAGACAATCCCAAAGGATTTTTGGTGAAAAATGCCATCTACCTCCAGAGAAAAAATTAATAGAGTTTGAATATAGATCCAACCACACCTTTTAAAACTTTTTTTATTTGCAAGGTTTCTTCGTGGTCTGTGTTTTCTTTCACAACATGACTAACATGTTTTTCATGACTGCACATGTATAGCCTACATCAAATAGCTTGCCTTCTCAGTGGGAGGGGACAGAAGAGGGAGAGAGAGAATTTGGAGCTCAAAATTTAAAAAAAGAAGTTAAAAATTGTTTCTAAGTGTAATTGGAAAAATAAAATATTCAAAAGAAAAAACATTGCAAGAATTTAGCAGTAGTGCTGTGGAAAGCTCAGAGAATGAAAGCATCACTGCAATAGAGGACTGGATAGTAATAACATTTGTCATTAGTATTATTATAACAACAACAGACATATGGTGCTTTAAGGGTAGCAAAGCATTTTCTTTCCATTATTTCACTAGAATCTCACAACTCTGTGGCCTTCCATTCCTGGAATGGTTTCCCTCTTCTACCTCTTAGAGTCACTTGCTTTCTTCAGAAATCAGTTCAAGGGCTACATCCATTCAAATATTTTCTTGATCTCCCTGCTGTTCCACACCACTTGTGATATCCCTTATCTCCTCCTCCCCTAAAAAAAGATATTTGGTATTTGTTTTGGGATAGTCATCATATATATTTTGTATTTACTCACATAAGCACATGTTGTTCTCCACCCCCCCCTACCCCCCCAGTAAACTCTTTGAGAGCAGGAGGTATTCTGTTTCTATCTTTGTATCCCCCAGTGCCTAGAACTTTTTGATTTGATATAATGCTCCTATGCCATGCCTTTTACCTGTTCCTGAACTCATCCATTTCTTCCTTTGGCTGGGCAATCCATGGACACGAGCAAAGGCATTTAATGAAATAGCTGAGTTTTTTAAAAGCATGCATCCATGACAATATCACTTGGGTTTCTTCTGTTGATCTTCACCCGAAGGCTCACAACCATTCTTTCCTTTTCTATCTACCTACTTGAATATGTGTTTGCTTTGAAGGTTATCTCCATCCAGAGCCAAAGTTGTCCTGATTCTGACTTTATCAAGTCTAATTAATATCTGGGAGGTCCAATATTCCTCCTTGTATCAAGAACTCAGGTTCACTTGCTTGTAAATCTTAATGTGTGCATTCATAAAAAGACTTAAAAAACATGGTATTTTCTTTATGACTCCTCTTTTTAATTTTATTTCTTACAAATTATTGGTGTCTCTACCACTAGTCTTCTTACTGTTTGGTACATCCCAAATGCTTAATAAATGCTTTATCTAATCTAATTTACTCCCCTTGGCATTTGACTTGTCAGATATGTGAAGGTAATGTTTGTCTTTACCATCCCTTTTTAAAGATTGCTAGATCAGATTTGCAAAACTTCAGGGAGATATATTTTTACAAGTCCTCACTACTGTATGTTTCCTCCATCCTGCCTGGCCAAGAGCCTGTAATTCTTATATTTTAAGCTTTAGTCTAGAAATACAAAACCAAATTCTTAATCAGCATTTCACTTTGCAAATCCCTACCTCACCCCCTCCTCTCTTCTTAAGTCTTTTCCTTTTTTGGCAGTAGAGATGAAAACACCACCTGTGCCCTGAGGGTATTTAGTTTCTGGCCCAGGGCCTCATAATCCCTAGTCAGGCTTTCTAAATTCCTTCTGCCAGTTTTAGAGCCAGAACCTGGAACACTCTTTCCTTTTGCATGAGGAATCCCCCCCAAAACTACCCCTACCTTCAAAGTACTCTGTAGGTCCTCATCCCAGCAAAAGCATAGTACATAGGCCCCTGTCAAAGTATTTACTTTAACTAGTTAGCCAAAGGACATGATCAATTCAAAGTAAAGGCATTTAATGAAATAGTTGGATTTTTTAAAAACAGTAATAGAACAATTCTCCTCCCCTACAAACCTGGGGCACACTTTCCCCAAACTACAGATGCTGTTAGTGAGAAGTGTAGACAAGCCCAGGGAACACCCCTGGAGGAGCATACCTGTAGGAGAAACATGTGACCAGGGGCCACATGAGGAAGAACTTGGGTTAAAGAGATGAATTAGGAAGCTATTGCAATGATGAAGTGAGAGTTTCATCATGGCCCTAAATGGAAGAAATGGGAGAACAGGGGGCAGTCCTGACTTGCTATAGATAGGCAGATTTATTAGAATTGGCCCAAAGTACATTAGGCCATCTCACCAAGCAATGGGTTTCACTTAATTAAAGGTCTTTAAATGAAAGCCTTGTTGGAAACACTAGAGAGGTAATTCAGTTTTGTATGTGTTGGCCTAGACAGCCTCTGAGGTACCTTCCAACTCTGAGATTTGGTAATAAAGCTAGAAAGGTAGCTTTGAGTCAAACTTTGAGTCAGTGGGGGAGAGGGGAAGACTTGAATGCCAAGATCAGCTATGAATACTTAATTATTAATTAACTATTAATATTTAAATTATTAATTGATTAAATTAATCACACTATTAATATTATAATGTAAATATTATAAAACAATTAATATTTAATTTGATCAGTAATGGGGAGTCACCAAAGGATGGACATACTCACAGTGATTCACCAGGAAGGTTTGGGGGTAGTATGGGTAGAGAAGGGATCCAATGTGAGCAAGACCAATTAGATGACTAGTGTAATAAATAGCCTAGGTAAGAAGAGATGAGATCCCAGAAAAGGCTGGTTCCTGTGGCAGTTGAGGAGGGGAACTGGATGTGAGAGCTATCATGAAGATAGAAGCAGGATGACATGGTGACTTGTTGGATGTGTGGAAGGAGAAGAGAGAGTCAAAGGTCCAAGGTTAGAAATGGAATGGCTGGAAATGGGATTTACTGGCCAGTAGTAAAAATACCCAAGGTGGGTAGGGGCACAAACATGAATTCAGTCTGGGACATGTTGAATTTGAAGTGCCAGTGGGAGATTGAGGTGGAGATGTTAGCACAGGATCATAGCTCTAGAGTGGGAAGGGACCTCAGAGGCCACTGAGTCCAAACCCCTCAGGCCTGGGGACTAGAGAAGGTGAGTGACATACCCAAGGTCTCATGGGTCATAAGTATCAGAAGTGGGATACACTGGCACTGAATCCCTGTATCACAGTGTCACCTTGTTGGAACCTGCAGGTCCCTAAAAAAGCTCTTAGATCTTCTTCAGATGAGTTGCTTTCTAACTAAGCTTCATATGCCTGCCTGATCTCTCATTTATGACATGGGCAACATCAAACATTATCCCCATTATATGGATGGAAAAACCAAGGCACTGGGAAATGATTCAACTGGTCACATAGCTAGTTAACTAGAAGAGGAATACACAAAACAATTTTAGCATGACATAATGGAAAAAACACTGAACCCAACATAAGGAGGCCCTTGGGTAAGTTGTCAGTGAATGTCCCCAGGCCTCCCTTTTCTCCTTTGTCAATGGGGATTTCAACCCTTGGGTTTCCCTCTCCCTTCACAGACCCACTCTGCTATGCCCAAACCCAAATTACACACCACTTGATTTGAAGCCCACCATTAAGCTCCTTCATATTTTTTCTTTATCTCTACTCTATACCCTATAAAAGCTTGAAACAGCTTAAGGCATAGCCCTGAGTATTGCCCAAGGTGTAGTCCCCTAACCCCCTTCTTCCTGAATTAGCATCCTGTATATTATCACTATGTACAAGGATCAGTCCTGGAGTTATGGTACAAGTTTATCTTAAGGGACCACCCTGTTCTGTTCTGCTGACCAAGCAGGGTCCCCACACCCTTTACCCAGAACATGACCCTAGTCTGTTACTGTTCTCCCCCTCCCCATTTCCCAACGACCCTCCACCCTGTACTCTCCACCCTGTACTCTCTACCCTGTTCTGGGAGGGATGCCCTTGTTGCAGGAAAAGCTGCACCCTTGTACCCTTATGCCATATTTCCAAATTAGCCCTGAGCTATAGATCTAACCAATGGCAATTCTAGGCTTCAGTATGTCATTACTTATGCTAGCTCCCCTCTCCAACTGTAGTTTTTGTGGTTTTAGCCTTTATAAGCACTGTGTGTACCCCACTTCGGGGCTGCCTGATTGGAGTGTATACTCTAGGCAATTGAGCTTGATCAATAAATCCACACCTAAATTTACTTTGAATCCAAGTCTCAGCTGGCTCTTATTCTCTGCACGACACTCTAGACACATGAATTATTATCCCAGTGAGGTCTGTCTCCACTGCATCCCTGTTGCCTAGACCCAGTTGGGGTTCTCAAGCACAGCCAATGGGAGCCTCAGATCTAGCAGGTCTGGCCACACTTATAAGGGAAGATACTGAGCACAAGCCCTATATTAGTGTTGGTGTTTCCAGCCTGGCTAAAGCTCACCATGAAGTTCAGCACCAGGTGGGGTGTTGGGCACTGCCTTTATTTTTGCCCCAGTAACTCATTAAGCCAGTCTGTATAAAAGCAAAGGGGCTACAACTTGCCCCAGTGGAGGCTACCCCCACACCGATAAAACGAATCTTGACAAATTTGAAGGATAGATAATTCCAAGTATCAGCCTCCAGGTTCCAAGCACCAACAAAGTGTTTTTTCAAACTGCTGCCATAATCTCAGGAAATTTTAACAATAAGCTTAATTTTAAAAAACAAATCAAGTGTGTGTGTGGGGCGGGGATCTGGGGAAAGACAATAACCTTCTGGGGGAACCAAGTGATATTGTACAGGGTAACCTGCTGAGGCCCAGATTTCTTTGGGGGAATGTCACTTTTATGCCCAGTATGACAGCAAGGGACCATAATACCCCCCTCTAAATGTGCATAGCAGCAAAAACTGGATGAGAATTACTCTATGGAGATAGTTCCCCTACAGCAAAATATTTGGAATGAGATGATAAGCCTATCAAGCTTCTATACTTTCATTAGCCCTATTCCCCCAGATATAACCCCTTTCTGCTCTATGTTCTCCTTCCTCCACTCTGGCTTCCTTTACTAAACTTTCCCAACTAAAATTCCATCTCCTATAGGAAGCCTTCCCCAACCTCTCTTAATTCCTTCTTAATTATTTCCGGTTTATCCTGGATATACAGCTTGCTTTGTAGATATTTTTTATATGTTGTTCCCTCCTCTCATTTAGATTGTAAATTCCTTGAGGGAAAGGACTGTTTTTTGCCTCTTTCTTGTATCCTTAGCACTTAGCATAGTGTCTGGCATATAGTAGGTGCTTAATAGATGTTCATTGAATTGAATTGATGGTTGCCTTAAGTTTCAGGGGCTGACAAATTCATACCTCCTCAGTCCCATGCTCTGGACTAGCTGGGCTCTTCAAAGACTCTAGGCACTCACATAACCACTTCTGTCAAGGACTTGGCTGGTCACAAAAAACTGGGATTTGTAGTTCCTCCCAGTTTGGGAAGAAAGGAAACCAAGACAAGACTAGCCCTTGATTGGAAGGACAGAGGTCATCAGGTAAGTCAGAGAGAGAAGGAAGAGAGAACAGAGAGGTGGTATTGTCCTTTGATAGCAGCTGGTGATGGCCACATCTTCAGTTCCCTTCTTTAAGACCAGGAGAGGTGACTTCTAAATGGACGAGTTGGAAGGTGTGTGGTTCCCAGTAGCAGGAGCACCAAGAGAGACAAACCTGTTAGGAGGAACTGGCAGGCCCACCCCTGCCTTACTTACCCTTAATTGTGTTTTTAAAAACTCTTTGAAAGAATATGTTTGCTGAATTTAATATTGTTTCTCATAAACACGTGGCTGACACTGTCCTTATGTCAGTGTCTGTTTGTGGCATGAGGAGCTACAAAGGGGAGAATGACTTTTCTTTCTTTTTTTTTTTTAAAGCAATTGGGGTTAAGTAACTTGCTCAAGGTTACATGGCCAATTGTTTTGTGTGGGTATTAAGTATCTGAGGCTGGAACTGATCCTGAGTCCTCCTGATTCAGGGGCTGGCGCTCTTACTAACTGTGCTACTTAGCTGCCCCGAGAATGACTTTTCTTAGGGCTGACCTGGGAGCTCAACTGCCAGGCTATCATTGGAACATGAGCCATTTCGTAACTTTCTTTCAAGTGCAGAAGAACTATGAATGGTGGGCTATATTTTGTAAATCTGCCTTAGTGACAGGAGTCAATGTTAAATACAGAATTCAGAGAAGTAGATATAGAGATTCCTCTTACAAAAATAAAACAGAAAAATATAAAACTACAAGATGGTGCTGAGAGTTAAATATAGTTTATTCACAGATAAGCTAAATCTGTGCTAGGATGCTTGCCCTATACCTTGTATGATCTTGTCTTAGACTTATAGGTCAGGGTAAGGAGGCTCTGTCTAATTATTTTCAGAAGGTCCATTTTGAGCCACAGACAAAAATGAGCTCTTACTTGGTCTGGACCTACTTAGGCTCAGAAATGGGAACATCTATTGATGTTTTATTTGATTATGGTAGACAAGAGATGTCAGAAGCAGCTTCTGAGGCATTACTGCCTGGTTGTGATAAACATGGGACACTAGTAGAAGCTCTGGAGAGGTCATCTCTTGATTCTGGTGGATGCGGGATGCCAGAGGATGCTTCTGAGGCATTAGCCCTTGACTGTGGTG
>NW_027185852.1:25052598-25088335 GCF_028583685.1 Petaurus breviceps papuanus
CGGGATGCCAGAGGATGCTTCTGAGGCATTAGCCCTTGACTGTGGTGGACACGGGATGCCAGAGGATGCTTCTGAGGCATTAGCCCTTGACTGTGGTGGACGCGGGATGCCAGAGGACGTTTCTGAGGCATTAGCCCTTGACTGTGGTGAACATGGGATACTAGTAGAAGCTCTGGAGGGGTCATCCCTTGATTCTGGGGGATATGGGATGCCAGAAGATGCCTTGCCCTCTTCATCAGAAAACCAGTCCTGAGAAGCTTCTAAGGTTTGGCTACAAAAAGAGCCCAATGATAATGATGATAAGGAGGACCTCTGGTCCAGGTTCATGCTGTCCACACTGGAGCTGGAGTCTGAGACATTTGAAGTTATAGATGTCATCACAAGGCTCAATTTCCTTCGCTTATACTTTTGAAGAGCTATAAAAATGACATTGAAGATTGAACATCAACAGCCCATACTCAAGAACCAAGCTCTAATTAATTATACCAGCAAGGGAATTGGGGAATCTTCCCAGGATGGAATCTATGGGACAGTTCATTACTAAAACCCCAGCAGGGTCTCGCTTCACCATCCATCCTGCCTTAGGCACTCCTATTCCACCTAGGAAAGTGGGGGATCCTCTAGGCTTTCATGTTCATTAGAAAAGAAGGTTCACTTTAAGCACAATTAAACTATACTGTTATACCACCTTGACTCAGCGACAAAACATTATAATCAAGCTACTTATGCCTGGGATGGAAACTCCTCCTCACCCTACCCCAAACACACAATAATCCCATGGCACCCAGTGCTTTTTTTTTTTTTCCTGATTTTCAAGTCCATATACATTTATTAAGCAGCTCTTGCTGGTCTAATCAAGAACTAAAAGGTTGCTTAATGAAAAAATAACAGTTCGGAACAGAGAGTTCAAAATATACTGCCAATTTGCAGTTAAATTTCATAAAAACTGGGCCGAGGTGGGTGATGCTTCTCTACTGATCACCTTTGCCAGGGGCCAGGGTTTAGGGAGGGAGCTCCATTGGTACACTTTGGATAATAAGCTCCAGACTGATTTTGCCCACAGCCTTCATTGTCACTCTCTTTGTTCACTATGGTTCCTAACAGACACGGCTGCACACCACATCTCTGGATGGATGGAGGCCCTGGTGGAGACCAAAGTTGGGACACTAAGAACCAGGCTAAGCACCATGGGTACCGCCATGATACTCTTCCTTCTGCCCTCAGCCAGGCTCTCTCCCTGCACTCTCCTTCCTCTCACCCCGCTCTGTCTTACCACCACATCAACCAATCAGTAATAAGCATTTATTAAACCCTCACTATACATCAGACATTATTCTAGGCTGGTTTGGTTTTAGGTACACCATCTCCCTGCCCAGTAAATGGCTCCTTCCAATAGGACCTAATGCAATCAACCCCCACTCAGCTCAGCTGTTTCGAGAGCCTGAGAAATATCTCTGGCGCCCCCTCTTTTGTCTCTATTCCCTAAAGTGTTCTATTCTCCCTATTTTACTCTCTCACTCCAATAACAAACATTTATTAAGCCTCTACTGGAAGCAATACACTGTATGAGGCTCTGAGGAAGACAGGACAAGACACACCCCTTGCCTTCAAAGCATTTACAATCTCATCTAAGTCATAAGATGTGGACACAATATAATGCAAGTTAGAATATGTTTCAAGTCCATAGGAGCTTTTTTTTAAGTACCTCCTTGAAGTTCTAATTCTTTATCTCTTGAGGCCTGCTATGAAACAAAATATTATTTGTTACTTTCCAAACAACAAAAAAACTTTTAAATTTCTGTACACAATGATTTAATTTTATTTAGTTATGATCTCTTCATTTCTGTACCCAAGAGTGAGACCACCACAATTGTACCGCCCTCCTTACAAGTAAGGACTTTTGTTTCCTGAGGAAACTTCTTTCCTGAGGAAATCTACAGGATGTAATTCATTTGGTCACCAAGCACTGATTAAGGGCCTACTATGTGCCATCATTGCACTAAGTGCTGAAAAACCCAGTCCCTGCTCTCACATGCTAACGGGGGAGACACTATGTAAACAACCAAGTGGGGTAAACTGAGGATGGCTAACAGAGAGAGGGAGCCAGCATGAAGGGGGATCCTGTAGAAGGTGGGACTTTAGCTGAGGCCTGAAGGATGCTGGGGAAGCTAGGAGGCAGAGACAAGGAGAGGAGTTCCAGGCTTGGGGCTGTGCCATATAACTACATCAGGCCAACATGGGAAAGGATGATGATGTCAGTCGTCACACAAGACTTTCTAAACAAGATGACATTTGCACACTTGGGTCTTTTCCAACCCTTAAATCATACATCCTGGGGGCAGCTACATAGTGCAGCAAATAGCGCCCAGCCCTGGAGTCAGGAGGACCTGAGTTCAAATCTGACCTCAGACACTTAACACTTACTAGCATGTGACCTTGGGCAAGTCACTTAACCCCGAATGCCCTGCCTTTCCTCCTCTAAAAAGCAAAAAATAAAAACTACATAAAAATCATGCATCCACAGCTCCTTGTGACCAATCACATAACTCAGGAATCTTGGAAGAGGTTTCTCAGTCCCTCCTCCTTTTTTCCCCAGGTCACAGGCACTGGCCCATATCTTCATAGCCCCATAGTTTCACTGCCCAGAGCTCAGTGGTGAGGCTGCAGTGAGATCTCAGGACACAGATCAGACAGTAATGCAGGAGGGGATGCCCCAAGGTCAGAGCCCTCTTACTGGAAGGGAACTTAAAGTTTGTGGCTGGCCCAACTCTTTATTTTACAGATGTGGAAACTGAGGCCCAAAGAAATGGAGGGACTTGCCCAGAATCACACAGCTAGGTAAGTAATTGGGGGTGGATTTGAACTCAAGTATTTCTGACTCAAAATCCAGTGTTCTGGACCAGTGTGGCCTCTCTAAAGGGAGTAATGTCCTGTGGCCCAATTTTCCCAGATGCCTATGGGTGATGTCATTATAGTGCCATCATATTTGCTTGGTATTATGTATATGGAGGAGGGAGTAGCAGAAAGATGTGGCCTTTGTTTCCTTCTATTTGACTAAGGGAAGAAGGAACATTTTAAAAATAAAACAAGGCAATTAAAGTAGTTCTCTTAGGCGACATGAAATTATTTCGTCAGGGGCCTTTAGGTGGCAGAGTGGATAAAACACTGACCCGGAAGTCAGGAAGACGTGAGTTCAAATTCAGCCTTAGACACTAACTAACTATGGGATCCTGGGCAAGTCACTTAACCCCAATTGTTTCCAAAATAACCGAAACAAAACCCCAACAAAAAGAGAAATGATTTCATCACACTCTATGTTGTGAATGCCAAAGAGCTCTAAGTACTGGACATCGCTGGCCCACTCCAAGGGCCTCGCAGACTAGGCATCCTCTGCTCTGCTCCCAGAGGCCCCTAATGGAGCCCAGGCCTTCTCTAGACTCCTGGCAGAAAGTTCTTTCTCAAACTGGCCTGGAATCCACTTCATTGAAACTTGCATAACTTCCTACAGAGACTCTCAGAATCCCACAACTAGAGGGGATCTTGGTGACTTCTAATTCAACCCATGCCTGACAAAGAAGCCCTGGACTGCATCTCTGCCAATCAACCACCTACTCTCTGCTTAAAGTCTTCCCAGATGGGGAGCTCACTACCTCCCCAGACCTGGTCTGCAGAGAATAAATCTCATCCCTCCTTGCAGGGAAAAACCTTTAAATGTAGAAAGGCCTAACCCTAGGTTTTCTCTGTTCCAGGTTAAACATCTCAGTTTCCTTCTTTTCTTTTATATGGCACAGTTTCTAAGCCTCTGACCACCTTGGCTGCTCTTGTCTGGGCATCTCCTGGTTTGTTAGCTCTGAGAAAGGGGAAGCCAGAGCTGAGAGCAGAGGGTGTATGGAACTTCTTGGGAATCACCGACCTCTCCTGCAGCCTGAATGCCTCAGTGATTCCTGGGGGGTCCAGGCTCTGAGCCCCAGTCTTGCCTTTGTCCACTACTATTGGTTCCCTATAATGCCTGACTCTCTACAAGACTCCCACTTTGTGACCAGGAGAGGGGTTGAAGGAGAATCAGGCTCCTAAGGGGCCAGGGATCTAAACACAGCAGAAATCTAAATCAGAGCTTACATAATAATGTCACTCAGAAAGTCTCCTAAGTGAAGTTCTGGGGGGTGACTGAAGTGTGAGGGTTCCTGAGACACAAAGTCATCTAGAAAAGAGAAAGTGATCCTCAGGGCTTTGGATGACCCTGGAGTACTGAGCTTGAAATGTGAGAATAATAGGTCCTATGTGATCATGAATCACAATAATAAAATAAGGCAATAAATAAGGGGGGCAATTGTTTTACATAAATGCTATAACAAAACAATTTCCATAGCTGCTTGATGAAATGAAACCCTTGGACCCTACCTGTAATCCACTAGAATGAAAACATCGAGACAAAGAAAGACCACGGAGACATGAATCCATTGCAGTACTGGGTAACTTCTGCTGGCATTTTCCATCAATTACAGTAACTTTAGAAACCTTAAATAATTCCCTGAAAGATGTTTTAGAGAGGATATTATTATATATGCAATAGATGATCAATTAACTGGTTTCTAAAAAACAAATTTGTTTTCTAATATTTACACTGTGCCTAAGGGCTCAAGTGAGTCTACAGCTGAAATGTACCCATTTGGAGCTTATCCTGGTATGTGGTGTGAGATGTTGGTCTATATCAAATTTCTGTCAGATTCTTTTCCAGTATTCCCACCGCTTTCTGTCTACTAGCTAGTTCTTATACCACTAGCTGAGATCTTTGGATTTATCAAACATTAGGTTACTGTTATCATTTGTTTCTGTAATATTGTGCAACTAATCTATTCCACTGATCAACCTCTCTATTTCTTACCAAGTACCAGATTATTTTGATGATTATGGCTTTGTAGAATAGTTTGAGATCAGGTACTTTTAAAAAATTGATTCTCTTGATATTCTTGACTTTTTGTTCCTTCAGATGAATTTTGTTATTATTTTTTTTCCAGCTCCAAGAAGCAATCCTTTGCTAGTTTGTTATGGCACCGAATAAGTAAATTAGCTTAGGTAATATTGTCACTTTTATTATATTGACTCAGTCTATACATGATCAATTAAACAGTTATTAATTAAACATTGAGCAATTAATTATTTCTCTACATATTTAAATCTACCTTTATACCTTAGCCTTTCTCAAAGCCCCAATCATGAAATACATACATAGTCATTTAATGCCATTTGAAACCCATGCACTAAATTTGTGGTGATAAAACATGCAAACAGAAGCTTCCAGCATACCTCCGTTTGTAAAATAGGACTCCGACCACTATGAACAGAACAATGAAGGCCACTACAACAATACCGGCCCCGATCCCGAGAAGGGATGAAAGGTGGTTCAGAAAATCTGGATAGACAAAAAAAAAAATTTTTATACACGTATTGGCACACACAGGTGAATTAGAATGACTACAGGAGGTGAAGCCTTGCAGTCAGTCCCGCCCATCTGTATAACAATATTTATTGCTGCTCTCTCTCTTTTTTTTTTTTGTAGTGGCAAAGAATAAGAAACTAAGGGAGTTCTCATTAATTGGAGGATGGCTGAACAAATCATAGCATACAAATAGAATGGATTACTGTTGTGCTGCGAGAAATTCTGAAAGTGGCAGTCAGTCAAACAGGCATTTATCATTATTGTTCAATTGTATCTGACTCTTTGTGACTCCATTTGGGGTTTTCTTGGAAAAGACACTGGAATGGTTTGTCATTTTCTTCTCCAGCTCATTTTACAGATGAGAAAACGGAGGCAAACAAGGTTGAGGGACTTGCCTAGGGTCACACAGCTAGTAAGTGTCTCTGGCCAGATTTGAACTCAGGTCCTCCTGACTCCTGGCGGGGCAGTGCTCTCTCCACTGCACCACCTAGATGCCCAAGCATTTATTAAGCACCTACTATGAACCAGGAACTATGCTAAGGCTGGGGATAGGAAGAAAGATAAAAGGTAGACTGCCCTTGAGGAGCTGGTGGTCTAACGGGGGAGACAACAATGCACAAACGCAGTGTAGACAGAATGGGTCGGAGATAATAGATTCTGACGCTTTAAAGTGAATTTATTTTATACTTAAAAAGAAAAACTGCATTTAATAGACACCTGCTCTCTCCTGTACAGACCTCTCTTCTACTGTGTATTTGGCAGTGCCCATTTGATTTGGTGTTTGAGTTCAAAATAAAAGAGACTTCAGCCTAGGGGTGAGGAACCTGTGGCCTTGAGGTCACATCCTTTTATTAAAAGGATTTTTCCTGTGATTTGGATTCAGTCAGAGGGCTACACTTGAGGACCTAGAGGGCCACGTGTGGCCTTGAGGCCACAGGTTCCCCACCCCTGGGTAGCCCAAGTATGCCACAGAACAAGTTTATGTACAAAGGGTAGACTTTTATGTTGAATGAGTTATGATGCATTCATTAAGTGCTTGCTGTGAATACTCACTACCTTTTCCACTTTGTGCTTCCTTTCCTGAGTAAGTGACTGAGCATCAGAGGAGGTGAATATGCCCAAGACTAGGGGCAGACCCTGTGAGTGTGAAAGGTCAGGGGGTGCTGGGTCCACTGAGTGGCAGTCACGGAGTTTCTTCATCGGAGAACAGATGGCCACTAACAAGAAGAGGGTGTGTGTGTGTGTGTGTGTTTAATCCTGTGGGGTCTGGGTTGTTGCACCCCTTTGCTTGCTTAGCTTGTAGGCCAACTATAACTTTGA
The DNA here is from genome assembly GCF_028583685.1 of Petaurus breviceps papuanus. NCBI lineage: Eukaryota > Metazoa > Chordata > Mammalia > Diprotodontia > Petauridae > Petaurus > Petaurus breviceps. Next base: position 25,059,359 of record NW_027185852.1, read on the forward strand.
GGTCTGGAGCCATTCTATGTCTGCAGGGGGTGAGACGTGGGGGAGGCACAGGGGGACTTCCCGGGGAGAGCAGCTGCTCAGGAGATGTCTTATTATGTATTGTGTTCTCTGGTTATTGCATCTTTTAAAGCCCTTCACAGCCTGGCCCTGATTTTCCTTTTCTGCCTCATTAGATATTACTCACCCTACTGGACTTGGAGATCAAAGCCAAAATGGCCCTTTCTCTTCCTTACATGGGACACTATGTCTCCCAGTTCTATGCCTTTGCCCTGGCTGTGCCTGACATGCCCTCCCTCCTTACCCCCACCTCATACTTCCTTCAAGACATGGCTCAAGTCCCTCTTTCTCCTTTCTTGAGGCCCCTAGCTGCTAGTTTCTCTCCCCCTCCTCACTTATTTTATAATTACTTTGTATTTATTCTTTTTATGCTTATGCCCTCTTCTGTGAGACTATAAGATCTCTGAGGATAGGGATTGTTTAATTCATTGTATTTGTATTTTTAGCACCTAGCACAGTGCCTGGTCCATAGAAAGGCTTTAATAAATATGTGATTGTTGGACTGATGTACCATTGAGAGGTGATGTTTCTATTATTCATTCTAAGTACTCCTGTTTCCTTTTGCACAGAACCAAGGCCATGACACTAAAGTCATGTGCCTAGTACTTACTGAAATAAGCCACTTCAAAAGGAGGTGGGGTTAGCTAGTGTGTGGGGGCTCAGAGCTAATTTGAAACGGGTAGATCATTCTCCTTGAAAATGAGTCCCTTTACATATGTATAGCTATATCAAATTACTTGCCTTCTCAATGAAGGGGATGAGGAGGGAGAAAGGGAGAGAATTTTGAACTCAAAGTTTTAAAAATGAATGTTAAAAATTGTTTTAACATGTAATTGGGTAAAAATAAAATACCAAGAATTCAAAAACAAAAATAGAAAAACATTAAAAAGGAAGAAAGAAAATTAGTCCCTGACACCTTATATAGAGAGGCAGAAGTAAGGGACAAGTCATAGGCAGCTTTTGGTCACTATAGAGAACCACAGAGATTGATTATACAGCACTTTTACTCATGTGGGTAAGGTGAGTGTGGACTCCCCAGTAAATAGCTGTCAATGCCACCTGGTGGTTAAACTGTGAAAGCGCCTCAATTACCAGGGTCTCATTGAGATAACACTATAGCATCAGAATCCTATATGATTAACTCATCTATTCTGAAGTGGAGGTGCTGGGAGGTCAAGAGACATACCACACTAGATTTCTGTGGTACATATATCAGCCCTCCAATGGATCTATGATCTCATCAGTATTGAGACTTTCTCTAACGGTGCAGAACACAGCCCACCCATACCTTCTCATCCTGTGCAACTCCTGTTCATGTACCCCTGAAAACCCTACAGAGGCACCTACCCAGAATGCCATGGATCTTTCACAGCTTGTAGACAGGAGCTGTCCATCTCTCATCCCTTGCTCCCGTTATATTCCTGGCACATTTGTCTTTGAGGCTATACCCTAGACACTGCTTCTTTGCATGTCATTAATTGTGCAGGTTTGATTTTTTTGAAGATTGTGGAATTCCATGAATGATGGGCATATGGCATCCCTAAATGAACACTGATGTGAAGTAGACAGGTTTTAGTTTCAGGGAAAAGCTTGGAATCCCATCCCTGCAGTTGTGCATTTCCCAGATACAATCCAACTGGTTTTCTTGTTCCTGTTTGGTTCTGAGCCCAGCTAACTTTCCATGGACAATGTCAGCTCAGAGGGGCTGTCCTTACAATTGAACATGCAGGTCTAGACAATAGGCATTGTTCATCCACTTGGACTTCCATTTATGGAGAGTTAGGCCAGATTCTTTGGGTTGATTATGGTGTGTGTGTGGGGTAGAGTGGGTGGGGTGGTGGGACAATCCTTGGACCATGCACAATATTCATTCTAGATTCACACTTAGAGGCTTCGGAACCCCCTTTTAGAAATGCTTGTTGATGAGCAACAGAGGGTCCCTGAACCCTAATTCAGAACCTGAACAGATATTCAAAGACTATTTTGTGTTGGCTTACTGTGGGGTGACAGAAATCCTTTTGGCTATTGAATCGGAACTAAGTACATATAAAGGCCTGGACAGACAAAAACTTTCTCTTTTCTCCTCAGCCCTTAGCATGGTGCCTGGTGCATACCAAGTCCTTAAAAAATGTTTGCTAACTTGTTAACCCTCTTCCCTGGTGACTTTTGAGTGAGGAGAAGGCCATGATATAGTTCCTGGTTAGAGGAAAGAGGTAACAGGCACTGCCAGCTGCCTTATCTCCCCATCCAGGATCCTATGACATGATCCTAGGGAGCTGGAATGGCTAGCAGATATGATTATGTAACCACTGTCAGTAACGTTTGAGAAATCATGGAGAGAGGCCAGGAGCTGAATTTCAAAAAATGGAAAAAGGCAGATTTTTGCAGCCTGGTCCATCGTGTGTGTTCCAACAGCTCCTCCAGAGTTTGGTAGAGAAGCATGGCCCTAGGTCGTATGTTTGTAAAAGGAGCTCACTGGAGGCAAACCACTGAGTCAGCAGGGGCCCTTGTGGCTGCCTCACCCCCTGCATGCGCGGCCCACCACTGTCTTCCCTGGTCCTCCTGGTTTGGTCTCCTCCTTATGGCAAGCATGCTTGCCAGCCTGCAACTGCCTCGGCTTCCTTTTCTTGACTGACCTCCCTGGCAAAGATCACACATTAAAACCAACCAAACCCAACCACAAACCCAACTAGGAGCCTCTGCTCCCCAAAACTGCTCAAAGCTTTGCTGCTGCTGCTACCACTGCCCAGTCTAGCACAACTCAGATATTTGGTTCATTTTACCCATTAACAATTTCCACCTAACCCCAATAGCCATATAAGGACAATGGAGAGGGCAAAACCTTCGGTGAAGTTTCTGTGGCCACTCCAAATAAAGAGAGGCAACTTTGTAAGAGCCACTAGATTGGGACCAGCTGGAGAGTACTAGCTTGAGCAGATGGATCCAAACCACATGAGCAGGAGGCCTGCTGGCTTGTCTTGAAGTGGACTTGGGCTTCCCAGGGCTCAATCATCCAGCCTACTTGGGGAAAATTTGGAAGGTGGCTACTTAGCCCAAGCCAAACTGTACCAGAAATCTAAGTCCTAGGACTTTCTCACGGAGCCGACTAAGGTGAGATTCCTGTTCTTGTGCCTTTAACCATTAGGTGATACAGTTGGCTGCTTCCTGGGGTGTCCACTAACCCCAAAGGTATGCACATGCCCCACTGGTGTAGATGTGTTTACCTTCTACCTCTCAGCTCTTCTTCTATGGGTGCTGGCCCTTGTTGACTAGGGCCTTGTGTAGATCTTTGAATCTTTTTCATCAGAACTTAGCTCTGAGCCCCCACCTGCTGGAGCACCCTGTCTCTTATTGAAAAAGATGCTCTGTTTTTGTGAGGACAACTCCCATGCCCTTGGCCTAATGAAGGTGGTTCCTCCCAGAAGCAGACACACAGGCTGCAATACAGCATACAGCATTTTTGCACTACTTCAAATTGGGAATAGTCAGTACTTAGCAATAAGGAGACAATGCATAATAACAAACTATGAATATCTACCCAATAGTTACAGGTTCACTGTTTTAGATCCTGGAACTGCAAACAAAAGGAACATAGCAAGTATTTCTAGAGATTATAAAGTCCTGGAAAGAAAATGGAGTTTTAAGGGTACAGGTGGCTTTATTTTAATTGTTGTTGCTGATTAAAGGCAGTGATCCAGGCAGCTGGGGATAGGAAGGCTTGAGTTCAAACAGCCTCAGGTGCCTAGGTTAAAGCATATGAATAAACTACTTTGGAAAAAAGAATTGCAAATGATTAACAAACACATAGAAGATTGCTCCAAATCATGAAAGTTAAAATAAATGCAAATTAAAATGATCCTGACGTTTCATCTGCCACTCAGCAAATTAGAGAAGATGACAGAAAATGGAAGCAGTCGAATGAAATAGGAACCATGGGAGGCTGTGCAGACCGATATGCCATGGACAGAGCAGAGATTATTGTAACTCCTTGGGACTCCAAAGCTACTACTACATGGTACTCAGCTGGCTCTCTCTAGGTAAATGAGGGCTGTTGGAGTTAGAACTCTTTTTTTCCAGTGTATTAACTATCCTGCCCAATGCTGAGTCATGTGGATGACAGAATGTTTAGACCTATTGACAGCTTCACCAATAATGTCAATAGGTCTAAATATTCCAGCAGTTTATTCATATGCTTTAACCACTTGTCCAATGGACAATGGCTCTTGGTCATATAATACTGAGTGGCCCCAAAATCCTAGTTGCAGTATCAGTCCCTTATCAGAGATATTTGATGCTTAGACTCCCCCTCTCTCCCCTTTTCTTCACCCCCTGCCTCACCGCAACAATCAACAGTATCCCTGCTTATACCCTGAGGTTTTCACTGGGCAAAACATAACACTTTGCTACTGACAGATGCAAAATAAAAGACAAGAGCTTGGGCTAGGTGAGTGGAGAAAACTGGCCTTGCCTTCTTAGCCTATCTTTTATTCTGGCCCAAATTAATTTGCAACCAAACCTGAGAGAATCATGGGGGTGTGTCAGATTACCAGAATCCTACATTAGACAAGCTGTGCTCTCTGGCCTAGACATAGGGAGTACCTAATCTTAGCCTGACTTTTGTCAGCTGGACTCATGAACTGTCCAGTTGAGTGGATGTCTACCCTGAGAGTGCTTTGGACCTGCTGTGTGAGCAGGAATGCTTGCTACATTGTTGGTGGAGTTGTGAATTGATCCAATCATATGTTCCAAATGTTCTAGCAGTACAGGGCAGGGAGGTATTTTATAAAAAGAGGTGTTTTAGGTGGTAAGATCAAGGCTTTCCTAAGTGTTTTGTATATCTCTTCTCAATCATGAGATATAATTAGCTCAAAGCAAGGACATTTAATGGAGCAGTATAGTAATCAGATTTGCAATGGAACATTGCCTCAAATATATACTGTCAATGGGGAGACCGAGTACAGAGGGCTCATTACTCCATATGTTTCCCTGACATGGTCTCTTCATTTAGGGTTCAGACAATCTGACCCAAGAGACTCATAAGCGGGCCTCCTGCTCTCTTTGAGTATGTCTTCACTGGTCCCGGCATCTCTGCTGGCCTCATGGGGCATGGCTTCCTCCATGGCGTGCCTCTCATTAGGCGAGCTGCTTCCGTGCTCTTGCTGGTTTCATCATTTCCACCAGCATGGTCATCCTTCCAGAGCTGGCCGCCATCTTGGCTTCAGGCCACCAGAAAATATTGGCTAAAGCTTCTCCTTGTTGAAGGCAGTCTGATAGTGCTTTATTCACAAGCACTGCCTCAACTAAGAGAAGCTAGGCAGAGTGTACCTAGATAACAGATAAAATAAATGCAAGGCTATTCTGGAAAACTAAACAATGGCAAATGCTACAGAGAGATGAAGGAGGACAAAAGCTGAGAAGAGATGATTGCATTTGGCAACTCAAAGCTCACTGGGTGGGAGGAAAATGGATGGAGGTATCTTTACAATCTGGGGTCACTAGGTGGCGCCGTAGTGCACGGAGCGCCAGGTCTCGAATCAGGAAGACTCCTCTTTCTGAGTTCAAATTTGACCTCAGACACTTACTAGCTATGTAATGACCTTTGGCAAGTCACTTAACCCTGTCTGCCTCAGTTTCCTCATCTGTAAAATGAGCTGTAGAAGTAAAGGGGAAACCACTCCAATATCTTTTATATCTTTGCCAAGAAAATCCTAAACGGCGTCACAAAGAGTCTGAAATGACTGAACACCTACAAACATCTTTACCATTATGTCTAGGGGAAGAATTCTCAACCAAAATTAATATAGGCAATCATTAAAAATAAAACAGTCGATTTTGATGAGGTGTCAGGAGAGGCCCAAGCCAGAGCATAATGGCGCTGGGACTCTATTGACAGATGCATACAAAGGGGAATTTCAGCTAGGTGGGTGGAGAACTTGAGGCCTGACCTTGCCCTCCTTAGCCTGTCCTTCATTCTAGACTAAATTAATTCCCACCCAAGCCAGAGAGAATCTTGGCAGTGCGTCACATAGTCCTAAAATAAGATAAGTTTACTCTAACGGAAGCCTTAGATCTCTGAGCCTAGATGGAGGATTTGAAAAGAAAAGATGTACTGAGTTTAAGATGTCTACGGGACATCCCGTTGGAGATGTGAGACTGTAGGTTAGCTGAGAGATTGGAGCAGGCCCAAAAGATTTGAGAATCATTAGCATAGAGGTGTCCATTAAATCCATGGGAGCTGATCCTCAGATAGAATGGAAGAACAGAAGAGGGCTGAGGCCAGGCCCTGAGGAACACCAGAGGGTGATCTGGAGGAGGATCCAGCAAAGGGGACAGAGATGAAGCGGTCAGATGGGTAGCATGAAAACGTCCATCATCCTCCATACAGCATTATGAAATGGAGTTCTTCTCCCCTACTGTAATGGGAATGCAAATTTGGAAGATCTTCCCTGCCCCTAGGCTAAAATGCACCAGAAGCCTGAGGAGGGAGGCTTGTTTTTCAGTAGATACTTCTTGATTGGCCAGTGAGTCAATAAGGTTGTTACATTCTCTGAGCCAGGAGAAGGCTATATAAGCCCTGATGTGTAGCTTTGTTTTGGGACTCACTTTGAGAAGTGTTCTGTGATTTGATCTGAATTCTGGGAAGCCGTTGTTGAGAGTCCCCCGGCTTTGAAAAACCCAGAATGTGGAAACCCAGATGTTGACTGGGTATGGATGTAATGGTTGGACAGTTTGGAAATCTGTCTACTTGATGTTTCTGTCTTGATAATTATGCCTGTATACTTTGAGGTTCAGGGTGCTGACCTTTTCCCCTGAACAAGGTAAACGATATATGTCTGACTGATTAAAGTAAGCTTGTTAACCCATTTTGAGTTGCTTTCCTTTAACAATGCAGATCCAAGAACCTGTGGTAGCTGCAAACCCTGAGGACGCTTGGGGTGCTTGCTGCTACACCTACTTATTCCCTACCTGAGGCAAATCACATATGCTGGTCATCTCTAGATGATGTCTCTCCTCTACTCTGTAGTCATAGGCTTAACACGGCAGATAAGCTGCCTGCCTGCCTGGGACATTTCACAAGCAGGACTTTGGTGCTTCTCAAACCATATGCTCTGGGCCTTGTCACTGTTCACTGGTATAAAAAGACAGCAATACCTTCCAAATAAACCCGTCGATGGTTAAAAGACAAACGAAATTTTTTTACATTCTTTTTTTTTTTGCCTCAGTTCTTGAAAAGAATAAATTGGTTTAAACATACTCTGCATAGAACAAAATAAAAGACAGAGTGAGCTCTTTTCTGCTCCAAGCACTGCCTCCTAGTCCTGGGGGAAAGACAGTCCTTTAACGCAGGGAGGGATGAGTAGAGACCACCAGTCCTCTTATTTGTGAATGATCAGCCACAACCGAAATAAAGTTTCTGCTCCAAACACTGGCAGCTGCAGCTGACGACTGGGACCAAGGTGCCTCCATTTCCTGTGTAACTCAGCACAATTTTCCTTCTCAGGAAGTTGAAGACTTCGTTCAAATAGAGAAAAAAAAAAAAGCGGTTTGGTTTGGAGAGTGCCTGCCACATTCAGGTTGCTCTTTGAAAGAGGATTATTTCTACTAGGATTCCCAGATGTTCATAGACACGGCTCTCCTTCCCTCTTGCTTTTCTGAGAACAAAGACATTAAATCTTCAAATTCCCTATATTTTTCCTGGTTTTCTCCATGCCTGGAATGCTCTCCCTCCTCACATCAGGCTTCCCTCAATAAAAAATCCCACCTTTCTCTCCCAATCCCTTTTAATTCCAGTACCTTCCCTCTCTTGATTCTTTCCTGTGTATCCTTATACAGCTTGCTTATACATCACTGTTTGAATGTCATCTCCCCCTTTAGACTGAACTTCTTGAGATCTGGGACTGAATTATCTTTCTTTGTATCTGCAGTGCTTAGCATGATGCCTTCTACATAGTAGGCACTTAATAAAGGTGTGTTGATTGATTAATATGGCAGCACCCAGGAAGTTGGTGAGAAAAGGGAAATTCATTTATTGATTACTTGAGGAAATAGTCCTTGCACTAATACACTGTTGGTGAAGTTGTGAACTGATCCAACCATTCCAGAGAGCAATTTGGAATTACAGCCAAAGGGTAATCAAACTGTGTATATCCTTTGATCTAGCAATACCACTATTAGATCTGTATCCCAAAGAGATTTTTTTTAAAGGAAAAGGACCTATATGTACAAAAATATTTATAGTGGCTTTTTTTGTAGTGACAAAGAATTGGAACTTGAGGGGATGTGCACCAATTGAGGAATGGCTGAACAAATTGTGGTACATGATTGTGATGGAATACTATTGTGCTATAAGAAATGATGAGCTGGATGCTTTCAGAAAGGCCTTGACTTACATGAATTGATGCAAAGTGAAGTAAGCAGAACCAGGAAAACATTGTACACAGTCACAGCAATATTGTGCAATGGTCATCTGTGAATGACTTAGCTATTCCCAGCAATACAAAGATCTAAGACAATTCTGAAGAACTTATGATGAAAAATACTATCTACCTACAGAGAAAGAAATGATGAAATCTGAATGAAGATCAAAGTATACTGTTGTTTTTTTTTAAACTATATTTTTCTTGGTTTTTCTTTCATAATATGACTAATATGGAAATATGTTTTGCATGACTGCACATGTGTAACCTTTATCAAATTGCTTGCTTTCTCAATGATGGGGGAAAGGAGAGTAGGAAAGAATTTGGGACTCAAAATTATTTTAAAAAATAAAGCTTAAAATTATTTTTACATGTAATTGAGAAAAATATTAAAATTCAGAAAAAAAGAACTATGGAAGTAAAAAAAAGCCTGGTCTCTGCCCTCTAGTGTAGAAAACTGCTCTGCAATTTATAGTCATAGAGACTTTCTTGGGGAAATGATAGGTCAAGTCAACTGTCCAGAATCACAGAGGTAGCACAGGTCCCAGGCGTGACTTGGGATCAAGTCCCTGATCTCCTGTCTCCAAGGTCAGCTTTCTATCCACTACTCCCCTCTCTCAATAAAAGGGCAATGCAAAGTAATTTCATTTGGAAGAAGGCAGTAGCACCACTAGAGATCAGGACATCAGTAGGGGTCCTTGAACTGAGCTTTGAAGGAAGCCAGGGATTTTCTGAGGCAGATGAGGAGGAACTGAAACCAGGTGGCAGTGACAGCCTCGAAAGAAGTGTGAAGACAAGCTGTGCAAGGTCACATACAAGGAGAAGTAAGTAGGTCAGTTTGGTGAGGACACAGAATTTGCAAAGAGGAAGTAAGGTGACATTAGTGAGTATGGAGTGCAGCCAGATTGTGAGATGTGAAAAAGAGCTGGAGGCTTTAATGGACCACAAGCCTCATATGAGTTCCGGTGACATAGCAGCCAAAAAATCTAATGGCTGCATTGAAAGAAAAAGCTGAGGTAAGAACAGCACCTACCTTCAGGTTGTTGTGAGGATTAAGAGAGATAATGTTTGTAAAGCACTTTAGCACAGTGCCTGATATATAATAGTTACTACATAAATGTTTATTCTCTCTCCCTCCTTCTAAGGGAGGCAGAGCTTCCAGGAATACAGATATGATAGCTCTATTGTCCTCTGCCCTCATCAGCCCTCATCCTGAGTTCTGTGCCCAGCTCTGGGTGCCATGGTTTAAGAAGGACGATAAACAGAAGACAGTCCAGGGCTGGGAAGGCCTTGAGTCCATCCTCTATAACAACAGGTTAAAGGAACTAAGAGTGTGCGTGCTGGAGCAGAGAAAACTTCAGGACAATGTGCGAGCTTTCTTTAATTACCAGAAGGACCATCATATGGAGGAGAAATTCGACTAGTTCTGCTCGGCCCCACAGAACAGAGCCAGAAGTGAGGGGGCAGGAGGGAGCGAAGAGGCTCCCTGTCAGGAAAGACCTCCTAACAATGAGAGCCGGCCCCAAGCAGAATGGTTTCTCTCCTTGGAGATCTGCAGGCAGAGGCTGGATGGTTCCTTCTCAGGGATATCGAGGGGGGGTCCTTGTTCAGCTCTGAGCTGCGCTAAATGCTGCCTCTGCCCCGGAAATTCTGTGATTCTGCAATGGCAGAAGGCTCGGGATGAGCTCACTTCTTTCATAAGCTGCTCTGTTGAAGGCCCTGGCTTAAGTGAAAGTATAAAAATGCCTAGAGCAGAGCTAATGGCATGAGTGGAAGAAAATTCTTTCTTTGTTATTCTTGCTGTTCCCCATCTTGTCTCCGAAAGGAAGCTGAGAAGTTGTTAGGATGATGAGCAGAGAGGGAGCATGGGGCTCCCGGTGGGGGAGGGGCGTGTTAAGGGTCATGTAATCCAGCCTTCTCAGCTTATTAACCTTTATTATGACATTAATAGATATTAACTAAAAAGAGCACTTCTATATTCACAACAGAAAGGAGGTTGGACACAAAGTTGGGGCTCTCTTTTGGATCTATCTTCCTTTCCTTTTTTTCTTTTTTGCCTTTTGGAGGGGGGAAGGCAGGGTAGTTAGGGTTAAGTGACTTGCCCAAGGTCACAAAACTAGTAAGTGTTAAGTGTCTGAGGTTGGATGTGAATTCAGGTCCTCCTGACTCCAGGGCCAGTGCTCTATTCACTGCTCCATCTAGCGGCCCCGTTCCTTTTATATAAGAAAGTTAACATGCAATTTTAAAATCTGTCCAGCTTGTCTGTGATTCCTTCTGACCTTCCTTCTGTTCTCCAGTGCATGTTAACAAAACAAAACTTAACCGATCCTCTTTTTTTTCTTTTCTCTACTGGCTGTCCAAAATCCCTGCCATGGACTGCTACTCTGATACCTCTACTGGCTCTCCCAACCTTCCAAACTCAAAAAGTTTCAATCTAGTCCATTCCCTTCCTCACACTCCACTTAAGGTAGGAAAGAGTGGACACAACAAGGGCGGAAGGGGCATCAGGGCCATGTGTCCACGGGCCCCGTGTCAATTCACGTGGAAAGAGTAGGCCACTGGCGCTGGCTCTCCCAACCATGATGCTTACAGCAGCCTTTGCCTTCTCACTCAAACAGAGCCAGGTAAGAGAGAGGGATGGTTCACTTCATCTGATCAGGGTCTTGTGAATGCCATTCAGTTCTGGCTCAGCAGCCATTTCTTCACCATGTGGTAAGCAGTAAGGAAACAGATAAGAAATAAGGGCACATACTTTAAAATGGAGAGCAGGGGCCCTCCATTACACACCATCCCACGTGGACAAAAGCAGGCTCACTTAGCCTCCCCACGTGGTTCTAGACACTTGAAGACAGAGCAAGTTTCCCATTATACAACTCCTTCCTTCCTTCCTTCCTTCCTTCCTTCCTTCCTTCCTTCCTTCCTTTCCTTTCCTTTCTTCCTTCTTTCTCAACTTTACGTCTAGCTCTCCTTCCCCTCTCCCCACCTCCCCTCCCTCAATCTTTCTCATTTTACAAAGGAGGAAAACAAAGACCCGGAAAAGGAAAACTGCTTGACCAAAGTCAAACAGAGAGAGAGGCTTTGAGCCCAGGTCCTCTGCCTCCAAAATCTAGAGCTCTTTCTACTGCCCCATGCTAGTGCCTAATGCCCTCAGTTGGCATTCACACCCTACCTCCTATTAGCATTTACAATTATTGAGAGGTCTCTGCTTTCATTGCAGAAGTGGGGGGATACAGGTATGTCATATTGCATAGTCCTCCATACAGGAAACGTTGGTTAGTTTCGTTGAACTGCTTTCTTCCTGATCCCCCTCCCCTGCAGCTGCTGATGCTCTCTCTCCAGAAAACTATCTTGTATTCATTTTGTAGATATCCTAAATATATGTATATACATACATGTTGTCTTCTGAGTTAGAATGTAAGCTCCTTGAGGGCAAGGACTATTTAATTTTTTTCTCTCTGTATCTCAATGCCTAGCATAGTGCCTGACACATAGTACACGCTTACAATAAATACTTGTTATTTTCTTTCTTTTTTTTAGCCTTTGTTCCAAGGGATATCTCCCTGTGGAGAGCAGGGGAGGTATGAATTCTGAAAGAAATGTGATGAAAAAGAAAAGACATTGCTATACATAAGATAAATTAAAAAGAATATTTTTTAAAAGAAAAAAGGTGGATTTAGGATTTCCCCTCTTCTATTTCCTGCACTGCTCAGTGGTGAGGACTTAGGAGAAAGGTCAAGGTCCCAGGAGGGGAGGATGCTGCCAAGCAGCCTTACAAGCCAGGCAACTTAATTTTCTCCCTGCTCCAGATCTTCCTTAGTTTTTTTCCCCCCACATTTCCCTGCTGGGTGGGGGGATGGAGTGGCTGATCAGAGGGGGGTTGCAGGGATCTCTTTGCTGCTACTGACATAGGATTCTCTTGCTTTGTCCGTGCTTGGATCTGAATCGCAGTCTTGGGTGGTGGTCCTGGGGAGAGGAGGAGCATTGGTGTGGTGGAGCTTGTGGCAGTGGTAGATAGGGAATCCTCCTCACAGCTCCAAGGCAGAAAAGAGTGCTTGCGGTCACTCACAGACCAGAGCACAGACCAGGAGAGGAATAAATACCTCTTCTTTGATCATACAACCTTGGAAGAACTGAAAATTTACAGGTCTCTAGAAATATCTCTGAAAACAGCTGCATAAAACCTCTGAAACTTGGGACAGTACACCCTCCACACTGGAAGCAGAGTCCTAACTTAATAAAGAGTTTAAAAAGTTAAGTAATTGGCTGGGAAAATGGGCAAACAGTGGAGAAAAAAATCAGACTATAGAATCTTACTTTGGCGACAAGGAAGATCAAAGCATACAACTGGAAGAAGACAACAAAGTCAAAGCTCTTATATCCAAAGCCTCCAAGAAACACACGAATTGGTCTCAGGCCATGGAGGAGCTCAAAAAGGATTTTGAAAATCAAATAAGAGAAGTAGAGGAAAAATCGGGAAGAGAAATGAGAGTGATGCAAGAAAATCATGAAAAACAAGTCAAGAGCTTGCTAAAGGAAACCCCCAAAATGCTGAGGAAAATAATACCTTAAAAAATAGACTAACCCAAATGGCAAAAGAGGTCCAAAAAGCCATTGAGGAGAACACCTTAAAAAGCAGAATTGGTCTAATGGAAAAGAAAGTCCAAAGTTCACCGAAGAAAATAACTCCTTAAAAATTAGAATGGAACAAATGGAAGCTAATGACTCTATGAGAAATCAAGAAATTATAAAACAAAACCAAAAAAAATGAAAAAAAAAGATGATAATGTGAACTATCTCACTGGAAAAACAACTGACCTAGAAAATTGATTCAGGAGATATAATTTAAAAATTATTGGACTACCTGAAAGCAATGATAAAAAAAAAAGCTTAGATATCACATTCCCCTGCTCTTCTAAGCAAACAGACAGTACAGTACAGTACAGTACAGCACAGCTTTTATTGTTACTTTTAGTGACCCTATAAGACTCTTTTACACTCAGGGCTATCTACTCCATTTGTTCTTGGGCTACTAAAAATTGTTTCTTGTTAATTATGATGAATGACAATCAGTCAAGGCTATTTAAGAAAAGCTAATAAGAGCTGACATTGAGATCCTATCTTAAAGTTTGTATGCTTTCACAATAAGTAATTACAACAGACATTTTTTTAGTTTACAAATGGGGGAATGAAATTCAGAGCAGTTAGCTAACTTGCCTGTGCTCACACAGCAAGTAAGTATCTGTTATGTGGACATATCACTCTGAATGCTAATCCCTGTCCTCTTTTGAGTACATGATGCTGTATCTATCTTATATGAGTTTTTTCCCCCATTGGGGGAATCTAAAGGAACCTTAGATTAGACAAAGTAAAAGACTTCCTAAATATTATTGAACTTTTGAAAGTGTGAATTAACTTAAGTATTATTTGAAATTCAGTGGAATTAATGAGAATAAAACAATACTTGAAAAATTCTTCAAAACTTGAAGTGCTATATAAATGTCAGCTATTATTACCACCACCACCATCAAGTGTTAACCATTCTAAGCCAGGATTGGGAAGTTTTGCTGTTGTTTGATACAAGATCCACTGATTTTGATGGATTTAAGGTTAAAGATTGTCAGGAGACACAACCTGGTCTTAAGGAATCATTTCTTCTGCTGAATCTTAGGGTTGGAAGAATACTTAAAGATCAGATCATCCAATCCGAAGCCTGCTTTGGTCACACACTGGTTCAGTAACCCTGGATGGGTCACTCAAACCCTCTGTGCTTCAGGAAGCCCCCTAAGACTGTTTTATAAAGTCACGGAGAGGTTGGGATCTATCGGGTGAAGGAAGTCCCCACAAAAGGAATCTTCCATGTGGACAAAATCATAGCTTCTTTGCATATTCACAAAATTATTTATTACATCTGTAAGTTCCTTCCTCCCTCCTCCCATCCCACCACCAATACATACACACAGGGCATGTCCAGTCGTTCTCTGCCTGTTTCCAGCAGAGCATGTGAGAGCTCAAGGGACCAAGTTCCTGATCTGTATGATTTATCACTGAAAATCCCCTAATTGGTCACTGATTTGGATGACACAGGAGTGTCATACCTGTTAAAAGAAGAGACAGTTGGTGGCTGTTGTTCTCTCGGATGCAGACCTTCCAGTGAGGAGATGAGATTCCAGCAAGGGATGGAGAGGATGCTCTTTATCCTGACACAATGGCCCTGGGGACCCCCCTAGACTAGAGTGGAAGTGTACCAGGGCTCTGGGTTACTTTTGCATCTCCTGCCCTGAAGAGATGACCCAGTAACAATTCTGAAATAGATGTGTCCAGGCAAGTGACCTGAGTGATCAGAGGGTCTGAAGGCCTTCCAATGCCCTCAGCTGGACAGTGCCCATGGCTGCCTGTGATTGCCAGTAAGGGGCTCATTGGAAGGAGAGAGACAGAGAGAGACAGAGAGAGGCCAAAAGAAAGCTTGGCTGTTTGATCAGACAATGCCAACAATGGTGAAATGTAATAACAGGGCTAATTAGCATGTCTGATGCTCCAGGGAGGCTTAATCATTAACCTCCCAGTCCACAGTACAAGTAATAATAAGTTGCTGAATTCTTTTCTAGTAGTTCTGTTAGCACATGCTATGACTTCCTGTTATGGATTTCTGTGTGGGCATAAAGTACCAACCTACACCTGATTCCTGGGCCTTTTAAACTCCCTCTTTTTGGGGAATCCTAGACTAGAATCCAAAATAACATTGTCCTGTCCTCCCCCCCTCCCAAGCCAGCTAGGGATTTGGTAAAACAATGACTGGGAATGGGGAGCCCAACCAACTAAGAAGGCGATAGGCTTCCTCCAGCCCTGAACCCACCTCAGGACTGTATAGAGGGAACCAGCCCAGAGTGGAGCTGGCCATCAGCTCCCCCCGCCCCAGCTGAGTTGGGGCCTCTCTGTTCTGATCTAGGCAGGATGACTGAGCTCACAAAATCCTTTCTGAAGCTCAGAGAGGTGAGGGTGAGGAGGTGGCCTTGGCTCTCCCAGGTCTGGAATTCTGTCAAGAACTGCTTTCCCCCCCATCTGCTCTGGGAGGTGCCCCCTCTGGCCAGATCTCCGTCTGCCTGGAGGAGAGGATATGGGCAGCAGCTCCTGTGAACCCCATACATTTGAGAGAGGGGGCAGTGACAACTGTACCCAAGTGCTTCCAGAGGAAGAAAGGAGACAAGCATTTATTAAGCACCTACTATGTGCCAGAAACTCTTACAAATATGACTTTTTTGATCCTCACAACAACCCTGGGAAGGAAGTAGGTGTTATTATTATCCCCATTTTATAGTTGAAGAAACTGAGGTAGACTCAAGCAGCCTGAGCAGAGCTTTCAGCACCACCCAAATCAGGATGGCGCGGATATCACGCAGGGCCTCTGGCAGTGCCCACCCCACATCTCACATAGGAAAAATTGAGCTAATGGCTGCTAAAAGCATTTTCCTCTGGCACCCTCAGATATGGTTTCATGCAGACAGTCAGTCAACAAATAATTATTAAGGAAGTACTATGTGCCTGCTCTATGCTAAGTACCTTGGTAGCACTGGACATACTGAGACCCTCTGGGACCTCTTACATCCTATCAGGGGAGACAACATACAGACACATACATATAAAATCCATGTAGGATGGATGGAAAGTAAGCGTGGAGGGGAAGGCTCCAGCAGCTGGGGATGCTGGGAAAGGCCTCCTACAGATCCCCTCTGCTTCTCCCACAAGTCTACTCCTTCAGTGGGGCATAGACTTGGCAAAGGGCATTGGAGACCACTGAGTCCAACCCACACTTGGGCAGGAATCTTCTGGGCAGCATTTCCTACCTGGGCTCACCAGGCCTCTGCTGGAAGCTGCAGGTGAGGAGGGGGATCCTGCCCACATTTCCCAGGTGGCCCATTCCACTCCAGGACTCTTACCAGTCCCAGAGGAGAGCTATAAGCTTGGATCCCTTCTCTCTCTACTCTGCCCCTTAGCAATTACATTCAGCTTCCAGAATGTCCTCCCCTTGCCTGACTATTGAGTTCCCATCGACCCTTTAATGTCAAACTTGAATATCACGTCCTCCCTTCCCCCTAAACTTTCACCCCAGGACCCTGCAGAGTGCCTCCAATATACTCACCATGTATTACTGAGCATTTGGTTTTTGTCCTAGTTCCCTACCTGAATGTAACTTCCATGAAAACAAGATATATCTTACCTCCGCTTTATGTCTGCCATCACTTGGCACAGTCTGTACACAGGAGCAACTACTGTGGGGAAAACCATTGGTTGGATAGAGTGTTCATCAACACTGGCTAAACTCAGACACAGCCAGAACATTGTACAACTTCTGCTCAGACCCTTCCTGACTTTCCCAAGATAGCAGCTTATACTGGGCGTTCAAACAAACAAAGGCTATACAGTCTTAGGGGCTCACCTACAGGGACTTGGATCATCTCAGGGTCCCCATGAACATCGCGTTTCTGTCTCTTACTTAGCTCACTTGAAGGAGTAAGCCCAGGGAAATACACCAAGTCCGATGATACACTCTCACTGTCATGAAGGAGTTTCCGGTACCGAATGGTCACACTCACACCACCATCATTGGGTTCCACAGGTTTTTTGCTTCTCATCTTTAAATCACCTGGGAGAACAGTGGGAAATATAGGTTTTGTTTTCCACAAATTCAACATAAGCCTCCTCATTTTCCCCAGATTTCTAATAGAGTTGGCCTGTTGTGATTCCAACTGAGAGGAGGAAGTCTTCAGTGAGATGATGGCTTTAAGAGTTGTTAAGACTACAGTCAGCTTGTCAAGCCCTGGTTGGTTTTTTCTGAGCAGCTGTGCTGTGAATGTCTCAATAAATGCAGTCAATTTCTCTTGCGACATAACTGAATTATCACAGTGTGGTCTGATAATAAAAGCATAAAGCTGACTATGGAGCCAGCCAGTGGACGGAGTTTGTGCCTTGTTCCATGAATTTTCCCCCCCACCCTCCTCCAACCTTAACCATTGAGGTATCTTCCCCTCATCTTCCAGTTCAGGGGCTCCTGGGCCCACCTCTGATTTTCTGTTGGAAGCTCTTGGGTACATCTGACTTTCATCTTGGTCCACCAGTCTGTCAGTTTCCCTTTGAGATGTTTTTGCCTTTCTTTTGAGAAGTTTTAAAGACACACTTACATACACAGACCAAATTTTCACCCTGTGTGCTCTGTCTTTTAATGTCACTTTAAATAAGAATTTTAGTTTTTCTTGAAAAATGTCTGAAATGGATCCTTTAGGTTCTTGACCTTCATTTCTTGAAAGAACTTCAGCAATATCTCTTGACTCTGTGCTATTCTGTCTTCTGCAAGGGTCTCTAGAGCAGTCATCACTAATTTGTGCATATTCTGCAACAGACAAAATGACTCTGTTCCCAAATTGTTGGGCCTGTTGGATGACCATCGATTTTGTTTTCATAGAGGCTAGTGAGGTTGGAAGAACCTTTCCCATTTTGGCAGAACGTCCAAAAAGTATTTTAAACCTTGATTGTACCTTCCAAGTACTGGTGTCATTTGCTGAACTGTTTAAATACCCTTGTCTTTCACACAGGGCTTCCCGAACAATTTCATCTTTCTCTGGCTCCTCTTCACCTTCCACACTTGGGGCTCTTTCTGAATTCGTTGATTTGCAAAGCTCCTTATAAACTAGCCTCGGATCATGCAGTTTCCATATTTGGATACCCTGGCTCTCTGTTTTCCTCGGTTTTAAAGGTCTACTGCTGAGGTTATCCTTCTTTAGGGGCTGGGGATTGTCTTCCATGTTTGCTCTGATCCCCTGACTGTTTCTTACAGTAGATGCCAAAGTGTTTAGGGGTGCTTTTAAAAATGCTCCTTTTAGCCTCCACCATTTTCTTGCTAGTCTGTCGAGGTCCGCTGTGGCAAACTGGAAGGGGCGTTTTACTGACAGCCTTGTTTTCCCACTTGGACCATTTTCCAATTCCTTTTGCAGCTCAGCCTTCATGCTGTTCTGTTTCTCCATATCTCTTGTTTTTCTCACCAATGCTGACACCCTTGTTTTTGTTAAAGCTGGGCTGACGTTTTTCCTTCCCAACTGTCTTTGGGGCACAGTTGCTTTTCTGATTCCATTGTTCGCGTGTTTTCCTTGAAAAAGAAGCAATTTTAAGACTATATTTTGAAATCGGAGTTTTTTGTTCTTGTAGGTACTTGCCCTCGTTTCAGATTTGAGGTCAAGTTCCCTTCCATTTCTGAGAACCAGCAACTCTTCTTTCTCCCAAAGGTGTCTGTAAGTTAGATGATCTTTCTGAAGGCCTGCCTGTTCAGGGGACTCAATCAACAACCTTCCAGGAGAAGTTGTCTTGGTTATCACTGAATTGGTTCGATTCTCTTTAACCTGACCTGCAAGACCAATAATAAAATGACTTTAATGTGAAAAGCCACATGGCAGAGCAGAAAAAAGCAACTGATTTGGAGTTAGAGGCCCTGTATTTGAGTGACTCCTGTAAAAGCTAATAAGAGCGGCATTTCAGTTGTCCAGCTTTAAAATGGGGACGTTAATACTGGCATGTCAAGGGTTTTGCAGAATGTAAAGTGTCCAGTAGATCATAGCCTAGAAGGCATCTGGTTCAAGTATCTTTTTGCAGATGAGGAAACTTGAGACCCAGGGGGGTTAAGGGGCAGGAGTGGTTTTTGAATCCAACCTGAAATGTGAATTATCTATGCAGCACATTAGGATGCATTTGTGGTAGGTCACAAGAACTAGTAAATAAGATAGCTGGGTAGGTCTAATGCTTAGAGCTCTGGGCTTAGAGTCAGGAAGACCTAAGGTCACATCCTACCTCAGATACTTTAATTCAATAAACTTTTAGTAAGTTGATGCAAGAGGCAATCTAGCTATAGCCATGTGACCTTGGGGAAGTCACTTGACAGCTTCCAGTCTCAGTTTCTGCATCTGTGAAATGGGGATAATAATAGCCACCTACCTTCCAGGATTGTTATAAGGATCAAAAAAGAGAACATACATAGAGTGTTATATAGATGCTAGCTATTATTAGCAGAAGTTAAAGGAATTTACAACACGGAGAAGAGTGAAATGGCATCTTCCATTCCTGTTGGGCCTAGCTCCCCACTGCCTGGCCACACACCATATTCACTCCTACCTTATGAGCTGGCCTAGAGAGCCCCCTTCCCAACCGACGCATTATTCACAGAATAAAACACTAAGACTTTCAGAGTGGGAAGGGACCTCAGAGGTCATAAGAATAATGCCAGCTGACATTTGTATTGTGTTTGATTTTGCAAAGCCCCCGCCCTCCTGGCTGCTTTCCCCAGAGGTGCTCTCTCTTTGCAATGTTCTTTGTAAACCTTGGCACCCAGACCTGGATTTTGTGCTTCAGATGTGGTCTGAGCAGGGCAGAGTTCAGAAGGACCACTTCCTCTAGACACTGAGGCTCTCTTAAAGCAGCCTAAGATCTTGATTAGCTTTTGGTCTGCCAAAAACCAGATGTGGACACAAATTGAACTGGCCATCAATGAAAAGGCCAGGCTCTTCTTAGGGGTGAGCTTTTGAAGGGCAGCAAGGTGATTCAGTGGATAGAGTGCTGGGCTTGAGGTTAGAAAGACCTGAGTTCAAATTCAGGCTTTTTAAAAAAATTGGTTAAATATCTTTATTTTTATGGAAGAATTAATTCTTTCATTATCTCACTGTACTCCAATGCAACAACTAGATCCAAACAGATGCCTCCATAACAAAACAAAATGTGACTTTAGACACCCTCCCCAAAGTACCTTGATGGGAAGTATGCCGTATCCACAGTTACTACTATATGTTATTTGGGATTTTAGAAGCCACAGTATCCAGAGGCTTCGAAGGACAATTCATTGGGGAGTCCCAGAGCTCTTTATTTCCCACTATACTCGCTTTCTCAGACTCCATTTCCTCGTCCATAAAAAGCATCCATAAAATGAGAGAACTGGAGGTGTTGACTGCTAAGGTGCCTTCCTTTCACCTTAATCTATGAGCTGGCTATTCAGCATGAGCACATCTGGAACAGATACCTTTTTTTTTTTAACTGAAGTTGTGGAAAGGCTGTGTGAAGGCTAAATGTACAGCCAGAGGATCTGGGTTCAGATCCTGGCTCAATCGCTTATGATCTTAATGGCCTTGGACATAGCTTCGCTCTCTGTAGAATGGGGCAGAGGAAGGGAGTTGGACTGAGTGGCCCCAGAGGTCCCTTCCAACTCTCAGGCAATGATCTGGTTTCTAAGTCACATCCACAATTCTAACTGCAGCCTTGGAATCAGTGACCAGGGACAGGTTCTGGTCTTAAAGAGTTGGCCTTGATATGACTTCTCCTCTGCCAGAAGAGATCTAGGATTTGAGACCACAAACAAGGATTTCTAATGACCAAGGGATGAAATGAACTGTCTACAAATTCAATCAAATTCCATTTTTATCTTAATAATATAATTTTTTAAAAGCGTGTAGATATGATAGGAACAAAGGTAGGTAGGACATAAGGGGGACATAAAGCATGTTACAGTCCTATGCAAACAGTGTCAGGAATACACACTCCTGGTGGGACCTTGGGCTCTCAAGAAAAGCTAAGATTCTAAAAAGGAGAAATCATTTTGGTATCAACTTGAGGAAAGGAAAAGCATCAAAGGAGGTCCAGGGCTAGGTTGCCTGCTCAGGGCAGACAGAACAACAGGCAGACTGAGGCTGGATATCCAACAGTGAAAGCTGCACCACAGTAGAAGGGGCCACCCTGGGAGCTTGTGGGTGGGCTTCCCCTTGTGGGTGGGAGGTCTTGGGGCAGAGCCTAGATAACCGGCCACTTGTTGGGTGTACTATAGTGGGAATTCTTGCTCATGTCTTGGGGGTCCTCATACAAATACCAAACAAAAAGCAGTCCCTGCCTTCGTGGACTTTATACTTAACTGGGCAGGATATGACATGTACACAGGTAAATTTATACATGATAATTTAAGGAGCAGAGGTGATAAGGAAAGTCAGGGGTAGCTAGTGGTGCATTGGTTAGAGTTCTGGGAATGAAGTCAGGAAGATTCATCTTCCTGGGTTCAAATCCCAAGTCAGACACTATCTGTGTGACCCTGGGCAAATCACTTCACCCTGTTTGCCTCAGTTTCCTCATCTGTAAAATGAGCTGGAGAAGAAAATGGCAAACCACTCCAGTATCTTTGCCAAGAAAACCCCAAGGGGGTCACAAAGAGTCAGACATGACTAAACAACAATGTAGGAGATGGCACATAAGCTTAGCCTTAAAGGAAACCAGGGTCAAGCTGGCTGCTTCAAACATTCTTCACATCCCATCTCCTGGCCAAGGCCCTGATTGGTGAGTGCCTTCCTTGTGGCCCACTGTATCAAATTGGCTGCTCCAGCCAAGGTTCACTGTGTCCACACCCACCCCCTGGCCCATCTGCTTGGCAGCCATCTTGCCTACTTCCCAGATTTCCTTCTCTGGCACCATAATCAGCTTACTGTTACTGGAAAGGTGTGTGTCCGTCTATTCCCCTATGAGCCCATTCACCACCATTCCCGTAACCTTCCAAACCAGAAGAACCAACCAGCCCCTCCCTGGCTTCCTTCCAGATTCAGCCTCAGTGCTCCTTATTGAAGGAGACCTTTCCTGGTGCCCTCCAAGGCTCCTTTCCATCCAGAGATGTCCCTGTACGAGAATGTAAGCTCCCTGAGGGCAATGCTTGTCCTTGCTTTTTCTCTGAATCCCTAGTACCCAGTACAGTGACTGGCACATAGTAAGCACTAAAACAAACCAGTTATTAGGTGCTAACAATGCACAGGCAAAAAAAAAATGAAATGTTTTTCTCTTAAGGGACTTCTATTTGACTAGAGGCAGCTGAGTGACTCAGTGAAAAAAAAAAACACTGGATCTGGAGGCACATAATCCTGAGTTCAAGTTCGACTTTGGACATTCAGTAACTGTGTAACTGTGGGCAAGTCACTTTGCTGCTGTCTGCCTCAGTTTCCTTATCTGTAAAAATGTGGATAATAACAGCATCTGCCTACCAGGGTTGTTGTAAGGATCAAAGGAGTTATTTATGAATAATATTCTCAAACTTTAAAGCACTATATACATACTAGCTATTGTTATTTCATTTAAATATCATTTTAAAGCTCTTACTTCAAAAAACCCCCAGGTGCCTGGGAATAATAGAATTTGCCAGCAGCCGAGCCATCAGTACAACCATTAGAAGCCTGTGCAATCCAGCCCAGCACTGGAGCAAGACCCCTTTAAGGTCATTATCTTTCCCCCACAAACTTTTCTTTCTTCCTTTCAAGGGTGTCACCCTGCTCCCAATGTCACATTCAACTCCTCTTTGGGACTTAGTCCACATGGCTAATCTGTTGCCAAATCTTGTTTTGACCATGACAGTATCTCTCCCAGATATCTCCTTGTTTCTAGGGTTATTGTCACAGCCATGGTGGGTGAAGGCTATTGTATCAGTGGCTTTAAGCTGGAGCTCACTCTTCCTGAGCATTGAGAGGGTAGAGGAGAGACTGGGGTCCCTGGCTGGAGCAAGGGGTGATACTTCAGTTCTTGCCAGAGCTTCTTTCTCTATCCTCCTTAATCTTAGTGCCTTCCCTCGGCGACCTCACCCCATTTATCCTGGATCCATCTTGCTTGGATATAGTCATTGGCATGCTATTACCCCCATTAGCCTGTGAGTTCCTTGAGAGCAGGGACTGACTTTTGCCTTGTCTCAGAACAGTGCCTGGCACATAGTAGGTGCTTAATAAAGGCTTGCTGATTGACAGTAAATGAATATTTGTGAAAGCTAATTGACATTAACTAACTAAATGCTACTGGGGTGCTAATCACTGGATCAAGAAATAGGAAAGATACTAACTGGAGTTGATATGGAGCCCTGGCCTGGGACCCTGGTCTGCTTGAGTACCCTTGGGTTGGAAGAGCAGAAAGAGAAGGGTCTGCTGTCTGAGGACCCTGAGCTCTCACTGGACTTCTGACTCCCAGGTCAATCTCTTATTCTCCACCCCAATAGAATCCTTCCCTCCTCCAGGATCACCCAACTCCTGTTTTGTTCTCCCTTCGAAGGCAGAGACAGCTCTACTTCCCAGCTGCTGTCACTGACAGGATCACTTCACTGTCTCATCTCCCCCCCCCTTCCCAAACAAGGAAAATGAGGCACAGGAGCTTGTTAATTAAGAGCCAGTCATTTAGAGTATCTTCTAGACCTATAGGCTGGCAGGGCTCTCTCCCAGCCCTGCCTTCATCAACTTGTCACCATATGACTGGTACCCTCAGCTACTGGTTCTAATCCCTCTTCAGCCACAGAACCCACACATAATGAGAAACCGAGGAGCTGTGAGGGATCCCCTCATCTGACAGAGAAGGAAACTGAGACCCAGGGACCAGACATGGCTACTTGCCCAAGGTCACCGGGGTGGCTGGGATACTAAGTGTTGAGCCTCTGTGTCCAGAGCCCTGGGTCCCCCCTCCCTCGTGGACCCATCGGTATCTTCAGGCTTCAGTTTCCCCCTCCGTGCAATGCTCGGGTCCCCAGGCCCCTCCAGCTCCCCAGGGGGTTCAGGGTGGGCAGGGGCTTTAGCGACCTGAGGGGCCCCAAGCCTGAGCAGGGACGGAGAGTCTGACCCACCGGGCCCCACCTGTCGCGGCTGCTGGCTCAGGTTCGGGCTCCGCGGGACGAGGTTTCTCAGACGGCGCCGCAGCCGCCAGACTCAGGATCAGAAGGAGGAAGCCCAGGGCAGACCCTGGCATTCCCCCCGGCTCCCCCGAGGCTTCCAGGGCCCGACCAGACCTAGGCCAGACTGGACAGGAGCACTGATGGGCGAGGGGCGGCCCAGAGAGGGAAGGAGGGGCCCTAACGGCTGCACGAGCTCCGGGGAGGGGCAGATCTGAGGGGGAGGGGGTGCCAACTGGACCGTACACCTGGACCGCATACCTCGCCCGCTGCGCTCTACTCACCTGGCTGAGCGCGTCGCTCCTCTGCTCAATCTCCTCCAGAGGCTCCCTATCAGCTTCTTTGGTGTTCAAGGACCATCAGAGCCCGTTCCCCCTTCCAGTAATCTTACACCTTACCACTCATGGCCTCCATGTACTTTTCAACCTGGGGACAGTCGCTTCCTGGCTTTCCTCCAACAACACATTCCATCTCCCGACACCAGGAACTTTCACTGTCCATCAGACTTGGAATTCTGTCTCTGTTCACCCCTGCCTCCTAAATCCCGCCACGACCTTTTGGGTCCGGTGACACTGGCCCCCGGCTGACCCAAGAACAGGGCCCTCCATCTTGAGGCGTTCTCCCTGCCTATACCCCACGCCTGGAACGCTCTCCTTCCGCAAACCCCGAATTGCACTGCGTTCCCTCTGGTAATGATCGCGGAATAAAGCTTGCTTTGCGTCTGTTTCTATGTTGTGTCCTGCCTCTGGTTGTAGCCCGGGAGCATTGTGCCCGGCGCAGAGCAGGTGATTAATAAATGTTTATTGCTTGATTCACTGATTTCTCTGGCTTCCTTCAAGGCCCAGTTAAAATCCCACCTTCTACAGGAAGCCTTCCCCAACACCTCAATTTAATTCCAGTGCCTCCTCTCGGTTACTACCCTCCTAGTCATCCATAGATAGATTGCTTTCTACATATTTGTTTGCCTGTTGTCTCCCCATGTGAGCTTCACTAGTGCAGGGGCTGTCTTGGGCCTCTGTTGGTATCTCCAGTGCTTAGTACAGGGCCTGGAAATCAATCAATAAACATAGGAGGGTTGGGAAGATGCCAAGGCCAAGGCCCAGGGTTCAGCTTCTCTCGCCCTCTCCCTTCCCTAATTAAATCCTTCTTAGAAGATTTAACTGGAAGGCCATCTCCTGTTTGCTTGCTCAGATCTCTCAAGCCCAGACTGGCTTGATAATTTCTGAAGAGTGCCCAGGGTTAAGACCAATTACTCATTCCTCTCAGTCAATCTGAACATGTTACACTTTCTATGCAAAGTCCCTCCAGCTGATCAAAGATTCTCTAAAGCTTGTGAATGACTGATTCAGTAAAGAAGCATTTTCACCTGAGTCAAGGTACCCAGGTGTAGCCTAAGTGATCTGGTGTGACCTCTTGGTTCACCCAATCAAATCCCATCTGTATGTATTCTTGTATTTAGAATCAGAATTTGTGAACTAACTAGGACCACAGGATTCACGTAGGCCCATCCCCTCATTTTGTAATTAAGAGCACAGCCCAGAATGTCACTTACTCATGCTTGCAATGGACACAGGATCAGCTCTAGAACATGGATCTCCTGACCCCCCATCCAGTGTTCTTTGTATTGCCTTCTAGTGCTAATGAACTTGTCGTGTGTGTGTGTGTGTGTGTGTGTGTATGTGTTGTCTCCCCAGTCAGAGTTTAAAATTTTAAGACGGTCTATTTCATTGTTTTCTTTAAATTCCCTACAGTCATTCCCTAACAGTGAATAGGCATGATTTTCCTTAACCACAGGTTTTACCACTTTACTCCCCTATTTAATAAATTCCTGTATCTCACTTTTGCCTCTCAGATCGAAAAGAAATCCCCTTGTCTGACTTTCAAAGCCCTTTCCAACAGGGCTTCTTACTTTTCCAGCCATGTTGTATATTACTCCCCTTCCTGTCCTCTGTCTACAGTATAATTAGACTGACCTTCTTCATGTTCCTTCCCTTACACTGCTCATCCCTTCCTCGTATCTGGATACATTCCCTCCTTAGCAGCACCTCACAGACTACCTCTCTTCCCTAAAGACTCAGCTGCAGCATTACCTTCCCCATGAAGCCTTCCTTCATCTCCCAGATTGCTAGGTCTTACCTTTCCTAAACCACACCAGATTTCTTTGGAATGTATTCTGTAGCTCCTTGGGAGTAGTTTTCTTTGTATTCCCAGTGTTTAGCACAGTGCTAGGCACATAGTAGGCAATAAATAATTGTTGACTGACTATGTGTATGTGCAGTCTCCCTTGATAGAATGTAGACTTTTTGAAATCAGGGGCTCTTTCATTTTTATCCTTGGATTTCTAGTACCTATTACATACAGTGCCTGACACATAGTATGGACTTAATATATACTTAAATATTCGTTGATTAATACTTACCACATGTTTCCTTACTTGTTCCATACTGTTAGAAACATACTACCTTGCCTCAGAAGCACCCTAAAACAAACCTCAGTGTGCTGTGAAACGGTTTCAATGACAGAGACTGCACTAAGAAGATATAATTCATGTCCCAAACAAACTCTGTCCAACAGGAAACCTGAAGTCTCAAAAAGGATGTCAACTGTAACAACCCCAGCCCAAAAAAATATCCCAGCTATTCAGGGATGGGGTAGTAAGGCAAAAGGGCTGGCATTATTTTCCATTTGGACAGGCACAGACCACTTCCTCAGAGGCAATTTTAGGCTTCCTTCCAGGATAGGATTCTGTGATGTTGGGTTTACACATGAATATTTTTTCAGTTGAATTTTTAAAATCTTCATACAGAAGCATTTTTTTTAATGTTAGGCTGTCCTTCTTTTAGAAAAATCTCTACTTTTTCAACCAGTAAAACATCATTTAATGCCCAAGATCTAGACAGTGGGCTCTTTGTCCTTTAGGTAAGGAGTGAGATTAGATCACAGGACTCCTGGCATTGTCAGGAAATTTAAGAATCATCTAATCCTGGCATTCTTTACCTTCTTTTCGGTCAATCTAGTGAAGCTCATTGGTGACACTTGGAATCATATTTTTAGATGCATAAAATAAAATGCAGAAAATTACAAGGGACACAAAGTATACTGAAATAAAGATGTAATATTTTCCTATCCAAGTTTCCAGACCTGTTGAAATTTATTCCCAGATTACAAACCCCTGATCTTTTTTTTCTTAATAGTATTTTTTCAATTACATATTCAACATTTACTTTCATAAAATTTTGATTTCCAATTTTTTCTCCTTCCCTCCCCTCCCCCCTCCCCAGGTCGGCATGTAATCTGATATAGGCTATACATGTACAATCATATTAAACATATTTCCACATTAGGCATATTGTGAAAGAAGAATGAGAACAAAAGGGGAAAACCACGAGAAATGAAAAAAAAAGAAAATAGTCTGCTTCAATCTGCATCCAGACTCCATAATTCTTTCTCTGGATGAAGATGGCATTTTCCATCAGAGTCTTTTGGAATTGTCTTGGACCATTGTATTGCTGAGAAGAGCTAAGTCTGTCAAAGCTGTTCATCACACAATTTTGCTGTTACTGTGTACAATGTTCTTCTGTTTCTGCTCTCTTCACTTAGCATCAGTTCATGTAAGTCTTTCCAGGTTTCTGAAATCATCATTTCTTATAGCACAATAGTATTCCATCACATTCATATATCACAACTTGTTCAGTCAATCCCCAACTGATGGGCATCTCCTCAATTTCCGGTTCTTGACCAAAACAAAAAAACTGCTATCCATATTTTTGTAGGTGTGCGTCCTTTTCCTTTTGTTATGACAAACCTCTGATCTAATCTGATCAAATCTCTTCCATTTCATGAAGATGAAAACTCAGCCCTGGAGAGTCAGAGGTCACACAGGTAGTAAATGACTGCATTAGGATTGCAACCCAGGCTGCCTCACACCAAAGGCAGAATTCTTTTCACCGTACTCTGAGGCCTCTTTCAATCCTGGGTTCTAAGAGTGTTCTCTTTAATTCTGCTGTTCTGGCTTTGTGCTTGTATCACAAGATCTCACAATTGATTGTTCATTATCTTATTCTCTATTTGTTTCACATTTGTGCAATATTTTCCTAATAACAGAGCAGAAACATATATTGTTGTTTTGAATTTAACAAATTGGATTCAACAAACATGATATCCACAATCTATTTAAATCTCTCCATGAGCCTGGCTCTTTCTTATCATCTTTTTTTCCAGTTGGATTGGGATTCTCAGAGCTAGGCCAGCAGGGCACAAGCTGTAGCAGATTTTACCCAGTTAGATGGGGCTGGAAAGTAAAAGGGTGCTCCTCCATTGGAGAGAGGATGGGAATGAGTTGTGCTACTGTGCATGGATATAATTCACCATTATTTCACTTCAAGAGGAAAAACATGGTGAAGCAAGGCAGTAGGAGATGCAGAACAATATGCAAGATTACATTAATTAATATATATCAAATAATTATGCATATATAATTATATAATGTACATTAATTAATTACATTCATGTGAATAAAAACATTAGAAGCCAGGTTGAACTCAGATTAATTGCAGTGCCCAATATTAGTTCTGCAGGACAAATAATGAAAATCGAACTCCCTTTTCTGGGGGCAAGAGGATAAAAATCAGATGGGGATAGAAGGAGCTCAGTTGCTACATTTGATTGGTTTTGCTTTATTGCTTTTCTTTATCATGAGGGGTGGTGGGGCAATGGGGCAGTGTGTATCAGGAAATTATTGTGGTGTTAAAAAAGGTGTCAGTAAAACTTTTTAAAAGTTTAGAGCCCTAAAAAGAGAGTCAGAGA
>NW_027185852.1:25088735-25096662 GCF_028583685.1 Petaurus breviceps papuanus
AGACAGAGACAGAGACAGAGAGACAGAGAGAAAATAAAAATAAAGGTCTTGTAGCTGACTGATCTTTGAATGACGGACAAGTTCTCTAAGTTAGGAAAGGTTTGTTTATGTCTCCAAATTGGTTTTTGAGTGATGATAGATGAGGCAGTTTGATCTTGGAATTCAGCCTTCTTTGTGGAAAACTGGGATTCACTGGAATGTCAAAGGTTGGCTCGGGTAGCAACCCCCCAAGTTCAGTTCTCCTCTGAGGGGAGATTTTTTTTCAGGGAAAATATTTTTCAGTCCATAGTGGCAGACACAATATGTAAACAACTATATACCTGATACTTGAAGGGAGCCTGGGAAGTAAGCAGCTGAGGGTAAGGAGGGATGGGAAGAGAGGCAGGAATTGGAGCGCCTTTTTCTGATCCTCTTTTGATTCAGTGGTTTTTCAGTCATGTCTGACTCTTCATGACCCCATTTGGGGTTTTCTTGGTAAAGATACTGAAGCAATTTCCTTTTTTCTTCTCTAGCTCATTTGACAGATGAGAAACCTGAAGCAAACAGAGTGAAATGACTTGCCCAGGGTCACACAGATAGTGTCTGAAGCAGGATTTGAACTCAGAAAGATGAATCTTCCTGGCTCCGGATCCAACACTGTACCCTGTGCCCCCTAGTTGCCCCCTCTCTCTGACTCCCCACCCTCATTTATCCTACATATGTTGTTTATATCTAATTGTTTGCATCTTGTCTCCCTCGTTATGCTGTGAGTTCCTTGAGAGCAGGGACTGTTTTTGACCATCCATATAAAGAGATTTCAGTGCTTAGGACAGTATCTGGAAGATGAGAGGTATTTAATAAATGCTGGTAGGTTTGACTTGACAACAGAGAGGTGACAGATTCAACATGTAGAAAGAGACAGAGATTTTGGGACATGCCAGTGTGGGAGTTTGTTTTACATCCCTATGCATCATTTTAGAAGAAGAAATGATAGTTGTTTGAAATCATGGAATCTTAAGGTTGGAAGCGATCTCAGAAGTCCTCTCTCCCAACTCAGACCCAATCAGGCCCGGCTCTCCAGAGTCATCTCCAGGTGGTCAGGCAGCCTTGACAAATCTCAGACATCTCTAGGTGTTGGGAAATTCTTCCTTACAGCAAGTTCTGCCTTAATTTCATTTCCACCTATCATTAATATTGTGCTCTTTTGGGCCCAGTGGGGCAGATTTAACTCTATTTCGTGTCAGCCCTTCTAGTACCAGAGATCAGCACTTTCTCCCCTCTGGGTTTCCTCTTCTCCAAACCAAACATCACCAGTTTCTTCAGCCAATGTGAACAGCTTGGTCTGGATGCTCTTCCACAGTCTTCACCCCCCTCCTCAGGACACACACCAACTTGTCATCAATTCTGAATATGTGGTGTCTAGAGCCATTGTAAGCAAGGATTTCAGTGATCTAGACATCTTCTAGAGTTCTCTCTGCCAAAAGTAGAGCAGTTACAGATTTCTTGGCTTACTTTCATGAACATTTTGTCCTCTGAAAGGTGGAGAAAACAACAAAGAGAGTTTCTTGTTCTGGACCTGTTTCTGACCATCCAGGAGGAACTGGTTACTGAAGTAGAAATGCTGAGAATCTGGCAGGAAGTGACCATTCCATTCAGAATTGGTGAAGGCGGAGAGGAATGGTAGGCGTAAGCCCAATGGGCTCTGTATTGGGGGGAATGCAGATTGCAAAGAGGTCAGAAAAAAGATAGGTAGAATTTCATGGCCTACAGTTCTGCAAGAGTCCTCCCAGGAGGAATGGGTAGCTCTCAAGAATGAGATGCTGAAGTTGGAAAGATACAGGGTGGAGGAAAGGAAGTTGTTTTTTTTTTGGGGGGGGTGCTTTTTGGAGGGAGGAAGGCAGGGCTATTGGGGTTAAGTGACTTGCTCAAGATCACACAGCTAGTAAGTGTTAAGTGTCTGAGGCTGGATTTGAACTCAGGTCCTCCTGACTCCAGGGCTGGTGCTCTATTCACTGTGGCACCTAGCCACCCCAAAAGGAAGTTATTTAAAGAAGTCAATAGTTATGTGTGTACATATGTACATACACAGATACATACATATATATACATACCTATTACATATACTAATAAAATGATTCAAAATAATTTTCAAAATTAAATTTTTTTAAGTGGAAACTAGAAAATTTCAGGCCACAAGGAGCAAGCAGTGACAAATTTGAGGCACGCAGGTGATGCTGCTCACTCAGAATGTGAGCTCCTTTTCTTATGTGAGTGGGTCACTCTACACCTTATAAATCTCGTATACCAATATAAATTTAAAGATTCTTTTGCACCTTATAAAATATGTGAAGCTTTGGGCAGTTCATTTGCAGATGAGAAGGTCAGCAGAGAATACAAACTTTTCCCCAGAGCATACATTGCTTCCATGTACTTTCCTTAGCCCCTCAGTTCTAGACCAACAGTGGAAGCTTCGAATTAAAAAAAAAAAAATGGTACAGAGCCCTGACCACCAGAGACGTTTGGTGATTGTTAGTCAAATGGCCATTGTCTGCAGAGATAAAGATTTGGGAAAGGTACTGGATGGTTACCATAATTTGAGTAAAGTCTCTCACCCTGGGGGCCCAGCCTTAAACCAGAAAGAATGGTTTTAATGTGATAAGGCTTGGCTCTCCCATTTCCTGCCTAGGAGATAGCCCTGAGGAACCAAAGGAGACCCCTAGGGAGCAGAAATGGAGAGGCCTCTGCCCATTCCTAGGTAGAAAGTCTCTGCTCCTTCTAAAATAGCTTATTAGAACTCCAATGGATGGGGTGGCTAGGTGGAGCAGTGAATAGAGCACAGGCCCAGAAGTCAGGAGGACCTGAGTTCAAATCCAGTCTCACACATAACACTTACTAGCTGTGTGACCTTGGGCAAGTCACTTAACCCCAATTGCCCTTCATTCCCCCCTCCAAAAAGAAAAAAAAAGAACTCCAACAGAGGATTAAAGCAGAACCAGAAGCAGGGTGGGGAAGACTATGGTTTCTCATCAAAGAGTAAAACCAGGGAGGTCACCAGAGTAGTCAATCTGGCACAGACCTCATGCTCAATGATGAATTTCATGAGAATTCTATGAAGAGAAAAAAAGATCAAGTTCCTGTAGTTCCAGGGATTGTAAATTGCCTTTAGTGACCTGTGTTCCCTGCATTCATGCCTTACTATCATTATGCTTTAGTTTTGTGTTCACTTTCCCCATAAGTACAGTGTGTATTTGTGGGAGAAGGTGTTCCAAGTTTTGAGGGAGAGGACAGATAACTACTATTCTTTCTATGTCATTTGAATTAATGCCTTTGCTAAGAGTTAATTGAGTCTATTGACTGATTGTTAATGGGAAACATACCAGTGGGGGTTTGGGGCATGTTGTAGAAGGATGATACCACAGTATGGACCTTTAAACCAAAGTAGCAGCTGCTCTCTGGTGACTCATCTAACAAGTTAGAGTACAAATTGGAGGAATAATGTAGCGGGGTAGCATATGAAAATATAATGATGTCAATGCACTGAAAACTAACTGACCCAATTTAATTTTTTAGTCACATTTATAGTAGATGGAAATAAGGATAAGTTAGGAAGAATCTCAAAATTTAGCATAGGCCCTTAAGAAGAGTGTCAGGAACACCAAAGCTCAGAATGAACTGAAGCTGGCAATTAATACCAAAGAAAACAAAAATGAATTTAAAAAGTTATAGTGTTGGGGCGGCCAGGTAGCACAGCGAGGAAGAGCACTGTCTCCAGTGTCGGGATGACCTGGGGGTCGTATCCGGGCTCGGATACTTAGCACCCACCCAGAAACACCTGGCTGTGTAACCTTGAGCAAGTTACTTAACCCCAATTGCTTAGGGGTGGCCAGGTGGCTCAGCGAGTGAGAGCACCGGCTCCAGTGTCGGGATGACCTGGGGATCGTATCCAGGCTCAGATACTCAGCACCACACCCAGAAATAACTGGCCGTGTAGCCTTGAGCAAGTTACTTAACCCCAATTGCTTAGGGGCGGCCAGGTGGCTCAGCGAGTGAGAGCACCGGCTCCAGTGTCGGGATGACCTGGATCAAATCCGGGCTCAGACACTCAGCACCACACCCAGAAATAACTGGCCGTGTAACCTTGAGCAAGTTACTTAACCCCGATTGCTTTAAAAAAAATTTAAAAAAAAGTTATAGTGTAAGAAAAAGATAAAAGAAGGGTTAAGACATTACTGGGCAGGATTGGACAATAAAGAACAGAGGGAAGGTAGAGCTACTCAGCTCTTCATTTTGTTTCTCTTTACCAATGAGAATGAACTCTGGATTGCAAAGGATGAAATAAAAATGATTATTAGGCCACTGAAGCATAAGATATGTAGGCTGTAGTGGAGAGAATACCCAACTGCCCTTGCTGAGCTCAAGTCATTGGGCTCAGAGACACTGAGCTTCAGGATATTGAAAAAAAACTGACATATATCATTACTGAGCTGGTGTCAGTGATCTTTAAGATTACAGAGAATGGGAGAGATCCCAAGAGACTAAAGAAGTGCAATGCCCCAATTAAAAAAAACAGAAGAGTCTACAATCTCCCTGGCAAAACTCGGGAATGTAATTTTAAATTTAATTGTTCATTTTTATATTTTTGATTTTATCTAACAAAACACAAAAGAGAAGAGGGAAAAAAATAGTTTAGCAAAACTGACCAACACATTAACTAAGTTCAACGTTACATGCAGTGTTCCACTCCCATAGTCTTCCACCTCTTCAAAGAAGGGGAAAAAATGAATTCTCACATTGTTCCTTGGGGACTAAGCTTGCTCATTGTAATTTTACAGCATTCAGTTTCAATTGTTGTTTCTGTTTGCCTTGTTATAGTCATCAAATCTATTATTTTCTTGATTCTACTTATTTCACTTTTCAACAATTTGTATTACACCTCCCCTTCTTCTCTGTATTCATCACATTCATTGTTTCTTATCATACAATAATATTCCATCATATTCATGTACCACTATTTGTCCAGTCAGTCTCCAATCAGTGGGCATCTACTTTGTTTCCAGGTTGTTGTTGTTTTTTTTTTTACTTCAAAAATGCCATTATAAATATTTGGTGTATTTGAGACTTTTCATCATTGAAATCTCTGGGCCCAAGAGCATAGATTTTTTTCATTTGTTAATATAGTTTCAAATTATTTCCACGGTGGTTACACTAATTCATAGTTCCATCAACAATGTATTAGTGTGCCTGACTTTCCACAGCACCTCCAATGTGGAGTATTCCCAGTTTTTGTCAGTAGAATATTGTATTAAAGTGATAGTAAGCTTCTAGAAAGGGAAGCAGTAATGAATGACAAAGAACAAGTATAGTTTCATCAAAAAACAAGTCATGACAGACTAACCTTACTTTTTTGAGGGGGAGGTGGGCAGGGATTCAGAACTGGTGGTTGGTAAATCAAAGGAATACTATAGGTAGTTTACATAGATTTTAGTAAAGTAGGAACAGATGAATTATGAGCCAGACAATCCTGCAGTTAGGTAGATTGAGAACCGATTGAGTGACTGGACCCAAACTGTAGACATTAATGGTTCAGTGTCCTCTAGGAAGGAGGCCTCTAGAATAATACAGTTCAGCTTTAAGGTGTTTAATATTTTATGAATAAATTTCATAATAGCATAGATGATAAAAAATTGGGTGTGTGGGGGATAGATAGCATATTAAATGACAAAGTTCAAATCTAAAAAGATCCTAACAGGTTAGAACAGTGCATGAAATTGAGCACAATTAAGTTTAATGAGGATAAATATAAAGCCTTACATTTGGGTTCAAAATATCAGCTTCACAGGTTGAAGGTGACAGAATGGTGCCTAGATGGTAGTTTCTCTGAAAAATAAAGGACTGCACTGATAGGAAGTTCTTAATTCTTTTGAAGTTATTTTCCTTTCTGATGATGTAAAAATAATTCTGGTTCTGCTCATTTCACTGCATCAATTCAACCAAGTTTTCCCAGTTTCTTTTTTTATCAATAGTTGTCATTATCTCTTATTGTGCGTTCATATACCATAATTTGTTCAGCAATTACCTCAGTTGAGGAACACCCCTTTAGTTTCTTTGGCACAACAAAATGTGTTGCTATTGATGTTTTTGTACACATGGATCCTTTTCTTCTTTCTTTGATACCTTTTGAGTTGCCTACTACATCTCTGTGTCAAAGACTATGCATGGGTTTTATTTCTAAATAGCTTTCCAGAACAGATAGATCAGTTTATCTATCTTATTTATTTTCTGGCAAATAATTGGGCAAAATGGTTTCTAATTTCTTTACTTCTGGTATTGGCAATTTTGTTTTCCCTCTTTTCTTATATATTTTAGCTAATGTTTTATCTATTTTATTTTGTTTCTTTTTTCCCATAAAACCAGGCCATAGTTGTTTTGTTTTTTTTAAAGCAATTGGGGTTAAGTAACTTGCTCAAGGTTACACGGCCAGTTATTTCTGGGTGTGGTGCTAAGTATCTGAGCCCGGATTCGATCCCCAGGTCGTCCTGACACTGGGGCCGGTGCTCTTACTCGCTGTGCTACCTGGCTGCCCCCTGTAGTTTTTTTTTTATATAATTTCAATTTTTTGTTTTCATTTTTCTTTGTCTCTTTGATTTTTAGTATTTCTGTGTTTTATATGCCTTTCCTAGTTCTCTTTTTAGTTGCTCAATTCATCGATCTCTTCTTTCTCTCTTTTGTCAATGAAAATATTTAGTGATGTATCTTTCTCCGTGTTACTTTGGCTGCATCCCCAAAGTTTTGATATGATGTCTCATTGTTGCCATTTCTTTGGATGAAATTATTGTTTCTGTGATTTGTTCTTTGATCATTGATTCTTTAGGATTAAATTAATGAGTTTCCATTTTAGTTTAACCTCTCCCCAAAGGCTCTTTGTTAATTATAATTTTTATTTTTATTGTGGTTAGCAAATGTTATTCAGTAAATAGCAATATTTCATCTTTTCTGAATTTGTGCCATTTTATGGACAATTTTTAAGAAAAGATGTCATTCACTTTATATTCCCCTTCAATAATGATCAAAAATCTTTCATCTTCACTTTTCTAAGCATTAGCTCCTTTACTATTATCTTTTTGTTAGATTTGTACAAGTCTGAAAGGAGGTCCTTAGCTATAAAGAATTTCTTTTTTATCTATTTTTATCAGGTCTTTAAAAATCAATCTTCACTGTAATTCCATTAACATATATATATATATATATATATATACATATAATACTATATTATCTATGGTACTTTTAAGCATAATTTTATTATTGCCTTGTCTAAGACCATGATTACTACCCCTGTTTTTAAAATTTTTCCTGAAACATAATTCTACTCTAGCATCTTTTTTTTTAAACAGAAGTATAATTTCTTCAATTCTCATAAGTATTCATATTAATGCAGCTTAGGATCTCATTGCAGAGGTAATATGTGCAGCGAATTGTTGTGCTTCACGACCCCATTTGGGCTTTTCTTGGCAGAGATACTGGAGTGATTGGCCATTTTCTTCTCCGGCTCATTTTATAGATGAGGAAACTGAGGTAAACAGGGTTAAGTGACTTGCCCAGGGTCACACAGCTAGTAAGTTAGTAAACTGATTTTTCCTGACTCCAGGTCCACCATTCTATCCACTATACCAATTAGGTATCCCATGTAAAGAATAGTATGCTACAATTTGGAGACAAAAAACCTAGGGTCATGTTTATTTCTGAATCTCCTATGGCTTCTCATTAGCACAATAAATTTGTCATATTATCCAGAGTTCACTTTGGAAGGCAGAGTTCCTAGTCCTAAGGAGATGAAGTATGGGTCAGAAAGAAAAATATGGAGCAAGACCTAGTGGGTATGGAGTGATTGTCAAATGGGAATAATAAAGAGAAAAGGGGCCATGGAAATGGCAGCTCTATGCTTTGATCA
>NW_027185852.1:25096762-25181965 GCF_028583685.1 Petaurus breviceps papuanus
GAGAGAGAGAGAGAGAGAGAGAGAGAGAGAGAGAGAGATAAAGAAAAGAGACAGAGAGACAGAGACAGAGAACAGACTTGAACTCAACTTTCCTCCATGTTTAGTCATTCATTGTCCATAATAACTAATTTATTTTCCCTTAAATGATATGTCAACACACAGGTACAGGCTTATTTGTTTATTTTGGCTGAAAGTGCTACATGTTTATAGTCAAAGAAGACCTAACTGCCAACCCCTAGCTAGACTAATTATTGGAAGAAAAAAAAATTAAAAGCTAAGCTTGTTTGGGTAGTGGAAAAGGACATTTTTAAAGGGGATAAACAGTGACTGAGGAGCAAAGAAACATGTATAAATATTGAAAGACTCATTTAATTTTAATTAGATTCTAAATGAGATTTTTGAGGGAGGATGTAAGACATTTCACTGAATTACATAGTCTTAGTAGCCATTTATTAGCTCTAGTTGAAAGATGTTCAATTCTTGACATTCCTTTTGAATTCTGGTTCCCTATTTCTAAACATATCTATTAAAATGTCCTAGAATCACCTTAGATTCAATATTCCTGGAACCAATTAAAATCAGTTCAACAAAGATTTATTTGAATTAAATCAAGCATCATTGTTTCACTCTTTGTATATGTGTACATATATGCATATATTTGTATCTATATCTTTCTTTATCTACAGCACCTTACATGCATGTCACATATTTGGTATTTAATAAATGCTTGTTGATTGATCATCTTACCTCCACCAAAATAATTTCCCTTACAAATTTGCCTTTATCCCAGTCATCCATTCCTGAAACCTTGAAAAATCCATTCATTCTCTCTCCTGTCTTTCTCACTAAAACTAGTCCCTAAGTCTAGTTGATTATTGTTGAGTATCTTATTTATTTCCTTTCTTTTAGAAAAAGAATTTCCTTGATAATTCAGTTTCATTTTATGTGAAGTTCTAAATTCTCTCCCCTCTCCTTCCTTACCTATTGAGAAGGCAAGAAAAACAAAGCCCATTGCTATCGATCGCATTAACCATGTACAAAAATAGAAAGAAAAAGGAAACAGGAGAAGAAAATACTCTTCAGTGTTCATTGTGAGTGCCTTAGTTCTCTATCTGGAGGTGGGCATCATATTTCCTCATGAGTCCTCTGGAATTGTTGTGGGTTATTGTGTTGATCAGAGTTACTGAGTCTGTTGAAGTTGATTATCTTTACAAGATTGCTGTTACTGTATAAACTGTCCTGATTCTATTCATTTTACATTGTATCAGTTCACATAAATCTTCCCAGTGTTCTCTGAAACTGCCCCTCTTATTTTTTCTTACAGCATAATATTCCCATTTTATTAATGTGCTATAATTTGTTCAGCTTGATGGACGTCCCCTTTGTTGCCTAAACTTTAGACATGTGTCCATGCATGGAGGTCATAGGATTTACTACTGGGTTTGTTTACATTCTATAGCTTTCAACTTAGGGGATGGACAAAGGAAGTCTTCTTCTCCCATCCTTTTCCGTTTAAAACCCTTTATATTATGTTTTAAAGACATGTGGTTCAATGGATTTAATTTTGAACTTGGAGCCAGGAAGTTTTGAATTCAAATCCTGCCTCAAACACTTAATACCTGTATGCCCCTCAAAAGTCATTCAAGCTCACTCAGCCTATTTCCTCATCTGTAATATGTGGATAAAAATAGTATGGAGCTGTTGTGAGGATCAAATGAAGTCACATATAAAGCACTTAAATGTTGACTCAATACGATCTTCACAGCCTTTGTAAGGCTGTTATGGTACTTTTGTTTTTAATTGACAGAAATTCTGATGTTTTCATTGATTTATTTTGCATCCTGCTATTTTATTAATCTCCTTGATTATTTCTTCACTTGTTTTCTAGAGTCTTCGAAGCAAAGCATTAGAAGAGATCTACCTCTTGTTTGTTGCTTATTACTTTGCTTTTTTTCTCTTGTCTTGTTGCCATGGCTGCATAGAGGCAGAGTAAACAAAGGGTCAGTCTTGGCTTCAAGAAGATCTGTGTTCAAGCTCTGCCACTGACCTGTAAGTGTGTGACTACAGGCAATTTACTTAACCCCTCAGTGCTCCAAGGCAATTCTCTAGCCTATGGGCTGCCCAATAGAAATTAGGAGAGAAAGGGGTTAAGAGAAAAGGGGGAAGGGAAATAAAATGAAGGGGAGACTAAGGGAGGTAGTGGTCAGAAGTAAAACAAACTTTTAAAGAGGGAAGAAAAGCAAAAATATAAGAGAATAGAATGGAGGAAAATACACAGCTAGCAATCACTTATAACTATGAAGGTTAATACGGTGAACTCACTCATAAAAAGGAAGAGGATAGCAGAATGGATTAGAAACCAGAATCCAGCAATATGTGGTTTACAAAAAACACACTTGAGAAAAATGGAGGGGGGGGGGCAGAGTCAAGATGGCAGAGTAGAAACAGAACTTCCACGGGGCCCCTGCTTCAACCTCCCCCAATTCATATAAAAGGGGACTCTGAACAAACTTTGGAGCTACAGAACCCACAAAATGACACAGAGAAGCTAACTTCCCATTGAGGACAGCGTGGCAGGAATCTGCCAGTGCAGCGCTCTGGGAGCCAAGCCCAGCCCCTCGCAAGCAGGAGTTTTTAGCTCTAGGGACTTCAGAACCCCAGGGACTGGAGGGACTTCAGATCACCAGCAGCTGTGGTAGTTTCCAGAATTATCAGCACAGATATGTGAAAGACAAAGTGAGAGGTCAGTGCTATGTGGACTTTGGGATCCAGTAGTTGGGAGTGCTGTGGGCCTTTGCCCCAGGGCGAGAAGCCCCTGAGGCACCCTGGCCATGCAGCTACTCTCACATGGCAGCTTCAGCTGCTGGCCTGCAGAGTGTAGGGGGACCAAGCAACCAGTCAGAGGGGTAATCACTCTTGCTTTAACCTTCTTGGATCTGGATTGCAGTCTAGGGTGGAGGTCTTGGGGTGTGTAACCAGCTTGCCAGAGCATGTGGAGACTTCAGAGAAGGCACCCAACTAATACCTTCAGCTGAGAAAACCCCAGCATTTGGTATGAAGCTCCCCTGTCTGGTGGCAAAAAACCCAGGGGTCAAGTGATTGAGTGGCGACATGAGCAGACAAAGAAAGCAAAATAAACAGAGCACCCCAACTTTACACTCCTATTTTGGTGACAAAAAGGATCAAAGCGTGGAACAGGAGAAGGACAGTGAAGTCAGAACTCCTGCACCAAAAGCCCCAAAGGAAAATGCGAGCTGGTTACAGGTCATAGAAGACCTTAAGAAGCAAATAAGGGGGGTGGCCAGGTGGCTCAGTGAGTAAGAGCACCGGCTCCAGTGTCGGGATGACCTGGATCAAATCCGGGCTCAGATACTCAGCACCACACCCAGAAATAACTGGCCGTGTAACCTTGAGCAAGTTACTTAACCCCGATTGCTTAAAAAAAAAAGAAGCAAATAAGAGAAGTGGAGGAAAAATTGGGAAGAGAAATGAGAATGATGCAAGAAAATTACAAAATGAGACATAACAGCCTGACTGAGGAAAATAACACCTTAAAAAAAAGACTAACTCAAATAGCAAAAGAGGCTCAAAAAGACAATGAGGAGAAGAACACCTTAAAAAGCCGAATTTGGGGGTGGCCAGGTGGTGCAGTGAGTAAGAGCGCCAGCCCCAGAGTTGGGACACCTGGGATCAAATCCGGGCTCAGATACTTAGCACCACACCCAGAAATAACTGACTGTGTAACCTTGAGTAAGTTACTTAACCCCAGTTGCTTAAAAAAAAAAGCCAAATTTGCCAGATGGAAAAAGAATTTCAAAAGCTCACTGAGGAGAATCATTCCTTTAGAATTAGATTAGAGCAAATGGAAGCTAGTGACTTTATGAGAAATCAAGATGCTGTTAAACAGATCCAAACAAATCAAAGAATAGAAGGCAATATGAAATATCTCATTGGAAAAACCACTGACCTGGAAAATAGATCCAGGAGAGATAATTTAAAAATTATTGGACTACCTGAAAGCCATGATCAAAGAAAGAACCTAGAAATCATCCTCCAAGAAATGCTCAAGGAAAACTGCCCTCATGTTTTAGAACCAGAGGGCAAAATAGAGGTTGAAAGAATCCACCAATCGCCTCCTGAAAAAGATCCCAAAAAGAAAACTCCTAGGAATATTATAGCCAGGTTCTGAAATTCCCAGATCAAGGAGAGAATATTACAAGCAGCCAGGAAGAAACAATTTGAATATTGTGGAAATACAATCAGGATAACACAGGATCTGGCAGCTTCCACACTGAGGATTCGAAGGGCTTGGAATATGATATTCCAGAGGGCAAAGGAGCTGGGATTAAAACCAAGAATCACCTACCCAGAAAAACTGAGTATCATGTTTCAGGGGAAAATATGGTCATTCAGTGGAATAGAGGACTTTCAAGCATTCTTGCTGAAAAAACCAGAGTTGAATAGAAAACTTGACATTCAGATACAAGAAGCAAGAGAAGCATGAGAAGGTAAACAGGGAAAAGAAATCAAAGGAACTTATGTCAACAAACATAAGTTGAACTATTTACATTCCTACATGGCAAAACAATAATTGTAACTGATGAAACTTTTCTCAGTATGAAAATAGTTGAATGGAATAGAAATATATATGTCTATATATGAGGGTATATGGGCATATGAATATATATGTGAATGTGTGTATATATGTTTACAGGTGTACATCGATAGAGGGCACAGGACCAATTTAATAGGAAGGGATGATACTTAAAAGGTGAAATTAAGAGGTGATAGAGAAATATAATGAGAGGAGATGGGGAGAGACAGAATGGGGTAAACTATTTCATATAGAAGAGGCAAGGGGAAATGGTTACAATGGAGGGAAAGAATAGGAAGGCAAAAGGGAATGGGTCAACCTTATTTTTATTGAATTTGGCTCAGGGAGGGAATGACATGCACATTAAATAGGGTATCTCACCCTCCAGGAAAGTAGGGGGAAGGGGATGAGAGGGGGCATGATGGACGGGAGGACAGGCTGGGGGGGAAGGAAGTTGGAAGCACCCACTTTTGAAAAGGGACAGGATCAAAGTAGAGAACAGAACAGGTGGGAGGTGGGATAGGAGAGAGGGAAATATAGTCAGTCTTTTACAATATATCTACTATGGTAATGTTTTGCATAGCTACACATGTATAACCCATACTGAATTGCTTGTCTTCCCAGTAAGGGTAGGTGACAAGGGAGGAAGGGAATGAATCTGGGATTCAAAGTTTTAAAAGCAAATGTTTAAAAATGTATATATATTATTATTAATACTACTTTACATGTAATTGGGAAATAAGATATACAGGCACTGGAGCATAGAGATCCACCATGCCCTACTGGAAAAGTCGAAGGGGGTATGGGAGAAGATATGGGAGAGAGCAGATTGAAGGAGGGAATATCCTGTGGGACTGCTATTTTGGAGCGATGGGTAGGGGAAAATGGGGAGAAAATTTGTAACTCAAAATCTGGCGGAAATGAAAGATGTAAACCAGAAATTAATAAAGCATTTGAAAAAAAAAAGCACTTGAAATAAAAAGATACAAAAAGGGTTAAAATTAAAGGCTGGAGAAAAATTTATTATGCCTCAATTGAAGTGAAAAAGGCAGGGTTAGCAATCAAGATCTCAGAAGAAGCAAAAGCAAAAATAGACCTAATTAAAAGAGATAAACAGGGAAATTTCATGTTGTCAAAGGTACTATATGAATTAATAGCAATACCAAACATTTGTGTACCAAATGGCATCTAAATTCTTAAAGGAAAAGTTAAATAAGTTAATAGAAAGTGAAACTATGCTAGTGGAAGACCTCAAATTACCCCTCCCAGAACTAGATAAACTTAGCCATAAAATAAATAAGAAAGAAGTTAAGGAAATAGAATTTTAGAAAAGTTAAATATGATAAACCTTTGGAGAATATTGAATTGGAATAGAGAGAAGTATACCTATTTCTCAGCTGTACACAGCACCTCCACAACACCTGACCACATAGTAGGGCATAAAAATGCTTCACAAAC
This sequence comes from Petaurus breviceps papuanus, assembly GCF_028583685.1. NCBI lineage: Eukaryota > Metazoa > Chordata > Mammalia > Diprotodontia > Petauridae > Petaurus > Petaurus breviceps. Next base: position 25,102,815 of record NW_027185852.1, read on the forward strand.
TAATGCAGAAAAGCAGAAATATTAAATATATTTTTCTGACTGTAATGCAATAAAAATTATAGTCAATAAAGGGCATTAAAATAGATTAAAAATTGTTTTGAAACTAAATAACTTAATTCCAAGGAATGGAAGGATCAAAGACCAAATCATAGAACAATCAATAATTTCATTAAAGATAATGACAACTGAGAGACAACATATAAAAATGTGTAGGCTAGAGCCAAAGTAATGCTTAGGGGAAATTTTATTTTAAATATTTACATCAATATTCATTAGGAAATTGGTCTACAGTTTTCTTTCTCTGTTTTGATTCTCCCCAGTGTGGCTATCAAGACCATATTTGTATCATAGAAGGAATTTGGTAGGACTCCTTTACCTATTTTCCAAACACCTTCACCTATTTTTCCAAACAGTTTATGTAATGTTGGAATTAACTGTTCTTTAAATGTTTGGTAAAATTCATTTGTAAATCCATCTGTTCTTGGGTTTTATTTCTTTAGAAGTTCATTTGTGACTTGTTCAATTTCTTTTTCTAAGATAGACCTGTCTTTTTTATTTCCTAGTTCTATTTATCTGAGCAATTTATATTTTCATAAATATTCATCTGTTTCATTTAAATGATCAGTTTTATTGTCACATAATTGGGCAAAATAGATCCTAATAATTGCCTTATTCCTCATTGGTTGTGAATTGTCCTTTTCCATTTTTTTCTACTGGTAGTTTAGTTTCCTTCTTTAAAAAAAATCAAATTAGCTGATGGCTTATCTATTTTTTAAAACTAGATCTTAGGGTTTTTTTTGTTTATTTTGTTTTTGCTTTTTGGAGGGGGGAAGGCAGGGCAGTTGGGGTTAAGTGACTTGCCCAAGGTCACATGGCTAGTAAGTGTTAAGAGTCTGAGGCTGGATTTGAACTCAGCTCCTCGTGACTCAGGGTGGGTGCTTTATTCACTGTGCCACCTAGCTGCCCCCAAAACTAGCTCTTAGTTTTACTTATTAGTTCAATGAATTGTTTTAACTTTCTATGTTGTTTATCTCTCCTTTGGGGATAAATGTGAGAAATTTGTGGAGGTTGACTTGACAAGTCTTGGCAACTGAATGAATATATGGGAGTAAGGAAGAATATGGAGGCAAGGATAACTCTAGAATCACAAACCTAAATAATAAGGATAGAAATAGGGAAATTGAGAAGAACAATGGGTTTTGGAGAAAATATAATGAGTTCTGTTTGGGATGTGTTAAGTTTGAGATAACAATGATATGTCCATGTTCTTATGTTCAGTGGGCAGCTGGTGATTGGACTTGAAGCTCCAGGGATACAAAAAATGAAACCATCTTTACTATCAGGGAGTTGATATGCTATTGGTAAACAACATATGTGCATATAAATATATATAGAACAACAGATATAACATAAATGCAAAGTAACTGGGAGGATTGTGGAAGGAGAGAAAGAATCAGGAAAGGCTTTGTGTAATGTAGATGATGGTGCCTGGGGAGGGGAGTGGTTTACTCTTGGGTAGCCAAGGGTTAGTATTCCTGAGACTTCAAGGCAAAACCATGACCTGGAACACGTGACAAACTTGTTCTGGACACTTTTGGTTTTCTTATTATAACAATTGAATGGTATCAGTTAAACTTCTCTATAAAATTATTATAATTAATCATGTTATTATTACTGTTTTATCCAATCCATTTTTCATTGTCAATTACTTGATTAAATAATTCAGCATTAAATTGTTTTAATTGTATGCCACATAGTTTTCTCATTATTAATCTTTCTCCTAGATACTTTCCAGTTCTGATCTTTGCTCTGACAAGCCAGTGGTGTGATTATGTATAAATAGCTGATTCAGGGATGACTCCCAAATCAATACTGAGTCATTTCCTGTCTGTTCAAATATATGCTATTTCATTTTTTGTCCAGTGCCTACCAATAATTTTATGGATAGAAGTCTCTGTTGCTTTGGCGCTCTCTCTCTCTCTCTCTCTCTCTCTCTCTCTCTCTCTCTCTCTCTCTCTCTCTCTCTCTGTCTCTCTGTCTCTCTGTCTCTCTCTCTCTCTCTGTTTCTCTGTCTCTCTGTCTCCCTCTCTCTCTCCCTCCCTCCTCCCTCCTTCTCTCTCTGTCTCTGTCTTTGTCTCTCTCCTTCTTCCTGAACTATGATTTCTTAAGTATTTCTCAACATCCTCACCTATCAAGTATCAAGTGTATGGTGATTTAATTAGGCAACTTTTACCACAGAATTTTTCATAGAATTCATATAATTGGGGCGGTTAGGTGATGCAGTGAATAGAGCACCGGCCCTGGAGTCAGAAGGACAGGAGTTTAAATCCAGCCTCAGACACTTAACACTTACTAGCCATGTGACCTTGGGCAAGTCATTGAACCCCAACTGCCCTGCCTTCCCCCTCCAAAAAAAGAATTCATATAATTTTTCTATCTCTTTATTCTCTGCAATCAGTGTTGGTACAAAAATTATTTTTATGGTGACCTTTTTGCAAATATGCCTTTGAGCATAGGATAAAACCAGCTTCACCGATCCCTTTTTTGTTTCTCCAAGGAGTACCTGGGAGCTACATCCTTCCAATGAGCTGCAACTTCATTCTTTCTTCTGATCTGTTTACAATGAGGATGTCTACGTTGCCATGATTAATTTCCTCTGGTAGTATGCCCAGTCTTGTCTTTAGACAAAGAATCTAACATTTAGAAGACTAATAGCCAAGTTAGAGTTTGTAAATGATCTTAAACTGTGATTCTTGCCACATTCTTCCCCCTTTCTATGCTCTGCCACTGTCACTGCAGAAGCAGAAAGGGGAGGCATAGGGTTGAGGGACATGTTGTGTTTTCTTTGTTTTATATGTTGCCATGGCTTATCACCAAGAGGTCAGCCTACTGGAAATGAACCTCTCTGTACTTAATTAGGCTGGTCCTTGGGAAACCAGACTAAATCTATTGTCAAGGCCTTTCCAGCATGGTAGAACCTTCCCCTTTTGTTTCACTCTTGCCTGGAACCCTAAGGGAAAGAAGGAATAGGAAAATAAAAAGGAAAAATGGGGTAAGCTATTTCACAGTGAGCCAGGGAGAGTGGCTTCCTGATGACAAGAACAAGAACATAATTTATATAGCACTTCAGGGTTTCCAAAGAGCTTTGCAAATATTATCTCATTTGATCCTTACAACAACTTTGGGAGATAGGTACTGTTATCATTCCCATTTTCTAGGCGAGGAAACTGAGGCTGAAGATGCCTCAGGTCATATGCCAGGGTCATAGAGCTAGTAAGTATCTAAGCCCATATTTGAACTCAGGTCTTCTTGCCTCCAGGCCCAGGGTTTTGCCAACTGCCTCTGACAAGAGTTTATCTTCATTAGCCTCAGTTGACCAGACAACTATAGGTAGTCTCAGTCACTAGGAACCAATCAGAGATTGGTGGGATCATGAGGTCATAGCAAATGAGTTGTAAAGGGTTGCAACCTTCCCATTTTTTCAGCTGAGAGCTTGGGAGATGAAGTCACACAGAAGGTAGCAGAGATGGAATTTCAACTCGGGACTGGCCTTTGATTCCAGTGACAGTGCTCTTCTTCCAAGAGCTGTCTTTGTGGAACACTTGTCTTAATTCCTAATTATGTCTCAAGTATTCCATATTGAGAGGCAGCTGGATTAGAAGACAGAGAACTGGTCTTGAGATCTGGCAGACCTGTGTTCAAGACCTACCATCCTCAGACCGTCTTCTCCAGCCCTGGAGAACAACCAGCTGACAGTTCAGCTCGTCGTGCATTTCCAGCAGCCTGTTGCTCCTTGAGAGCAGGAACTCGGTCTTTTTTGTGTGTTTATATTCCTAGTGCTTAGCACATTGGAGGACTTCATAAATATTTAGTGACTGATTGACTTTGCCCTGGCTCTATTCCTTGCTGAGAATGCTCTCCCTCCTCTATTTTGTCTGCTTCCTTTCAGACTTAGTTCAATAGTCACTGTTTCTCTTTTGACCACCAACCCTGAGGGTGTTTTCCTCTCAGTTTGATTTTTTTTTTAATTAAAGGGGCCATCCCTTGACTGACTTCTTAAAGACACCTATTCACTGAATGGGTGTTGCCTCACTCAAATTAAGAACCTGACAAAGCCTTAGCCCAAAAGGACCAGGGTCTCCCCTTGTATCCTGGGCCATCCCCAGTCATCCTGATGAATATCTGACCAGTGGACCCAAATGACTTTGGAGGAGAAAGTGAAGCCTTGCACAGCCCTCCCTCACTCAAATCCAAGTCAACTGTGAGTCATGTCATCATTTCCCTGATGTCATGGTCCTCTTTGAAAATGAAGGACAAACCACACAACAATACCTTCCTTCTACAAGTGGCTCTTTTGATTCCCCAGCTGCAAATACCTTCTTCTCTAAGGTTCTTTTCCATCTAGGCTGTATGTGCAGTACCTTGGATGTATGAATGTATAATTCTTTTTTTTTTCTTTTTGGAGGGAGGAAGGTAGGGCAATTGGGGTTAAGTGACTTGCCCAAGGTCACATGGCTAATTTTGTGTCTGAGGCCAGATTTGAACTCAGATCTTCCTGACTCCAGGGCTGGTGCTCTATTCGCTGTATCACCTAACCACCCCTGAATGTATATAATTCTTTATATGCTTATATATATATACATGTATACATATTCTCTATGTATATGTAGAATATGTATGTACATGTTAGCTCTCCCATTAGAATATAAGCTTCTTGAGAGCTACAGGGATTTTTCCTCCCTTTCTTTCTAACCATAGTGCTTAGCAGAGTGCCTGGCACATTGCAAATGTTTAATAAAGGATTAGTTTGATGGCAGATTTTGAAATGCTTTATTTTCAATTATCCAGATAATTCAGACAAAAAAGGATGTGAGTCATTCCCATTTACCTGTCTTAACTGTAAGGTTTCAGTTAGCTCAGTTATCTATCTTCACCATCTGAATTTATTGGATAATGGCCAGCCTTCCCCATCCCATTCTTGTACAGACCTGGATTGAGTAAGACAACCGTTCTAAACCAACAAAATAAATAAATGAAAGGAATCTCAAAATACTTCCTGAGTCATTTTGTAGACCAGAAAAAATCCATGTCTTCTGATTCTTAGATTCTTTTCAAAGCTTTCCAAGACTGAAGAGTTTGGGAAGACTTAAAAGGAACAGTGACCCCAGTTGTAGATGATACCCACAGTGTTCCTGGCTGGCTCTGTGGCAGAGGACACAATCGAACAATTATTTTTCAAATCCTAAGTTCGTTTTGGTCTCATATTAGATCCATTTCAAAGAAAGTATATTTAAAAGGCCTATTGTAAAGACTGTCAAACTTTGGTATTTGACTAAGGGTAATACTTATAAAGAGACCTGTTTTATACACATGGTAGCATTTTAAAGCTTTATTGTTGGTGTAATACATTCTTTTTGTGTTCTAGTTCTTTCTAGCTATGCTGAATGTTTTCCTAATATGTTGGGCATAATATGACTATTTTAAAAATCTGGGCCTATGATTTCAGTGCAAAATGGAAACTTATTTAAATCTTAGAAGAACCAAAGAATTGTAACCAGTGCAGTGAGCACCCCTAATGCCAGAGGACTGCTCGCCTCCTGACAGAGAGGGGATGGACTCAGGATGAAAGCGAAATGTTTGTTTTTGAGTGTGGCCAAGGGGGTAAATGTTTTGCTTAACTATGTATATTTGTCATAAAGATTTTGGTTTGTATTTTTCATGGGGGGATTGAGGAAGGTGAGAGGGAGAAAGAGAATATAAATGTTTATTTTTTTATTTAAAATATATCTATTTTTAAATTTTTTTGTAGCCATGACTGCCCTGTCCTCTACTGTCAGAAGACCAGGCCCATTACAAATCATAACTCTTTCCCTAGTGTTCTCTGGGACCTTTAAGGGAATTGGGGTGGGGCAGTAATCTGGTCTTTGCCATTGCTTCAAACCCCCACTGATTTTAGGCATCCCCTGTACCCCCAGTTCCATGTAATCACTTAATAGTCAATTAGCTTATAAAAGAATAATTACTTCAAAAGTATAGGGAAAGCAAACATACAAATAATCTCCTCCCAACACTTGGAGGGCCATAATTTCCTCTTAAGTCTTGAGGGAGGGGGCTATTAAGTTCACAGCTTAACATAGTTTCTATAAAGAATGGTCTCATCAGGTTCCAAGGCCAAATCTCCCCTGTACTTAGACTTCCCTTTTGGGTGGGCAGCAATGTTCAGCCTGGATTCCTGTCTCCAAGGTCCCTAGGGCTCAAGTTCTAGGTCCAGGGACCTGCATCTAGATCTGAAAAGGACAAATTAAAAAGACCAAATCCCAAGCCCGGTTCTCAGGGCTACAGGGTAGCTTTCCCTCCCTACAGCGCATGGCACTTAAGCTTTGGTTGAACAGGAGTTTCATTCTGGATGTTGTTGGGAAAAGAAAGACTGTCTTAGCCTAATAGCTTTAAAGACCCAGCCTATTACGGCGATGCAGCCAATGCTCCCCCTCACGTGGCAGGGGAATGCAAGATGTCTTCTCCCAGAAATAGAACCCTGCCATCTACCACATGGGTGCTTCTGTCATATGCGATCTGATCATGTGCATCAAAGCCCCGTTATATTTATATGCTCAAAGAAATACCTGGGGCAATGAGAATGAAAGTGATTCTTCCCAGAGTCATTGTGGCTTAGTAGACAGAGAGCAGTCCTGGATTCAAATCCTGCCTCTGACATTTATTACTGCTTGTATAAACCTGGGTAAATCCACCTAATTAATTCTTCGGTGCTCTAGGAGACTAAGAATCTGAGCTTCAGAAGCTGCTGACTTTCTTGCCTACTTCCCCCCATACGCTCCATGATCCAGTGACATTGGCCTCCTTGCTATTCCTCAGCTTCCAGACTCCTTTACTACCTGGCCCCCCTGCCTGGAATGCTCTCCCTCCTCATCTTTGCATCCTTCCTTCGAGTCCCAGCTAAAACCTCCCTTCTACAGGAAGCCTCTGCCATGCCCTGTAATACTAGTGTCTTCCCTTATTTGGTTCCCCACAATTTATCCCATCTGTATCTGGGTTGTATCTATTGGTTTGCGTGTTGTCCTCTCTATTAGACGGGGGCCCCTTGAGGGCAGGGGCTGGTTTTTTTTTACTTTCTTTATATCCCTAGTGACACATAAGAGGCACTTAATAATTACTTATTGACTGATCCACATGACCTTACCTGGGGACATCCTATATTAATGAAATCACAGACTCAGGACCTATCCCCACCTGACATACCACCACGTGATGTAGCTTGTGTCAGAGTCAGGACTTGAACCCATCTCTTCCTAACTATGCTGCCTCTTAACTTGCTACTGCATTATTTAAGGAGATTTCCATATTAGCATGAAAATTTTAATACTATATAGTATTTAAGTAACAATAAGAATTTTGTAAATCAACATGAAAATAATAATTTCTTATTCTCTTAGCACTTTTAATAAAGATTTAAGTCCATTTTAATGTTTAGATAACTATATAAACAATGTTAAAGATTTAAACGGACATTTTGAAGTTCTAAACACTAAAATAATTAGTTACATTATTTATTCTATATTTCTTTTTTTCAGATTTTTAAAAGAGCTTTTTTTATTTAAATTTTTTCGATATTCATTTCTTAAATAAGATTTTGAGTCCCAAATTTTTTTCTCCCTCCCTTCTCCCTTCCCCCCACCCCAAGATGGCAAGTAATCTGATATAGGCCATACACATACAATCATATTAAACATTTCCACATTAGTCATGTTGTAAAAGAAGACTCAGAACAAAAGGGAAAAACTACGAGAAAGAAAAAAACAACAATAACAAAAAGGATTTACTCTATATTCTGAATTAATCAAGGTTAATCAGACTTTGGGAGCTAAATTCAGTCTTCTAAAAATTACTTTTAACTTGAGTTTATTATTTTAATAAATATTGCCTAAAATGGAAAAAATGAGTGCCTGCCGTACAATAGATACTTAAATGCTGGTTGACAACCATCTGTCTATAAAACTGAAAAATAATAGATGCCAATATAATTAATTTGGAGTGTTCAAGGCCTGGCATAGCCAATTGCATTTGTCAAATAGTCAAACATCAATGCTAAATGCTAAAAAATCTGAATTAGCCTTGTTGCTACCACCCAATTTAGTGGTTTATATGGAGAAGACCTTAGGAAAAAATAAAATTACTTTTTGTGAGAAGAGAAAAAACCTACTATTTTGGGTGGTTTATTTTATTAATCTTTACCTTAAGGATGGAATTTTCATTTTAATTTTCAGTTTCTTAAATGACCCATGAACATGAAATTGTAAACATTTTCTTAGCCTCGCTATTTGATTAAATGTCCACAAGATGGTGCCATGGTTAACATGTTAACATTTGAATTTGAAAGACAGCAGAAAAAAGTGGGTTTGACCCACTGAATCTAAAACAATTATCATCAGCTTGATTTTTTTAAGCAGTAAAGAAAAATCAAATTGACAAAATAAAAAATTAAAGAAGGCAAAGTTGCAGTAAATAGAGAGAAAATGAAGAGAATCATTAGAAATTACTATACAAATTATATACCAATTGTCCTGGGAATTTAAAGGAAATGGTTTATCTACAAAATATTGTCTACAAAAATACAAACTGTCCACACCTATAAAACAAGAAACAGAGGTCCTAAAGTCAGTCTCAGAAAAAGAAATCAATCATTGAACTGTCAAAAGGAAAAAACAACCCCTAGTTCAGATCAATTTAATCATGAAATCCATCAAACATTTAAAGATGAATTAATTAACTATACTAGAAAAATTGTTCCCAGTAGTAGAGAAAGTTTCTACCAAACTCCTCTTAAGGACAAACATGGTCATCATTCCCAAACCAGGGAGGGATAAAGCAGAGAAAGATTATAGTCCAATATCACTAATAAAAATTCATGCTGAAATTTTAAATAGAATTTTAACATGGGTATAGCCAAAAAAAAAACTATTGACCATATGAATTGAGCAGAACCAGAATACTATGCATGGTAAAAGCAATAGTGATCAGCTATGAAAGACTTAGCTACTCTGATCAATATAATGATCCAAAGGACCCATGTTGAAAAATCTACCCTCTTCTAGAGAGAGAACTGATGTACTGAGTGCAGACTGAAGCATACTTTTTTCACTTTTAAAATTTTTCTTTTGCGTGTGTGTTTTCTTCTGCAACATGGCTAAGATGGAAATATGTTTTCCATGACTTCATGTGTATAATTAATATAATATTGCATGTCTTCTCAAATGGTGGGGGGAGGAATAGGAAGATGGGAGACAATTTAGAATTCCAAATTTTGAAAAACGAATGTTAAATTTTTTAAAATTTAATAGGGAAATATTTAATGAAATAAAAACAAACTATTGACTATGACCAAATTGGATTTATACCAAGAATACAAACATAGTTCAACATTAGGAAAATAATTAGCATAAATAATCATGAACAAAAAAAGTCCACATTTGTTAATAAACATAGAAAAGACCAATAACAAAACCACATTTTATGCTAAAAATTTCTCTTAAAAAAGCATGAGTATGGAAGGGCTCTTCTTAATATGATCCAAAGTATATATTTAAAATCGAGTGAGAGTTATTTTTAGTGGCAAAACTCTGTAAGCCTTAATAGGTAGAAGTTCAGTCATAGATCAAAGATGTTTTCTCTTTCCGTTATTTCAGTGAATTACTTGGGGAAGAGAAAAATAATCAATGTGGACAGCTAGGTGGTACAGTGGATAGAGCACCAGGCCTGGAGTCAGGAAGACTCATTTTCCTGAGTTCAAATAAGGCCTCAGACACTTCCTAGCTGTGTGACCCTGGGCAAGTCACTTAACCCTGTTTGCTTAGATTTTCTCATCTACAAAATGATCTGGAGAAGGAAATGGCAAACCCCTCCAATATCTCAGCCAAGAAAACCCTAAATGGGGTCACAGAGAATTGGACACAGCTGAAAACGACTGAACAACAACAAAGTAATAAAATTTGCTGACATACAATAAACATGACAACTTCTTACATGTTTAAAAAATCTAACATGCAGTGTATCCTTTTGTGGAGATCACTTTTTACACAGTTTGGCATTAAGTTCACAAGACTTTGACACATGTTTTTTAATTCAACATCATGAAACCACATATCACATTGGATGCGAAGCATGCTATTGATGGCGGTTCATTTTCAAAGTCTGGCCTTGATTATAACCCATAGGTTTTCAATGGCATCGAAATCAGGTCACTTTCAGGGCTGTTGAATGAAGCCTCTTTATTTCCATCACTTATACATTTCTTAACCTCTAAGGTGAGTCTTGAAGGAAGTCCTGGAAGCCCAGAGGAAACAAGGAGGAGGCCATCGTGGGCATGGAGGGCCGTCAGTCACAAAGGCCAGTGCTGCTGCTCATTGAATGAGCAGAAGGGAGAAGACAGAAAAGGTGGGAAGCTACACACAGAGAGGCTTCCTATTTGATCTTGGAGGTAATGGCTGTTAGAGTTTACTTAGAAGAGGCTGAAGGTGGTGCCAGGGTCAGGTCTATGCTTTGTTGGTTGTTTGTCCTTTGTTCTCAAAGAAGACCATGATATCATGGAGATGATGCCATGACTTCAAGTGAATTGGATTTAAGTGAGGCAGGGCCATACAAGGTCACCAGCCTCACTTTCTCCTCCAGAGCCATCTGTGCCCAGTGGCAAAATATAGATATACTTTAGAAGAAGCGGGTAGAACACGAGGCTTGGGATCAGGAAGACCTGAAATCAAATCTAACCTTAGATATTTACCTGAGATATGATGCTGTGAAAGTCACTTAACCTCAGTTTCCTCAACTATAAAAATGAGGATAATAATAGCACCTACCTCGAAGGGTTGCTGTAAGGATCTAATGAGATTATTTGTAAGGCATTTAGCAGTGACTAGCACAGAGTAGGCACTTAGTGTTTACAGACTGATGTAGGAGGCACTCAATAAATGCTTGCTTCCTTTATTAGGAAGGACAAATGTGTGGAAGATGGTTTAGAGTAGGGAGAGACACCAACCAGAAGGCACCGAGTGGTGAGGGCACGCACCAACAACCAGAAAGCTGCTGGGTGGAGAGAAGGAGATTTATACAAGAGATGCTTTGAAGCTAGAAATGGCATGACAACATCAAACTGGATGTTTGGACTGAGTGTGAGTAACACTGGGATGGCAAGTCTGGCTGACAGAGAGGATGGTGGTGACAACAGCAGTTAAGAGAAATTTGAAAGAGGGGAGACCTTACAGGGAAAAGCTAAGGAATTTTTTTGTTTTTGTTTTGTACCTGCTGAGTTGAAGATGGCTAAGGGACATCCCATTCAGGATGTGCAATAGGCAGTTAATGGTGTGAGGATCGGAGGGAAGTTAGAGTAAACAGACCTGAGAATTATCTACATGGAGATGAGAACCCATGGAAGGCTATTACCAGATTACCAAATGAGGTGGCATTCAAGGGTTCTTAATCTGTCATCCTTGAACTTTTTTTGTGTGTTTTGATAACTGCATTTCAATGTGATTAATTTTCTTTGTAACCCTACATATTTTATTTTATACATTTAAAAACATTATTTTGGGGAGTCTTCAGGCTTTATCAGACTACTAAAGGGGTCCATGACCCATAAAAAGATATAGAGGTGTGGTGGCAAGCACCCCGGCGTCCTCAGGGTTTGCTGCTACCACAGGTTCTTGGATCTGCTTTGTTAAAGGAAAGCAACTCAAAATGGGTTAACAAGCTTACTTTAATCAGTCAGACATATATCGTTTACCTTGTTCAGGGAAAAAAGGTCAGCACCCCGAACTTCAAAGTATACAGGCAGAATTATCAAGACAGACACAGATCAAGTAGACAGATTTCCAAACTGTCCAACCATTACATCTATACCCAGTCAACATCTGGGTTTCCACATCTGGGTTTTTCAAAGCCGGGGGGGGGGGGAGGCCTGGACAACGGCTTCCCAGAATACAGATCAAATCACAGAACACTTCTCAAAGTGAGCCCCCAAAACAAAGCTACACATCAGGGCTTATATAGCCTTCTCCTGGCTCAGAGAATGTAACAACCTTATTGACCCACTGGCCAATCAAAAAGTATCTACTGAAAAACAAGCCTCCCACCCCAGGCTTCAGGTGCACTTTAGCCTAGGGGCAGGGAAGATCTTCCAAATTTGCATTCCCATTACAAGAGGGAAGAGAGCTAAGGCTTGGGATAGATACTAAAAGGACACTCATTTTTAGTGACTGTTACCTGGAGAAAGATCCAGCAAAGCAGACAGAGTAGACCAGTAAGAGGGAGCTAGGGAAAGCAATGTCATGGAAACCTCCAGGGAAAAGAATATTGAAGAGAAGGGGGAACAATGTTGAAGGCTGTAGAGAGGTCAAGAAGAGCAAGGATGGGGAAGAGATCACTAGATTTGGTGACTTCAGAGACAGCTGATTCACTGGAATAATGAGGTTCAAAGGCAGACTGCAGAGGGTTTTGAATCAAGTGGGAGGAGGAGGCATTGATGACTTTCTCCAAGATCTAGAATATTTAAGGAAATAATGAAAGAAATGATGGTGAACAAAGGTTGGAACGAGGGAAGGAAGAGAATGCCCATACTTCTAACTATATTATTATGTAGCTAACAGCAAAACTATTTGATACTGGTTAGAAAAAGAATCCATTAATCTATTTAGATTAAAGGATTAATGGAACAAATTAAACAAGGAAGAATTAGAAATAATTAAACTCGATATCCTCATTTTTAATTGACTTGAAAATATAAATTATTCAGGAAGGAACTCCCTATTTGATGAAAGTTTCTGGAAAAAGCTTGATAGCAGTCTGGCAGAAATTAGATTTAGCCCAACATCTTATACCAAATTTTACAATAGAACCAAAATATATTTATTACTTGAGTATGAAAGATCATATGATTAGAAAATTAAGGGGCATCTAGGTGGTACAGTGAATAGAGCACCAGCTCTGGAGTCAGGAGGACCTGAGTTCAAATCCAGCCTCAGATACTTGACACTTAATTAACTGCGTGACTTTGAGCAAGTCACTTAACCCCAATTGCCTTGCCTTTCCCCCTCAAAAAGAAAAAAGTGAACAAAAAAAGAAAATTAAAAAAACAAGTAGATCACATACCTTACTCCCTGGGTAAAGGTTGAATTCTTAACTGGACAAGAGATAGAGGCAATTACCAAAGACAATTTCAATGAACATGAAATTGAGAAGCTTTTACAACAAAAATCCACTAAAAGAACAATATTTGAGAAAAACATCTTTGCACCAAATCTTATTGATAAGGGTCTGATATTCAAGAAATTTAGATAACTAAAGAAAAAATATAAGACCAAAAGCCATTCTCTAATAAATGTGGTCAAAGGACAGGGACATACATGCAGTTCTCAAAATAAGAACTACCCACTATTAAGTAGTACATGAAAGAATGTTCCAAATCACTAACAAGAGAAATGCAAATCATGATGACCTTGAGGTTTCAGCTCACACCAAGGAAACTGGCATAGATGACAAAACATGTTAAAATTAGAAGAGTTGGAGAAAGATAGGCACATTAATGCATCATTGGTGGCACTACAGATTGGGACAACCAATCTGGGAAACTATTTGAAAATATCCTAGGGAGTGAGCAAAATGTCTGTATCCTTTGACTCAGTGATTCCACTGCTAGGGATATACCCCAAGAAGGTCAATGACAAAAGAAAGGCTCTATATACACCACAGTATTTATTGTGACATTTTTTTGGTGGTAGCAAAGATTTGGAAACAAAAGTCGATGCCCTTCAATTGGGGAATGGTTAAGCAATTTGTGGTATACAATGTAAGGGAATTTCACTGTGCTTATCTAGTTTCTCTTTGAGAATGTTTTTTGAGTCAGGGAGCATAAGAATCCATGATATATTGGGCTATGGGTAGTCTGAATAAGTGAATGAATGAAGTATTAATTAAGCACTTACTATTTGCAAAGCATTGTGCTAAGTGCTAGGAATACAATAGAAAAAATAAGAGTCTCTGGTCTCAAGAAGCTCCTTTTCTAATGGAGGAGACAACATATATGGAGGGGTTCCCTTGTAAGATGGAAAGGTCTCAAGGTCCATAGGGCACGGTGGCAAAACACACATTAATGCCTTTTCCATAGGATTTCCACTGATAAAATCGCATCAGTTTCTGATGTTGAGCCATCTGACAATGCCAGGTGTTTAGAACTCTATTTTCTGAGTCATCAGTAGCTGTGGTTGGAGCACCTGCAGAAGTGGTTGCCAGGTTTTATCTCCATCTTCACAGGATCAAGGTTATCCTTCCCAGGATAATGGCTATTATGCTGACTATTCCCAAGGCTCTTGGATTTGAGGGTCCTGGACTGTCTCTGTCAGGATCTGAAGGGAGAATAGGGTAAGGTGGTGGTGGAGGTTTGAACTTTCTGGTTCATGGCATCTCCTGCCTCTTAGGTGCCTTGCTGCTGCAGGTACATTGGCTTGTCTGCCCTGTGGGTGGTAGCTGGTTGGCTGTTAGTGGGGCTGGCTGGCACCTTCTTCCCTAGATGGTGGGTATGAGGGCCAGGCTAGAGGCAGGACTGGTGGTCTGGGACCTGCTGCCACTCCCAGAGTTTTTATACTTATCTATCTGTTGGTAGCTGTTGGTCAGCAGCTACAGCTGGTAGTGATGAAGATGGTGGGCCCTTTCTCCACAATGATGGCTGTGGGGGCTAGACTAGAAGTAGGTTTGGTGGTTGAGAAGGCATTACTATTCCCAAAGCTCTTGGGGACATGGTCCTAAACTGTCTCCATCAGGGTCTAGGGGAAGATGATTATTAAGGCGGTGGTGGTGGTTTTACTTGCCTGGCATGTGTTGCCTCTCCCCTCCCCCTCAGAGTACCTTGAGTTCTATTGGGTACAGGACCTTGGCAGTTTTGTTAGTACAATGTCCTACAGGCCTAGAGTTGCCTCTGGATCAAACATTGATATGGGGGCAATGGAAAAAGAGGGCATTAAGGTGGTATGAAAGCAGGCATCTCCATTCAGATGATGAGACTGGGTCTGCTGCTACCACCAAGTGCTTCTAGGAATCACTAGAACAAAGGAACACTGACAGTGGCAGTTTTAAGCCCATAGTAATCTCTGCATATTGGTTTCTTTTTAATATATATATTATTTTCCCCTAATTATGTGCTAAAACAATTTTTCACTTTTTTTTTAAGTTTTGAATTCCAAATTCTCTCCCTCCCTTCATCTCCTCACTTCCCTGAAATGATAAGCAATCAGATATAGGTTATAAATGTGTAATCATATAAAACATTTCCATATTAATCATTTTGTACAAGAAGACTGAAAAAAAGTGAAAAATAGAATGTTTCAGTCTATATTCAGACAATATCAGTTCTTTCTCTGGAGGTGGATAGTATGATTTATCATTAGTCTTTTGGGATTGTCTTGGATCATTCATTGTATTGCTGAGAATAGCTAAGTCATTCACAGTTCTTCATTGTACAAAATTGTTGTTACTGTGTACAATGTTCTCCTGGTTCTGCTCACTTCATTTTGCATCAGTTCATGTCTTTCTAGGTCTTTCTGAAATCATCCTGCTTATCATTTCTTTTTCTTAAAATTGATTTGTTTATTTACTTTTAGTTTACAACATTCAGTTCCACAGTCCCTTGGGTTTCATTTTTCTCCCTCTCCCTCCCCTTCCCCCCCATCATGGTGGCATGTACTCAAATATAGGATCTACAGATATCTTCACATTAATCATTAGTCAGGTTGTACAGAAGGATTATAACTGATGGAATGATCAGTGGGAAAGAGGAAACAAAGCAAAATAAGAATAAGAAACAGAGCAAGTAGTTTGTTTCAATCTGCATTCAGACATTGCATCTTTCTCTGGATGTGGGCATATCTTTCGATTATGAGTCTTTTGGAGTTCTCTTATAACCTTACATTGCTGAGAGGAGCCCAGTCTATGGAAGTTAGTCATCACACATACCTTCTGTCTGTGACTGCATACAGATTTCTCCTGGTTCTGCTCTTTTCACTCAGCATAAGTTTATATAAGTCTGTCCGGGTTATTATGAAGTCCATCTGCTCCTCATCTCTTATAGTACAGTAGTATTCCATTACATTCATATAGCACAACTTGTTCAGCCATTCCCCAATTGATGGGCATCCTCTCGATGTCCAATTCTTAGCCACCACAAAAAAAGCTGCTATAACTATTTTTGTAAAAATAGGTTCCCTTCCCTTTTTAAAAATGTATTTGGGATACAGACCTAGCAGCAGTGCAATCTCCCTGTAAGCTAAAAGAGAGTTATGATGCTTGGTATAAACAGACCTAGAAATGTTACAAATACAAAATACAAAAATACAAACGTTAGTTTGAATTTAAGTGGGTTCTCTATTCATTCCTTTTTCTTTAACAAAGTCTGCCATTTTTTCATATTCTTTGCAGCCATAGTTAATACTGAACAAAGATCAAGTACTTATATGACAAATGTTAAATATGAACAGGAAACTATTTAGAGTCCTTTGCGGTATCCTGTAGGATGTGTGTAATTCACTTAGCTGTGTGTTGATTTATGTAATGTTTGATTTATGTTCCATACATATATGAATTCTAATAACATTTTTATTGCATTTATACCTAATGACCAGAAGCTAATGCAAATTACTATTTCAGTGATAAAATTATGAAATACAGTTTGATTTAAACAGAATTTCAAAAACAAAAGAGATTAAAAATGAGTGTGAACTACTGCTGAAATTCTTCTTTTTTTGCTTTTTGGAGGGGGAAAGGGAGGGCAATTGGGGTTAAGTGACTTGACTAAGGTCACACGGCTAGTGAATGTTTAAGTGTCTGAAGTCAGATTTGAACTCAGGTTCTCCAGGGCTGGTACTATATTCACTGCACCACCTAACCACCCCTACTGCTCGAATTCTTACAAAAATCTGCTAATAGCATGATAAAGTTATCAAATAATTTGTGTTAAAGATAGAAAGTGAAAAAATAAATGTAAAAATCAGTGTTAATACTTCACATAGTCTAAAAGGAAACAATGCTGAGAGTTTTCATTATTATATTTCAATTGTTTCTATTAACGTAATTCCTTATGTCCCATTTTAAAATTTTTTAAAAAGACAAAAAACTGTTAAAATGGTTCTAACCAATAAAACAGACTCTGACCATGAATCAGGAATGTACCACGTGAACTTGGTCTGTGAACCAGCTTCTCTTAAGTTTGGATGTTCATCACCAGAACTGTGATGACCAAGTGATTTTCCCCCCTACAATAACTCATAAAGACTGTCTACTAAGACATAGAGGGATTGTGATTTGCACTGGCAGAAGGAATGCCCATTCTAACAAAACTGTGGCTGATTTGAAGAAGTGTTATTGTTATTTGGGTATTTGTCTTCTATCCTCTGATAGTCTGTAAGCTCTTTGAGGACAAGAGCTATGTTAACTTTTCATCTCTGTGGAGAAAGCATGGGTATAATCAATAGCAATTTGCTGGCCTTTCCTCCTTCCCAGCTGCTGACTGGGGAGGGAGGCAGGAGCCTGCATCCGTTTGTGGGAGGTGAGAGATTCACCAAGATGTGCTAGCAGGAAGAATTCTAAGAAAGAATGAAGAGTTCCTAGGACACAGCAAAAAGCTTCAAGCCGGCCATAGCTGATGTTGAATATTCCCCAGTTCTGGCTCTGGAGCCAACCAAAAAAGTGGCTCCTCCTCACCTGGCCCCGGAGTTAGCAGACCAGAACCAGAACCAATGTCATCACGTCTTTTTCTTGTCACTGAGCCTTTTGGGAGCAGGCTCCCTGCCTCTAGCATCAGTGCCCCTGTGACACAAACAGCATCAGTATAAAGGTGTTCTGACGGTTTTAAGACTACAGTATTGTGCAGGACTCTTCCATCCCTGCCACCGGCAAACTACCAAATTATCCTGTGGATGTCCTTAATTCAGAGTCAGTTCCCTGACTGATCATTTTCATTCTGTCGTGACGCTGCTTTGAGTCCCTTCACCCTTCTGAGCCTCAGTTCCCACAGCTGCAAAATAAAGATAACTACACCTGTAGTACCTCCCTCACGGGGCTGTGATGATTCTGAAATGAGATCATGGCAATGAGTAGAGCACTGATTAAGCACCTATTGTATACCTGGTACTATTAAGTAATGAGGATACAAAGACAAATAAAAACAGCCCTTGCCTTCAAAGAGTTTACATTCTAATGGGGGGGGGGGAGAACAGAAAAATAGGAGCTGAGAAGGCAGTAGGGATGAGGGGGAATCCACCCCACTGTGGCTAAGTCCAGAAAGTCAGGAGCAGAGCCAAGACAGGAGAAGAAACATGACTGCCCTGGCATCCCTCCTTCCCCACCCCACACCAAGGAGACCCAGGGGGGAGCTCACCAATGGGAGAAGGGGACTCTGAAGTTGAGAAATGTTCCAAGATGAGAAGATCCCATGCTCTGAGGGAAGGGTCAGAAGGCTGCAGAATCACGGAGGCCACATCGGGAGAATTAGAATCAGCACCAGGATGGGAGTGAAGCATGACTGGCTTGGGCCCTTTGAAAGTGGAGGCAATACGGTATATAAATTACCCCGGGCTTACATAGAACGTGCTTGCAAACTGTAACCTGATGGAGAACTGTCAACTGTTATTGCAGTGAGTAACGAGGAGCTGGCATGGCGGAACAAGAAGACGTTTGGATGTCAAAGAAAGAGGCGGAGGATCGAATCCCACGCCTGACACTAACTATGCCTGGAGAGGTCAGTTGGGCTTTCCAAGCTGCGGCTGCCTCATCAATAAAATGGGAATAATAATATTTGCGCCACTTCCTTCACAGGGATGCTGTGAGAAAAGTGCTTTGTGAGCCTTAAAAGGACTGTGGAAATGCCATGGTTTATTGCTCCCCCTAGCTGAACCGCAGCCTGGGAACTGTCTGCTCAGTGTTTAGCATAACAGGAAAATTACATTATGTTTACTTCATATTATACACCTATGTATACAGTGAATTTTACTTGTTAGCAGGCTTGCTGAATTTTGTGTGTGTGCACACGTGCCGTTTTGTCATTGTAGGGAACTCCTGTGTAAAGAAACCCCCTCGACCAGTGCAGATCGTTACCTTCTTTGCAAGTCCAATAGTAGAGAGTTGCTTGGGCATTGAGTGATTGAGTGACTTTCCTGAGGACACACAGCAAGTGTGTGGCAGGGGAGGCACTTGACACTGGCTCTTAAACCTGCCCTCTTTCAAATAATGACCTCTGCAAATTGTCATTGCTACTTTAAATTCCATCATAATCTCCTCTTCTCAAATCAATGTCATTTACAGACTTAACAAGTGTATGTTGGGGTGGCCAGGTGGCTCAGTGAATAGAGCACCAGCCCTAGAGTCAGGAGGACCTGAGTTCAAATGCAACCTCAGACACTTAACATAAAACTAGCTGTGTGACCCTGGGCAAGTCACTTAACCCCAAATGCCCTGCCTTCCCCTCTCCAAAAAGCAAAAATAAAAATAAAAACAAAAACAAGTATATGTTCATTTTTATGAGAAGGTTTAGTAATCCTGGGAGGAAGCCTGAGCCCTGAATCTATTGATACAGGGCTTTGGAATGTCAAAAATAAAGATTACCTTACAATTTGGACTGTGTGTGTGTGTGTGTGTGTGTGTGTGTGTGTGTGTGTGTGTGTGTGTACTGAATGTAAATAAGGGAAAATCTTTCAGGGGCTCATCACATCAAAAAGTTAAGTTAGTGTATCTGTGAATGATACCATGATACATTCAACATTAATTTTTAAAAAGCTTGCTATTTATTTGATGTGCAAGCATTTTATTCAACATTAAGTGAAATTCCAAATTTTTTTGAAAGCTTATTTCAAGGCCAGTCTTTCATCACTTTGTATTTGTTCACCCCCTCCAAAGCAACCGTGCCCTTGCTCGACTAAGTGAATGTATGCATCTGGAATTGCAACATAAAGGTCCCCAAACGGTACTTGAGAAACTAGGATTTATACTTAATGCGTTACAGGTGGTTTCTTAAGAGAAATACTGATTTGTTGTGTCACTCAAGTGATAAATTTCTAAATTATTCTCAAATTATGTTTCTGTTCTAAGAGTTTACTGTAGTTCATTTTTCTTTCTTAGTCCTGAGTATACGTTGCCAGCTAATTCTTTTTGCCTTGTGTTTACAAGAGCAAAGTCATCATTAAAATCCCAGTCGAAATAGATGCATATGAAGGAAAGTCCAGTAACAGGATTTCCTGCTGTTAAAACCTCATAAGTTATTTAGTCAAAACTGTAACAGATTGTGCAGCATGTTCTAGGGCACTTCTGGCTAAAAAATTAAAATCATACCACTATAAAAACAAATATGAATTTAATGGATGAAATTCTCTCAGATGCAAATTGTGCCAAAACAAGAAACTACTGTAGATTTTAACATGTGATATATTACATTGATTTCTGAACTGTTGACTAGCAGCCAGTTTCTGTCCTTTGTAAATTTTAGTTTCAGTTTCTAATTTTTTTCATTTCACAATTAAGCGAAGGCACCATCCTGCCCCGTGGGTCCATTTAACCTTTATTTTTGCTTAATTAAAGCTTTTATATATAAAATCCAGCAGCAAGCAAAAAATGAATAGAGGTATGAAGGTTCATCTGTCTCCAAAACTTTGATGTGATGCTGAAAACATTTTCTGTTGATTCAAGCATAAAGAGTCATTGAGTGGCCGTGGTGCATCGGGCCTGACGTCTCGGCACACCTGCCAGATGGTAGGATGGCCATTCAGGCATCTCTTCCTGTTATTGGACAGACTGGATGCAATGTAACTCAGAAAGGTGTTTGACCTTGTAAGTGGTGATAACTGGATTTTAAAAGCAGCATGGGAAAATGTGCTTTAAAACAACCATGAGCAACCTGAGCCTTGTTAGGACCATACGGCTTCTGCTCAGTGACCATGGAGGCAAGCTGTGGTTTCCTGGTTGCTGCTCTTCATGTACTCACATCCATTCCCCCAAGAAGTGGAGCTGGAGTTTTGGTCTGTTTTGCTTGTCCTTTCTTAGTTTTAGGTTCAGGGAGGGTTGTCTCTACCGGAGGTACTGAAGCTCTGGGCATCCCAGTGCCTAGGAATCCAGGCCAAATGTTACAGCCCATCCAGCAGAGAAGAGCTGAGGACTAAAGGTCCAGAATACTCCCAACCAGTGGGGCTTTGGATTTGAATTTAGTGGAACTAATGCTCTGAAGGAACTGAGCTGGGAGAGTCTCTGTTCTTCTATCATTTACTCTAGCCTCCCCCCCAATTCTGTTCTCCCATCTTAGAGGCCAACAGCTAGCACCCCAGTTCCACTGAACCACTTAACATCATATTTGCTCCTGTCTAATATAGGGTTGAAAGATTCCTGATCAGAAATGGAGTACATCTAACAAAGACTTCGAAAAATGTCTTTCTTAGGTGTCTTCCAAATCTAACTAAAAGGACTTTACACTAAAAAGGAAGGGAGGAAGATAAGACTACACATATATGTATATACACACATATGTACATACATGTAACATGCATACATATGTACATTATATATATGTATGTACATGTGTATAGCCCCCAAGTATGGAGAATAGCCACAAAGAAGAATAGCAGCTGGGACATCAGCATAGGAGACAAAACCAACAAAGGAGTCAGAAACGAAACCATGGCTTCAAATACCCAAAGTCTGGGAAACAAACACGAGGGACTAAAAGTCCTAATACAAGAAGGCAATCTTGAACTCATAGCTAAAACTGAGACTCGGTAAGATGAAAACCGTGACTGGACTGGATGGTATGCATGCCTAATTCCAAGGAAATAAGATAGGAAGAGTGGTGAGATTGCATTGTATAATAAGAAGGTAGACTCAGGCAAGGAAATACGGGAATCTAAGGGAGAAAACACGATGAAGAGCATCTGGGTGAAGGTTAAAGGAAGGAGAAACAGCAGTGAGTTTGATCACTACAGACCTTCGGGACAGAAGGAGGAAATAGATGAGGAGGATGGAAAGAACATGACATGGGAGATTTCAGTTACCCAGAATCCTTCTGGAGCTCTCTGCTGAAGCAGAGCAGTTAACAACTTCTTGACTTGCTTTGCTAGTAATTTCATGCTTTGAAATATGGAGAAACAAAAAGGAAAAAGCCTGTTCTGGAACTGATTCTCACTAACAGCGAGGACCTGGTGCCTAGGTTGATGGGATGATGGTAACTTACAACAAAAAAAAGACAGGGGTACTTGGTCCCTATTTTGGTTTTGTTTTCTCTGTAAAGGAGAATGGTTTTTATATTGAAAAAAACAGTACATTCGGGGGCGGCTTGGTGGCACAGTGAATACAGCACCGGCGGAGTCAGGAGGACCTGAGTTCAAATCTAACCTCAGACATGTAACACTAGCTGCACAACCTTGGGCAAGTCACTTAAACCCAATTGCCTTGCATTTCCCCCTCCAAAAAGAAAAAAAAAGAAAAGAAACCACTTCTGTGCTGGTGTGGAGCTGGAGTACTGCGTCTATAACCTGTCTATACCTCAGAATGAAGGATGGAACAAGTTCAATCCTGGGGAGCCCCTCCTCTGATGAGAGGTGGGATGGGCTCCCTGTTCTTATACTAGCTGGTTCATTTGACACCTAGTTTGGTGCTCTGGAGACAAATTTACTTAGAGTTTAGCTTATGGATCTTGTCTAGGGGGCAGCAAAAAGGCATGTGATGTATTATATGATTCAGGTATGTGACCTGCAACTTCTTCCTGTATCCAAAAGACATACTAAACAAGAGTCGCAGCATGTGTTAATAGAACAACTTAAATAAATTACTTTCAGTAACATAACTATTGTTACAATCTTTTGGATCTCATCAGAACATAAAGGCATTTATAGGACTCCTGATTTCATGTTTTATACTTCACCTCAGCCCTGAACTACTCAAACAATTCCCAGGACATATCTGCAGGTAAAATAGCCAAGCTTCCTAGAGTAATTTGCAGAGACTCCTTCCCTGCCATCATTCAGCTCAGCCCCATGGAACTCAAGGCCTCCATATGTCCTGAATTTACAAGGTCACCTCCAAACCTGCATACTTCTGTCTCAGGGGGGAAGGCAGGGCAAATGGAATTAAGTGACTTGCCCAAGGTCACACGGCTAGTTGTGTCAAGTGTTTGAGGCCAAATTTGAACTCAGGTCTTCCTGACTCCAGGGCCGGTGCTCTATTCACATCTTTTTTTTTTTTTTTTCCTTTTTGACACAGAAATTGAATGACATTACAAGAAAAAAGATCCATTGATAATATTTTCAATTTTTGACAGAGGGTATGCTTTTTGGCAGGAAAAAAAAAGTAATTATAGGTTATAAAAAAACTCATTTCTCACAGCTGAAATCATTCCTGGATGAATGCATGATGAAGAAGCAATGCATTTTCCTAATTTTTTTTTATTGTCATTGTTGTTATTACTATTCAGATGTGGTTTTAGGAAGGTTATCATTTTCTAAGTCATATTAAATGTATTAACATACTCCTTTGCCTAAAGTCAGGGAAGAACAAACACAAACATGAAAAGGCAGAGGGGGTCCAGTCAGGATTGTGCCCCACTTCACT
Organism: Petaurus breviceps papuanus; assembly: GCF_028583685.1. Taxonomy (NCBI): domain Eukaryota; kingdom Metazoa; phylum Chordata; class Mammalia; order Diprotodontia; family Petauridae; genus Petaurus; species Petaurus breviceps. The sequence goes on from NW_027185852.1 coordinate 25,126,452, forward strand.
AACTGCCACATTGGCACTGCTGCTGTTGGGTTAGGTTGGAGAAAAACCAGGTCTTCTGTACCTCCCCTTGGTCATCCCAGAGTTAGATGATGCTGCCTAGAAAGATGACGGAAGAGAAGATACAGCTGCTATCCAGAGGTGGAAGAAAACTGTATCACGATACCAGAATGCAAAATCCTTTCCCTGCTCCGTCATCACATGACCAGGAGCTGCTCCCATCTCCCTGATGGTTTATGGAAGCCAGGAGGCATTTGGATTGCTCAGTGGATAGAAGGTTGGGCCTGGACTCAGGAAGACCTGAGTTCAAATCCAGCCTCAGATATTTACTAGCTCTGTGACCCCAGGGCAAGTCATTTAACCTCTATTTACCTTAATCCACTGGAGAAGGAAATGACAAATTCCTCCAGTGGCCATGCCAAGAAAATCCCTTGGACAGAATGACCCTCGGGGTCACAAAGAGTCAGACATGATGGAACAACAACCAAATGGTGTAACCACTAGGAAGAGACCTAAATTCAACTGTTCGCCATTGTGTCACAAGACAAGGCCACTTATCAGTGGTCATGCAACTTATAAAATATGGTGCAGACCCTTCATTAATTGGTATGGAAAAATGTAGCTCTATTCACCCGACTCCCTAATTTGAATATTTTTATTGTTGCTTCTCTGATAGCGAAAGGACAGAATGATAGGACCCCTTTAATGTGGATGGCTCGTGGGGCATATAGTGCGGATCCAGCTTGATTGCTTTCAACATTTAATGTTTCTGCTAATATTGGTGACAAATAAAAAAACAACACTGTGCTACACTGTTTGGTAATAGCAGGAGATAATATAGTAAAGATGGTGAAGCTAATTTTGATGTCCAGAATATCAAGAGAGACTCATCCCTTAATTTGGTAAATAAAAAATGCTAGGATGATCAGTCACTTACAGGAGGCAAGATAGGTAAAAGGGTATGACTGTCTTTCTTTAAAAAGGTAAAGCCTGTTAAAGAATTTCAATAAAAGGTAAGGCTCAGTTCTCCTTTCTTAGTTATTTGGATGGTTGGGTTTATAATAGACCTAGATATTGATTCTTGGTTCAGTAAAGGGCTAGTGTATGATGGTATTTAGCCTATGATCCAATTTCTTTCCAAATCAGTTTTTAATCTCTCATAGTACATTGTCATTTGGAAGATATTTGACAACCAAATTCTGGATGTATGCAATATGGTTCTTCTTGATTTAGAATGTCAGTGGATCATTGTCAGTCTACATTTGCAACTTTGCTCCCTAAAAACTCTAAAAATAATAATAAACTCTTTCAATTTCAAAGTCAAAAACTCTAGCTTCAAGAATTCAAAAATCTAAGAATCCTTGGTGCTTAACACAGTTTCTGGCACATAGTAAGAGCTTGATTAAATGCTTGTTGACTGACTAGCTGATTCTAAGTCCAAAATGGGGTAATAAGTTTTTCTGTCGTTCAGCTCTCTGCTGGCAAATGCAACTGACTTCTGGTTGTCATTACTGTCTTGTTCTAGGACTATTCCCAAGCCCTTCAGGATGGCATCAGTTAATATGAAATATTTTGACTCCCTGCCTTTTGATTCCTTAATTTTAGAGAATTGCTTCAAGGGCAGACCTGTGCCCTGTTTGGCAGCTCTGTGTGTCAAATGAAGAAAGCTGATCTCTTGGGACTGTAATGAAAAAAGCAAGGGAGAAACCAGCAACAAACGGAACAAAGGTTTAAAGGGACAAAGGTGCAAGGCAGGCCCCCCTCTCTGGTTCATTTTAGCTTGGGGAATGATTTCAAGAGTTCCCCTTGTGTGATATATTCTTACCATGGCAGTGAAAGGCGATGTATGCCTTTGTACATGGGATTGTAGGATCATGGGGAAGAAATGGAAGATTACCTCAGAGTTCATACAGCCCAACCCCTTCACTTTACATTTGAGGCAACTGAGGTGCCTATAATCAAAGTGTGTGTTTTTTAATGAATGAAAAGCACTTATTAAATACTTACTGGGTGCCAAGAATTGCCCTGAGCCCGAAAAATACAAATGCATGTTTAAGATGTTCCATAACTGAACTGTTCATATTCTAATGGGGAAGACAACAGTGGAATGGCAGATTAACTGCTCTGGGAAGCCTCAAAGATGGTGAGGGGAATGAGAGAAAGAGAGACAGAGACAGAGAGAGAAGACAGACAGAGAAAGAGAGAGAGAGAGAGAGAGAGAGAGAGAGAGAGAGAGAGAGAGAGAGAGAGAGAGAGAGAGAGAGAGAGAGAGAGAGATATGAATACACCATTTTCAGAGGCAATGTTAGTGATGATTGGAAAAGGTGGAAGGACTGGGGATAACTATGCCCATAGCAGCAGGGGGTGAAGCTGAGGATGGAAAGACCCAGTCAGCCAGAGGGCAGTGATCTAGACCCAGGAGCCATCTCTGGGACTCTCTTTTGGAAGGTGGAGCAAGAACAGCAGCACGGTAGGGTGGAAATTTGTGAGGGTGAAGGTAAGTACACAAGATACCAAACTAAGCATAAACTTGTACCTAAAAAAATTCTTAGTGTGTTTGTTCTTTTAAAAATCATCTGGCTTCAGAGACAGAAATTTAAGGTCTACTATAAAAAAAAGTGAGAAGCAGTGTAGCATTGTGCTTAGAGGAAGACCTGAGTTTGAGTCCTGCCTTGGGTCAAATTATTTCGTTTACCAATGACTTAAAAGACTTTCTTAGACTAAGTCATGGAAGAGTTGATCTTTGTTGGTGGCAGGAATTTACATTCTGACAGGTCCTCAGGCTATGGCCTCTAATTTGTACTTTAACACATGCTAAGTCAAGGTTTTCATCTGCAGAACTCTGTGCACTATGAACATTTCTTCTACTTTTCTTCCCTTCTATGACATTGTATGCCTAACACTGAATATAGAAAATATAGAGTGAGAATGGCAGAATGTTTGTAAGAAAACCATGAGCAGAGGGACTGGTCTAAGTAAAATTCATGAAGAAAAGTGGTTTGTTTTGAAAGGGTTCTCATCATGATTCATGATTTTGAGGGAGTTTGTATTTATCAGAGCAGGTCTTCTCTTCACTAAAGCAAAGCCCAACCCCCAATGGCTTAGTAAGAAGAGTTACGGAGTAGAGAGTGCTTTGAGGTTTGCTGAGCACTTGACAAATGTCATCTCATTAGAGGCTCATGACAACCCTGGGAGGGAGGAGCTTTCCATGGCACCACTTAATTCCCCGGATGGGCTTGGAACATTTCTATGGCCCAAAACAAAAAAACAAAAAAAAAAGTGGCCATGCTAGTGGTGAGTCTCTCCATATTTCCTCCTCTAATGACCAAACCTACACAGCTTAGGAGGACATTGCAGGGTGTGCAGACACCAGCGTCAGTGCAGCATCCCAAGGCCACATCAGAGGAGGACCTTGGGAGAGGATAATTTCACAAGTGCAGCAAATGTGGAGATGTTGATTTTTAACTGTAAAAAATGTTAGCTGTCATTAAAATTGCCATCATATGGCATATATCTTGATTCCATTTTATAATCCTGAAGACCATCATGCCAAAGTTCATGTACTGGATCACATTTTCTGTTTGAATTACATTAAAATTACTGATATATATTACCAACATAATGTAAGTATAATAGTTAACATTTATATAGCATTTCAGAGTTCCCAAATGCCTTAGGGGCTTGGTCATTTGTTCCCCAAGAGACCCCTGATGCTCTTCCTGAGATGCTGTGAATTTGGTTAATTGGAGGTCCAGCTTCAGGATGTGACCTGGGACCAGATTTGGGCAGGGTAGTGAATTCTAGTCTGAGGAGTTTTGCCTGGATCTTCTAGGTAATGAGGAGTCATGGAAGGCTTAGTCAGATAACATGGTCAGATTTTAGATCATATGCCATCTCTTCCAGGAAGCCTCATTTTGATTTTCCATAAAATGAGGATAATATTAGGGCACACTTCTAAGGGCTGTGGAAACCAATTGAGATGATAATAATGATAATACCTAGCATTTATGAGCACTTTAAGGTTTGCAAAGTACTTACGTAGATGATCTCATTTGAACAACCCTGTGAGGTAAGTACTATTATTAATCCCCATTTTACAGTTAAAGAAACTGAGGCTGAGTGGTTAAGTGACTTGCCCAGGGTCACCCAGCTAGGAAGTATCTAAGGCAGGATTTGAACTCCAGTTTTGTTGATCCTAGGCTCTATTCACTGAGTCACCTAGCTGCCTTGGAAACCTTAAAGTCCTCTAAATGTTAGCCATTATTATAATTATTTCTTGATCCCCCAGTGGGTGTTGCTCTCAACTTGCTAAAATTAACTTGTATTTATTTCTCTGTGTACATCTGCCCTCAGTTAAATGTAAGCTCCTTGAGGACAGGAATGGTTTTTCATTTTGTCTCTGTACTCCCATTGCCTAGCATGCAGTAGGTACCTAATAAATGCCTGGTGAATTGAATTGAAGAGGTAAGTAGTGTGAGTATTATTCTCTCCATTTTATAGCTGAGAAAACTGAGATACAGAGCCATGAAGAGATTCAATCCAGGTCATAACAGCTTGGAAACCACAGGCCTTCTGTCTCCAAACCAGGGTCTCTACTATGACAGACTGTAATAAAGAAATAGTCTGAAGAATGCTAATATTCACTTCAAGGAACATTTAACACATGGTCTTTGTGCTTTTAATTCCTTCACATGGTCCTTATAAAAAAGTTAGCCAACTGAATAATTGTTCCATATGATATTTGCTACCTACTCACTGAATACATATGTAAATTAAAATGCCCTGCACAGTTAATTCTCTTTTCATGGAGAATTACTCATTCACTCAACAAGTCCTTACTGAGAGGCTATTCTATGCCTAGCACCATGCTAAGCATTATAAGGAAAACAAAAAGAATCTCAGACCCAGCTCTTGAGCTCAAGAAATCTGCAGTTGGGTTGGGGAGGTAGGACATTGGCTCATGAAATATTTCAATAACAATGTAAATTGCAATTTTAAAATAAGTGTCATGGATTAAAAGTGCTGTCAGAATTCAGAGGAAGAGAGGAGAGCTCAGTGTGGGCTGAAATGGTTGCTTGCTATTGCTAATGGCTAATTCAAATATTCTGGACATGTTTTCATTCCTGCTCCCTCCCCTCCAACCTACCCCCATTCCTTTGCACATAACACGATTATACTTATTCATAGCTTTCATATTCTCCTGCTGATAGCAAATGACTGTATCTTATTTGATCTTCAAATAAGGGTATCAACAAACTGTTATACATATAAGTAGATAGAAGCAAATTTTTTTTAAAATGCCTTTGAATAAACATTGAATGGGAGATGCTATATAAGACTGTAATCAAGCTATAACACTTTGTTGTGACAGTTGCTTATACAATGGAGTAGATATGTTCTAAGAAAGGCTCATAGAAATGTTAGAGCCAGAAGGGCAGCTCAGAGGAGGTGTAGTTCAGTCCCTTCCTGGGAGTAATGAGGAAACTGAGTAACAGAAGCTGTGACTGGCCTAAGATCACACAATTATTCAGAACTGGAACTGGAAACCTGGGCTCCTGACTCCCTGACAAGTGCTATTTCCATGCCAATAATGTAAATTTATGACAAGTATATTTTCATGTTGACTTTCATTTTAAAATTTAAGATGTGTGGCCCTGGAGTCAGGAGGACCTGAGTTCAAATTCAGCTTCAGACACTTAACACTTACTAGCCGTGTGCCCTTGCACGAGTCACTTAACTCCAATTGCCCTGCCTTGCCCCCTCCAAAAAGCAAAAACCAAATAAAATAAAAAAATAAATAAATAAATGAAATTTAAGATGTGATTTCTTATTAAAATAATTGTCCCTTGTATAAAGGTAGATTGAAGAAAAGCAATTAGTATAATAAAGTAGTAATAATACACAAAATATTAATAATATTTAATAAGCTCATATCCAAGAATGATCAGAAAATAAGTAAATTGTTTTATTGACCATTCTGTTCCTCTGTAATAATAATGATTGTAATAACCTATTTATTCATCCTGACTGTTGTCTTCATACGGGGCTGTAAATAATTAACACGATATATAAAAAACCATCATTGTCAGGGAGTTGCTAGAGTGTTAGTTGAAAAAGTAGATACTAATATCAAAAAGGACAAAATCAACCAGCCAATCAATCAAGAAATATTTATTAAGCACCTACTATGTGTCAGCCTCTGTACTAAATGCTGGGGATAGGATAGATCCCTCATTTTTTTAGGTGTGTAGACTATTATGTGAATTTGTTACAATTTATTAGTTTTTTAAGTTTATAGATTCTATATCAACATTTGTTGTGAATTACTTTAGATATAATTATTGATTAAATGCTTCATATAGTATACATTTAAAGCCACTGCATATGCCAACATCTATTGCAGAAGATACAGTAGTAGAGAAATTCCACAAAGAATTTGACAAGATCCTTGAAAACAGTTGGCGTCAAACAAATAGAAATGGGGGATTGGAGAGCCTCAAATCCATAAGTGGGCTATTTACTGACTTAGAAAACCAAACATGTTCACATTCTATTTTTTTTGGTACTAATATATCACATTCAAATCAGATAGGAATGACATTTTAATCTGGTTCAGGCTGCCTGTAGCCCAAGGGCCCCATGTTTACACCTTATTTCCAAGCTACATCCAAGCGTGGCTTGATATAGAGAGGGAAGGTGGCATTATTGAAAGGTACTAGGCATTAGATCTGCATGGTATGGGGGGAGCTCAGCAGCATCTTGTCTAAAAAAAAGAAAGCCCCCACGACATACCAAGCGAGTAGTCATCCATTCCTTGTTTGAAGACCCTTAGAGAGTGGGAGCCTCTTCCCTCTCCGTTTTCTTTGTATCCCCAGAACTTAGCACAGTGCCTGGCACATAGTAGGTGTAATAAATATTTATTGACTGACTAACTAATGTTTTATTTATTTTGGAGACAAGAGAGGTGTAAGAAGAATGGAAAAGTCAGGGAGAGGACAAGTTTTAAAGGGTATTAAAAACCAAACAGAAGATTTTATATTTCATCCTTGAGGTAATAGGGAGCCACGTCAGTTCATAGAATGGGAAAGTGACATGGTTTGTCCTGTGCTTTCAGATTGCTTTGACAGGTAAGTGAAGCTTGGACAGGAACAGGAAGAGCAGAAGGGCAGGCAGACCTACTACTGCACTGATCTATGCATGAGGTCATGAGGGCCTGCACCAGGATGGTGGTGACGGGGCTTTTGGAGAGAGGAGAACGTATGTGAGAGATATTGGAGAGGTAAAATTTACAGGACTTGACGTTATATTGGATGTAGGGGAGGGGAGGTGAAAGAAAGTGAAGAATCCAGAAAGGCGCCTAGGTTGGGGGCCTGGTTGGGGACTGGGAGAGTGGGCCCTCCACAGTAACTGGGAATTAGAAAGAAGGGAGGGTCTGCGGAGAAAGAGAACAAGTCCAGTTTGGGATACGTTGAATTTAAGTCAGGAGAGAGGTTAGGGATGGTTAAATAGATCTGAGAGTCATCTGAATAGAGATGGCAGTTATAAAGGAACAGGAGAGGGCTCAGGGATGGAGCTTCAGGGGCTATCCATGATCAGTGAGCACAGCGTGGCTGAAGATACTGGACATTCACAATAGTGTCTGCTTCCAGTCCTTCACATCTCTATTCTGTTCTCCATTTGGTCCAATTATGGAATTTCCCTAGTCAAGGATGTCTAGTGGCTCCCCACACCCTCTAGAATAACTCCTCTTTTCTGCTTTTGAAGCCTTTCACGATTTGGCTCCTTTCAACCTTTCCAAGCACATTAACCTCTTTCACAAATTCAAGTTAATTTAACCTCCTTACTGTCCTCAGTTTACATTACATCCCCCATCACTGTGCTTTTACACTGGCTGTCCTCCATGCCCACAATTCTTGCCTCTTTCTCCAGTTTACAATCTCTCCTTATCTTTTGGTTCATTCCCCAATGCTTACAGACATATATAAGTCACCACCATCCTGAAAAAAAAATAACCTTCCTAGACCCTACCACCCCCTCAAATTATCATCTTATACTTTCCCCTCTCCCTCAGCCATACTCCCAGAAAAAGCTATTTATAGCCATTGCCTCAGTCTCTCCTTCCCCTCCTTTCACTCAAGCTTGAATTTTTTGAGGTCTAGCTTCCCACCTCATCACTTAAAGGAAACTGCTTCTCCAAAGTTCCTGATTACCTCTTAACTGTCAAGTCTAATCTCCTTCTCTCAGTTCTCATTCTTCTTGAACTCTCTTTGGCATTTAACATTATTGACTATCCTTCATTCTCTCTGGTTATGGTGTCCTCTTATTTGGTTTTCAAAATCTTTCTTAAGCTCTCTATAGCCTGCAACCAGTTCATATTTTTCTTGGAAGTTTTTGGTGCAGGAGTTCTGACTTCATTATCTTCCTCCTGCTCCATGCCTTGATCCTTTTTGTCCCCAAAAAAGGAATCCAAAGTCGGACCGCTGTGCTTGCCCTGCTTCCCCCACTTATTCATGTTGCCACTCAACTACTTGACTCTTGAGTTTTTTGCCACAGTAGAACTCTGCTTTCAGAGAGGACAGCTTTGTCCCAAATTGCTGGGGTTTTCTCAGCTGCCAGAGCTATTAGTTGGGTGGTACCCTCTCAGAAGCCTCCACTGGCTCTAGCACATTGGTCACACACCCCAGGACCTCCATCCAGGACAGGAATCCAGATCCAAGCAGGTTAAAGCAAGAGCAATTACCCCTCAGACTGGTCACTTGGTCCCCCTACAATCTGCAGGCCAGGAGCTCTGAAGCCGCCATGTGGCTGCAGCCACAATGCCTCAGCTGCTTCTTCCTCTAGGGAGCAGAGGCTAGACCACACTCCCGGACTCCCTGTTCCCAACGTCCACTGACCTCTCACTTTGTCTTTGGCATTTATGGGTTGATAATTCTGGAAACCACCACAGCTGCTGGTGATCCACTCTCCTGATGTCCCTCTAGCACTGGCTGGTCAGAGTTCCCTGAGGCTAAAACCTTGGACTCTCACTGGGCTGGGCTCTGCTCCCAGAGTGCTGTGCTGGACCCTTCCTGCCAGCCTGCCAGGCTGTCTTCAGCGGGAGCTTAGTTTTTCTCTGTCACTTTGTGAGTTCTGTAGCTCTAAAGTTTGTTTAGAGTCATTTTTTTACATGTATTGGAGGAGGTGGAAGTGGGAGCCGCAAGGAAGTTCTGTTTCTACTCAGCCATCTTGACTCTGCTCCCTCTTCCTCTTCTCTAGGTTTTGATGACAGCTCTCTCTTGGTTTTCCTACCTGCCTGATCATCCTTTCTTAGTCTCCTCTGTTGGATTATCATTCAGTGAGTGTATCTCCAAGATTTAGTTCTGGGTCCTCTTTTCTTCCCTCTCTACACTTTGAGTCAGTGACTTCTTAAGCTCACATGGATTTCATGATAATTTTTATGTAGATCATTCCTGATCTATATATTCAGCCCTATTCTCTCTCCTGAGGACTTATTCAGCATCACGAGTTGCCTATTGGACATTTCAAATCCGATAATCAATAAACATTCATTTAGTGCCTACTATTTGCCAGGTACTGTCCCAGGTACCGGGGATACAAATACAAATATGAAAAAGAATGACAGTCTCTGCCCTCAAGGAGGGCAGAATCCAACAGAAGAAGCTAGCACACAAAAGAAAGCTGACAAAGGTGGTGGTGGGGGGAAAGCACAGGGGCCATGGTGGAGAAGCCAAAGGCCAAAATGAATGCAGTCAGTGGACAATGACATGTCAGGACCTGGTGCCCTGTAGGCAGGTCCAAAACAGAACTTGTTCTCTCTCCTTAAACTTGTGTACTTTCCCATCTTTGTGGAGGGTGCCACCATCCTCATCACCCAGGATTGTAACCTCATCATTTTCAACTCCTTGTTCTCACCCCACATATTCAATCAGTTGCCAAGTCTTGCTGATTTTCCCTTCACAACATCTCATCATTCATCTGTATGTCTCCACTCCCACCTAGGAGCCTAGTTGAGGTTCTCATCACCTCTCCCTTACACTATTACAAATGTTTCCTACCTAGCTTCCATTCTTGAAATCCCTCTCCTTTCCTCTCCTCTCCAATCTGTTGTTCACACAACTCTCAAACTGATTTTTCTGAAGTATAGCTCTGCCCATGTCACCACCCTAATGAGTAACTTCCAGTGCCTCCCTATCATTTCAAGAATACAAAATTAGCTCCTCTGTCATTTAAGGCTTTTCACAATCTCCCTCCATCTTACATTTCTGTCAATCAACAAACATATATTAAGTATCTATTTTGTGACAGACACAATGTTGCGCTATGGGGATACAAAAGAGCTATGTTCTATTGGGGGGAGACACAGGGTACACATAGAAATATGTGTAGACCATAGGCACAATGAGTACAAGGTAGTTTTGGGAGGGAGACACTAGTAGCTGGAGTGACCAAGGTTTCCTGTAAGATGTGCCTTTGGATCTGAGCCTTGAAGGAAATCAGTGATTTCCAAAGGCAGCAGTGAGGAGGGAGTGCATTCCAGGCAGAAGGCAAAGCTAGTGGAGAGACAGCAAGCACTCAATATGGTTCTTTTTCAGTGGTTGGGGGTTGAGTGGCTTGGTTTAGCCAGAAAGCTATCTGCTCCTTCTTAGGTGGGAGGGGAGCCACCCTCTTGTGAGTAGATCCATTCTTTCCCAGTTCCTCCCTTCAGGTATCCCCAGGGACCCGGCTTTCCCTTAGTCAACACCTTTTGGCGAACCCTTGAAATGGTAGAATAGGAAGATTTGCCTGAGGCCATTAGGGTCCAGTGGAGTGACTGGAACTCTCCATTTAAGGTATCTCCCAAACGGAGCACTTTCTTTGCCCAAGGGAATCTACAACAATTTGGGTCATGTGTTCTAATCTTTTTTCCTGATTTTAAGAAATTACATTATTCTTTTTCAGTAAAATATTTCAGGTTGATTTTGCTTGCCATGCTAGGGAAACTTCCCAGCAAAAAGTAGAGATTCCTTCACAGACTCCATGTCACCTCTCTCTTAGCTGCCCTTGAGCAAATGAAATACATATGGACCAATGATGCCCTGAATTAAGCACAGTTTTATTTTAATGCCAGCTTGTAGAAGCTAGGTCAACAGTAAGGTCAAAAATAAACTAAAGGGACACAGAAGCTTTGGAGCAGGCACTAACTTTCCCTGGGGGGAGAAGGGAGGATTATCACCGACAGCTTTTCAGCAAACATGAAGAACTATTGTCTCTTCAGCCTCTGTTTATAGCAGCAGCAGCAGCAGCAGCCTTGACCCCCCCCTAAGCTCCCATTTCTGTTTCTTGCTCATGTTGTAGAGGAACTCTGGCTTCTAAACATTGTTCTCTTCTCATTTCCAAAGAGATTTTAGCTCCTCCTTCCTTCTAGAACAAAGGCAAGGAGTCGCTATTTTTTCAAGTACAGGAAATGATCCAATGGCTCCCAAGGGCTTGTCCCCAGTGGATGCTGGGGACTTTGTATCTGGCTGCAGACACTCATCTATTCATCACCTGCTAGAGTTGGATTACTGATTCCTAGCTGCATTATTCTCCTTCCTACATTCTCTGGTCTGACTAAATTCACCTTCTTACTGTTCCCCAAACATGACACTCCACCTATACACTGGCTGTCCACCATTTCTGGTATGCTTTCCCAACTCTTCTCTACTTCTCAAAAACTCTTAGTGCCATGAAGACTCAATTCAAGGGCTACGTTCTTTAATAAGATTTTCCTGATCTGTCCAGTGGCAGTGCCTCTACCCTCATTATATGTCAGATATATGTGCACAAGTGCACACACACATGCACACACACACATTTAATAGACCTTTTGGCACGGGCTTGTGGCCTTGCTAGGGAACCTATGGCACTAAAGTCCCCAATAGTTGCATTTCTTCCCAGCTTGGGAAGGAAGGGAGCTAATGTGAGATCAGGCCTGGAGGGGGAAGTTTCCCCAAAGCAGGAGCTTTAAGGATCTCTGGAGAGGGGGTTCTCTTTCCTTACCACCCCAGACTGATGGAGACATTTGTATTTCCTCTCCCCAAGCTCATACCTCCTTTTGGGAGCCCAAAGAGACAAAAGCTAAAGTAGCAAGGTGTAAGACTCATTCTCCTCCCCCACATACTTAAAAAAAAATCTCAGGCACTTGTGTAGGTGTCTGGCATGCCAAGAGGAAGGAGAAAACCAGATAGGAAGGAACTGGGGGCACTTCTCCCTTTCCACTGTCTTGCTTAAGATGGATATCACTGGCAACCATTTCTATACATTTTTCTTTCTGTTAAAGATGACCAATCTCATCTTATTTCTCATGAACACTTATGACTGACCCCATCCTTTTCATTTCACTGTGTCTCTTTGTGACTTGTGAGCTCAGGGCAGCTTTGGGAGTCACATAGGAAGGAGTGACCTTTCTTGACACAGGGCTGACCTCCTGGCCCCCTAGCACATTTATAACAGGTTTCTCTCTCTGATTGGAGGCATCATCAAAAATCATCCATATGTTTTATAACTACACTTCCAAAGAAAGGATTGCTGCAACCTTAGGTCTTTATATTTGCCCCCTCAGGCCAGGAGCCTAAACGTGGTGTGGATCCAGGTAAGCCTTCTGTCTTTGTATCCCTGCAGCCTAGTACAGTTCTGGTATATAATAGGCCCTTAGAAAAAGCTCCCTGATTGGCTGATTAGAATATACTTTATCTTTACCTTTTATAATCCCTAGCTTCCTTCAAAGCTCTGCTCAGGCATCGCCTCCCACAAGAAGTCGACCTTGATCCTTCTGATTATTATACCCTCCCTGCAGAAATTGATTTTGTGTTGTGTATGTGCCCAGGTATTCATGCAAACACCAAAAAGTCATATTACTCAGTGCATATATGTTCCTTTTTATTTAATTAGAAACTTAACTGTCAACAAATGCAAACATTTAATTTTATAAAAGGGAACAAAGGGGGTAGAAACAGGACTTCTGCAAGGCTCCAGCTCTCACCTCCTCCAATTCATGTAAAAGGGGACTCTGAACAAACTTTAGAGCTGCAGAACCCACAAAATGACACAGAGAAGCTAAACTCCCACTGAGGATAGCTCAGCAGGCCAGCAGGAATCAGCCAGCACAGCGCTCTGGGAGCTGAATCCAGCCCCTCCTAGACTACGGTTTTAGCCCCAGGGCAGGCCTGACCAGCTGCTGTGTCTGTTTCCAGAATTATCAACATATAGATTTGAAAGACAAAGTGAGAGGTCAGTGTAGTGTGGACTTTGGGACCCAGTAGCTGGGAGTCCTACTGTGACAAAAAGCCCAGGGTTCAAGTGATTGAGTGGCAACATGACCAGGGAAAGGAAATAAAGCAAATAGAAGATTCCAACATTAGATTCCTGTTTTGGAGACAAAAAGGATCAAAGCATGGAAGAGGAGGAAGACAGTGAAGTAAGAACTCCTGCACCAAAAGCTTCCAAGAAAAATATGAGCTGGTTACAGATCATAGAGGACCTTAAGAAGCAGATAAGAGAAGTGGAGGAAAAATTGGAAAGAGAAATGAGAACAATGCAAGAAAATTATGAAATGACAGTCAACAGCCTGAGGAAAATAATACCTTCAAAAATAGACTGGCTCAAATGGCAAAAGAGGCTCAAAAAGGCAATGAGGAGAAGAATGCTTTTTTGCCAAATGGACAAAGAATCTCAAAAGCTCACTGAGGAGAATCATTCCTTCAGAATTATACTGGAGCAAATGGAAGCTAGTGACTTTATGAGAAATCAAGATTCTGTTAAAAAGATCCAAACAAATGAAAGACTAGAAGGCAATGTGAAATATCTCATTGGAAAAACCACTGACCTGGAAAATAGATCCAGGAGAGATAATTTAAAAATTATTGGACTACCTGAAAGCCATGATCAAAGAAAGAACCTAGAAATCATCCTCCAAGAAATGCTCAAGGAAAACTGCCCTCATGTTTTAGAACCAGAGGGCAAAATAGAGGTTGTAAGAATCCACCAATCACCTCCTGAAAAAGATCCCAAAAAGAAAACTCCTAGGAATATTATAGCCAGGTTCTGAAATTCCCAGATCAAGGAGAGAATATTACAAGCATCCAGGAAGAAACAATTTGAATATTGTGGAAACATAATCAGGATAACCCAGGATCTGGCAGCTTCTACACTGAGGGATCAAAGGGCTTGGAATATGATATTCCGGAGGGCAAAGGAGCTAGAATTAAAACCAAGAATCACCTACCCAACAAAACTGAGTATCATGTTTCAGGGGAAAATATGGTCATTCAGTGGAATAGAGGACTTTCAAGCATTCTTGCTGAAAAAACCAGAGTTGAATAGAAAATTTGACATTCAGATACAAGAAGCAAGAGAAGCATGAGAAGGTAAACAGAGAAAAGAAATCATAAGGAACTTATCAAAGTTTTATCAACATAAACTATTTGTATTCCTACATGGAAAAATGATAATTGTAACTGATGAAACTTTTCTCAGTATGAAAATAGTTGAAGGGAATAGAAATTATATATATATATATATATATATATATCTACATAGGAGGGTATGCGGGCATATGAATACATATGTGAATGTGTGTATATATGTTTACAGGTAAACACAGATTGAGGGCACAGGACCAATTTAATAAGAAGGGATGATACTTAAAAGGTGAAATTAAGAGGTGAGAGAAGAATATAATGAGAGGAGATACAGAATGGGGTAAACTATCTCATATAAAAGAGGCAAGGGAAAATGGTTACAATGGAGGGGAAGAACAGGAAGGCAAAAAGGCAAAACCTTATTCTCATTGAATACATACACACTAAATAGGGTATCTCACCCTACAGGAGAGTAGCGGGGAAGGGGATAAGAGGGGGGATGATGGAAGGGAGGGCAGGCTGGTGGGGGAGGGAAGTTGGAAGCACCCACTTTTGAAAAGGGACAGGATCAAAGTAGAGAATGGAACAAGTGGGAACTGTGCCTTGATTAATGCGAGCAAGACCCAAGTAATAATTTTAGAATGGACCTTTTATTAAAATGCCATGTTGGTTGATCAGGCCACATGGTGGGCTGAGCAGGTAATACCACATGTCCCAGGTACAGCAATAGCAGTAGCAGCAGCCAGAAACAGCCCTGATCCAGGGCAGAACCTCAGCTTATAAAGGGGGCCTTACGTAAAACTCCCTCACCTGACCCAGAAGCCCGCCCACTTCTATGCAGGTGAGCTGACTGAGGGAAAGGGCGGAGACCCAGTGGGGGAGGGTGGAGCTGGCGCAGCAGTCTGATCACCTCCTTGAGGTAGGGGGGTGGTGAAAACCAGGCACAACAGCACAATGCCTGGCACATAGTAAGTACTTAATAAATTCTTATTGATTGTTTGCTGACTGCATTTTGGTGAGTAAACAATTTTTTTTAAAGATCTATGCTTTTCTACATTTGTGAATGAGAAAGTATATGCTAGTTTTTATAAAGCTGGAATGGTTATAAAACTCCTTATAATTCACATTAGTAGTTAGTTAATAAGCATTTATTAAGTATCTACTATGCACTAAGATACAAAGAAAGGTAAGACTTAGTCCCTGCCTTCAAGGTATTTACAAACTAATGAATTAAAAATCAGCAATGGACAGAGGGTTATCTTATCTAGCTTTTCCAAAATCTCAACTTCTTTCTTTATATTTTTGCTGATTTTGTCTAGGTCTGAAAGGGATACTTTGAAGTTTCTATCAATGATTGTTTTACTATTTTCCCGCATAGTTCAATTAGTTTTTTCTTTAGGTACTTACATGCTGTAGCATTCAGTGCATGGATATTTAATATTGATATTGTTTCCTTACCTATGGTCCTTTCACATATAATGTCATTTCTATACTTTTTAAACAATGTATATTTTTATTGTTTCCTTGTTTAGAATTATGATAGACAGTCCTGCTTTTTTTGTATTTACCTGACACATAATGGATTCTACTCTAACCATTCATTTTTATGTTGTGTGAATCTTCATTTTTCAAGTGTATTTCTCACAGACAACATGTTGTTGACTTTCTAATCTATTCTTCCACCTTTTTCCATTATATTAATTCTATTCACATTCATGGTAATGATTATTAAGTTCTTCCCCCACCCCCATAATATCTTAATGTTATGTTTCCTTAATTTACCTCTATCTTCCTCTTTACAAAGAAAAAGAATGTCAGGAGAAATAAATTAAATCACCCCAATTTATTTATAGTTGGAGTGATCTGATCCCTCTCCTTTGCTCTTCCTCTCTACACTTATCCCAGATCCAAATCTCTCTCTCTCTCTCTCTCTCTCTCTCTCTCTCTCTCTTACTCCTATTTCCCTCTCTTTCTCTCTCTCTCTCTCTCTCTCTCTCTCTCTCTCTCTCTCTCTCCCTCCTTCTTTCCTTTTAAATCCCCTCTTTAGGAGAATTAACCTTCCATAACTGAAATTTGTCTCAGTTGTGACTATTTTCTCCCCAATAGCACTCTGTACTAAACTCTCTTCCTTCTTCTGTCCCTGCTAATTTCTCTGCTTCCTTTAAAATGTCCCAGCACCTATCACTGAGCCTTGCATATAGGAAGTACTTAATAAATATTAAATAGAACTTGTTGAATTCACTACTGCTACTTTCTTTCCCCTTCATGTAAGTGTGGTTTTTTTTTTTAATTGTTAGCCTCAGAGTTTCAGGGAAAAACATAAGAAAACACAATGATGCCAATGTTGGGTATAAAAATATTCTTCTGCTTTTCTAACAAGCTTCATTAAAAGGGTTGTTAATGCAGCCAATAGCAGATATATGAGCTTGGAGAGATGATTGAAACACCATCATATGCTGTACTAATCTCCCAGGAGTTTAGTTATGATGTTGGAAATTGAGGGGAAAGGCTCAATGGACTTTACAAAGTATCTATTTACCATGCCAAATTGCAATATGAAAACATTCTTCGCAATGCTTTGGAAAGCCTTTTGGGTTTAGATAGTTTTCCAAATACATGGCTCCCTTTCACCTGTCAACAGATTCCACAACTGCAATGCATTTCTTCTCAAATCCTCAAAGTGTATGCAACTTATAAATCTGCTGAGAAATGTAATTTTTTTTACTCTCAAAAGCTTGATGATTTCAAGACAAGCTGGCCAAAAGATGTCTTGCTAATCTCCTATTGATACTTGCATGTAAAATAAAGTTTTGTCAAACTTTTTAATGCAGTATAAACCTATATGAAAAGGGTAATGAAATCTGATATGACCCAGCACCTTGTTTTTAATATTCACTCAAGCATCAATTCTGTACAATGCTACCTCATCTATAAAATGAGGGAATGAACTAAATGATCTCCAAGACCTCTTACATCCCCCAAATCTTACAATTTGACAATTTCTCTGCCTTTGGCATATTGCTAAGCTCCCAGTTGCCAGGTGATGCTGTAAGTCTGTAAGACAGTTCCTAAGCTCTTTACAAGTAAGCTCAAATGCTCTAAAATAGGTTAGAGGCCTCATTGAGGTTGTCATTTAATTTTATCTTTTTAATCTTTAATAAAAACAACACGGTTGACAGAATTTAGATGTTCTTTAGCAACAGCTAGAAATGGAGATGACATTTTTTTTCATCCCTAACAGAGCCACTTGGGAACTTTATAAAACCAGCCAACCAATCAACCTTGAAGCAGAATTTGAGAATGTGCCCCATAAAAATGGTTTGTGAATGTTACAGAATATCAAAATTAATGGGGTTTATCTAGATAATAAGAGTCATAGTGTCAGGTCCTTCCTCATCTCTGCCTCCTGGCTCCTCCATTTTCCTTCAATTCTCAACTTGTACCAAATGCTTTCCCCAGTTCTCTTTAATCTTTGTGATTAAGAGATAACTTAATTGAGGTAGCCAGGTAGGGTTGTGAATAAAGTGCTGAACCTGGAATCAGGAAGACCTGAGTTCAAATTTAGTCATTTCTTAGCTATGTTGAGTCACTCAGGGTGAGAAGATGACCATCAACAGGACAGTGGCCCATGTACTGGCCAGAAACTGGGAAGCTTGAGTGAGTTGCTCAGACAGTACATAGCTGAGGGGAAGATGAAATATGCCTGGTCAGCAGTCCTGCAGAATGGTTCATGCTTTGTTGTTTTAAGTAGCAACTCCCTGGAGAATATCATAGGAGTGAGTTATTGCAACGCAGTGTATTTTGAACAGATGAGTGGTTTCCATTCAGTGCTGACACGCCGGAAATGGTTGGGGCTCAGAGAATCCTAGCTTTAGAGCTGGAGGAGATTGTAGAAACCAACTACTCCAACATCCTTTTTTACAGATGAAGAAACTGAGGCCCAAAGACGTTAAAGAACTGCCCCCAAGATTACATAGCCAGTAAGTAGCAGAACCAGAATTCAAGTCCACATCTTCTGCATGAGTACAGATGGGGTGGACCCATAGGCCATTAGTGCTTACTCTTTTGGGTTTCTGGGGTGACCTTTGTCCCCATTACCTGATGCCAGTTGCACTTATTGCCTCCAGGAGCAAATATAAAATGCTCTGTTTGGCATCCAGCCTTCTACAGGAAGCCTTCCCTAACCCCTCTTAATTCCACTGCCTTTGCTTCTTTTAATGATTTCTTATTTGTCCTACCTATAGCTTGCTTTTTCTATATTTGTTTGCATGTTGTCTCCTCCATTAGATTGCAAGTTTCCTGAGAGCAGGGATTGTCTTTTGTCTCTTTCTGTATTCCCAGCACGTAGCATAATGTCTAGCACATAGCAGGCACTTAATAAATGTTTACTTATTGATTAATCTTTTTCCTTGGGAAACTGAAGATGCAGGGAACATCTCTCCCAGCTGCTGGGTAACTGTCACTGCCAGTGGCATTTAGGGACTCCTCCTGAACTTCCAAGGTGGCTGTCAGGCTTGCAAAGTCCATCTTTTCATCATGATCACTGTTAAATCTCCTGTGCTCAGGGAAAGACACATAAGGTGGAGGAAACTATTTGGTCCCTGAAATTCAGTTTCAGACTCACCTCGAAAGCTTAGGTGCTTTTTGCTATGTATAAGTAGCTACCATAGGTATGTATGTGTGTGAGATGGGGAAGAGGGCCTTCCCTTCCCCCACGGGCAGTCCAAGGGAGAAGTTCAAAGCATATTGAAAGACAGGAAAACAAGACTGATAGACAGGAAAAGTGAGTGTGCCAGAGGATGTAGTCGATCCTTTTAAAGTATACTAAGTGGGTCATTCTTCATGGCTCAGTGGCCAATCATTTTAGATGCAGCCCCCAGTTTCAGGTGCACACATAGAGACTAATTAGAAACCTCTGATTATACATGATCTTTATCAAAGGGCTCACTGGAAGGGACCAGGGTAAAGGTTCATCCCCTTCTCCATGGGATACTCCATGATGGATACTGCACCATGTTCCATGGAATGGCCACTGTTGCACTTGGTTAATTCAATTCAACAAATGTTTGCAAGGCACTATGGTAAGTGGTAGGGATATAAAGATTCCCCTTTCCCACACCCCAAATCCCTGCCTTCGAGGATACAAACATATAAACAGATAAGTCCATTTAAATTTATTTGAAGAGGAGAGCACCAAGAAATAGAATGGGTTTAGAGGGTATGGAAGTCAAGAAAAGCTTCATGAAGGAAATGGCCCCTGAGCTGAACTTTTAAAAAAAAGGTGAGTGAGGATACCGAAGTAGAAATGTGTGGGGAATAAGAAAAAAGTCGTGAAGTGCTTTGCCACCTTTAGGAGCTGTATAAATGATGGTTGTTGTCGCCATCATTGTTGTTGTGTTAGTTCAGGCATGAACTAACATGACAGCCCGTGGAAAGGTCCAGAAATGGGAGACAGAATGCCAAATTTGGGAAATAGCAAGTAGGTTTATTTGGCTGAACTTGAAAATGTATCAAGTGGAATAATGTGAAATAAGATGGGAGAGAACCAGATTGTGAAGGGATTTATATACTCAGATCAGGAATTTGTATTTTATGTTACAGGCAGTGGAAGATTGCCAAGGCCGGACCCATGTCTTAAGCTTGATTTTCTTGGCAGCTATGTGAAAGATGGGTTAGTCAAGGGAAAGACTAATGTAACACAGCCCAGGAGAGAGGTGATGGGGGCCTGAATGAGGGTGGTGGTTGGAAGAGAGGGAAGATATTGTGGAGGCATAAGTTTCTGCAGCTGATTGGGATGAGCATGGGCAGTGAGAGGGCAAAGAAGGGGGAAGAGTCAGTGGTGAGTCCAGAAGGTTGTGAACCTGGGGGACTAGATGGGTGGTGGTGACCTCTGGAGGAATAAGAAAGTTTGGAGGGGGAAGATAATGAGTCTGTTTAAGATATCTATTAGATATTCTTGTGAAGTTGGTGGTATGGAACTGAAGTCTAGGGGGAGGACTGGGATTTGGGAGTCAGAGGATCCTATCTCAAGATCTGGAAGGGACCATGGAGTTCCAACTCCTCATTCCACAGAGGAGGAGACTGAGGCCAAGGTTGGTGAAGAGGTTGTCCAAGGTCCCAGAGTGAATAAAGGTCACAGATGAAATCTGAAACTGGGTTCTCTGACTTTAGGGCTAGAGCTCACTATGCCATGCTGCCTTCATGAGCCATCTGCATAGATAATTAAACCAGTAGGAGCTAACAAGATCACCTGAAAAAAGTGTGTAGAGAGAGAACACTCAGAATCCTAATTAAATATATACTGATTGAATATTACCTTGACTGAGAACTATTCTCAGATCTAGTGGAAAGACTACTCAGCTTGGGATGTTTGTGTTCTAATCCCGGATCCATTACTAACAATGTGGCCTTGAACAAGGGATGCCTGTTTTGTTCAGGACTAGATTAGATGGCTTCTTGGATCTTCTAATGCTACAATTCTGTGATTTTTTTAAAAAGTAATTTAACTTTCCTGGTTCTCAGTTTCCTTCTCTGTAAGATAATAATGACTTACACTTATACACTTGTTTAAGATTTATAAAAACCACTCTCCTCACAACTTGTAAGGCAGGCAGCACAATATTCTTAGCTCAACTTCACAGATGAGGAAACAGAAGCTTAAGAGAGAAAGTGACTTGTCCAAGATCATACCCAGCATCTGAGCTGGGATAGAAACCATGGACTCTTGATTCTTGGTTCAGGGCTTTTTTTCACTCCCTCATGGTATTTTAGAAAATCTAATGGGGGTGGCTAGGTGAATAGAGCACTGACCCTGGAGTCAGGAGGACCTGAGTTCAAATCCAGCCTCAGATGCTTGACACACTTACTAGCTATGTGACTTTGGGCAAGTCACTTAACCCCAGTTGCCCTCTAAAAAGCAAAAAAAAAAAAAAATCTAATGGCATCTATTCTGTGCATGGTTTATACTTTTCATAGAATTAGAAAACAAAATATGCTGAACTCTAAAATTAAGCTAAAACAATTGAATAAGTATCTTAAAATTCTAGAAAAATAAGATTTGTTGTTTTTTTAATCATTTCAGTTGTGTCTGATTCTTCATGATTTCATCTGGGGTTTTCTTGGCAAAGCTACTGGAGGGGTTTGCCATTTCCTTCTCCAGCTCATTTTATAGATGCGGAAACTAGGGCAAACAGTGTGAAGTGACTTGCCCAGGGTCACATAACTAGTAAGTGTCTGAGACCAGATTTGAACTTAGGAAAGTAAGTCTAAGCCCAGCACTCTATCCATTGTACCACCCAACTGCTATAGTTGGTCCCAGAGGACAGAATCTATAGCAACCTTGCTAACATGAGAGCTAGGCACAGGTGGAATGGGCCACTTCCAGAGACAGTGACTTCTTCCTCTCGTTACAGTTATTCAAATGAAATCTGGGTGATAATATGCCAGATATGTTGTGGAGGTTTGTTTGGTTGGGGTTTTTTGTTTGTTTCTTTTTAGGTATGTTTCCTATATGGATGGCCCTGAGCTCTGAGTCTGTGATGATCTTGAAATGCCGTTACTATAAACATAAAACACCATTTATAATTGTAAAGGTTCACGTGTAAGAGACTCATCCCATTGTACCCCCTACAGGACATACCTGACATTGCTCTTTTGATCACTCGTCCCCATCCCTCTAATCTTAAGTCTTGCCCTATCTACTGGTTCCTTCCCTGTTCTACATATTAACTAGCAGGTGTGACTGCAACAAAGTTGGATGAGCCACAAAGTTAGTTATTTTCTCATTTCCCACTTCTGTTAGGACCTTACCTTTCTCCTTTCACTAGGTGGTCCCAGAAATATGACTTTCTCTTGCTTTATCCCTCTTCCTCTCTTTCTCAAGTCAGACCTTGAAGAATTGTTTAAGGAGCTGAGTTCTGGAGACCTGACCCACTGGCCAGACTAGGGGCAAAATGCCATCATGGTCCGGGTGCACACACTGCAGGGAAATTATTTCATGTATCAGGGCTATATCTTTTTTTTTTAAGATACACCAAAAGTTTTTTATTTTAAAATTGCTTCCCCATATTGTACTCAAACGTTACCAGTTTGAGTAAATATATGGCATCTTTAAACATCTTTCTCCTTCATCCTTAAAAAACAAAGAACTCCTACCTATCCCTCCTACCATCTCTGCTGACTCTAGCACACATCTTACTTCCTTTTCTCATCTAAATTCCTTTAAAAAACCATTTATAGTAGGAGTTTCCATTTTTTCTCTTCTCATTCTCTCCAGTCTAGCTTCTGACCTTATCATTCAACCGAAACCATTCTCTCCAAAAACTTCTAACAATCTCTAATGGCCAAATCTAATGACTTTTTCTTTTCTCAATCCTCACCTTTCTTGACCTCTCGAAACCAATATGATACATATAATTGAACAAAAGTTTCTCATAATTTCCTTTATTTCCTCTCATTTGTTATTTCTTTTTTCATTTTTGAAATGATTTTATTTCTCTTTTTCTTTGTTTCTCCTTTTCTTTCTGTCTGCCTGTCACACACACACACACACACACACACACACTAATTAGCTACTGGTTTCTTGTCTCTATTTTTATAGTCTTAAAAAAATCCTAGTTTTATTTATTAATTCTCTGTTTTTTTATTTTCAAATTTATCTCTAGAATTTATGTTTTATGTTTGGGGGGGCAGGGTGTATTGCTTTGTTCCTTTGGGGTTTGTTGGTTTTTTTTAATTGAATGCCTAATTTGTTGATCTCTTGTTTTTCTTTTTTGTTAATGATTGTATTTAGAGATGTGAATTTTCCCCTATGGTCTGCTTTGATTACATAAGGTAAATTTTGGTTCTTTTCTCATTGTCTTCATTTCCTTTTATAAAATACATAGTTCTTAATTTTTTTTAACACACAATTATATACACACAACAATATATATTATTCAGTTTACCTTTAAGGATGAATCCTTTCTTCAAATTGCCCTTACTTATTATAATTGTGACCAATAATGGATGTGTTTGATATCTCTGCTCATCTGCATTTGTTTATGATAGTCTAATGCCATAGTATGTAGTTAATTTTTATAAAGGTGCCATGCAAAGCTGATAAATATATATACTCTTTATGATTTCTATCCAGTTGTCACCAAAAGTTTGCTATCCACAGGAAATGGATGTATGATTTAATTGCTAAAGAGAACTTCTGGGGGCAGCTAGATGACACAGTGAATAGAGCACCGGCCCTGGAGTCAGGAGGACCTGAGTTCAAATCCAGCCTCAGACACTTAACACGAAAACTAGCTATGTGACCTTGGGCAAGTCACTTAACCCCAATTGCCCTCCAAAAAGCCAAAAAAAAAGAGAGAGAGAGAGAATTTCTGGGTGAAGAAATTTCTTCTAGTACATCATCACATTCTTTGTAACCAATATTCTTAGAGAGTTGCTTTGAGCACTGAGAAGTTAAGTATTTGACCAGAATCTCATAGTCAATATGTGTTAGGGATGAGACTGAAGCTCAGGACTTCCTGGCTTTAACTCTCTCCTCTTTTTCTCTTCCTCCCTCCCTCTTTCCCTCTCTCTCCCTTTCTTTCCTCCTCTCCTATTCCACATTGCTTCTCATAGATAAATTATCCTAGCTTTTCTAAAATTCTATTCAGATCTCCAACATTTTCTTGTTGATCTTGTTGATAAATTTATCCAAATCTAAAAATATACATTAAAGTCCTCAAAAAATATTTCTTTGCTCTCCATTTATCCCTGTGGTTAAGTTAGTTTTCCCTCTGGTGCTTAGGTGCTATGCTATACATTTAGTATTGATATTGCTTCATTATCCCTAGTGAACTTTAGTTCAGGCCCTCATCACCTTACTCCTTGATGCCTGCAGTAGCCTGCCGTTGGGTCTACCTATTTCAGGTTTCTCCCTACCCCAATCCATTCTCCACTCAGCCACTGAATGATTTTCCTGAAACTCAGAACTAAACATGTCACCTGCACTCAATAAGCTGTGGCTTCGTATTGACTCCAGGAGCTAATACAAAATGCTCTCTTGAGCATTATTCAAAGCCCTTCATGGCCTAGCCCCCTCCTACCTTTCCAGTCTTCTGACACCTTACTTCCTGACATGGACTCTTTGATCCAATGACACCAGTGTCCTTGCTATTCCACGAGCAAGACACTGTTACTCGACTCTGGGCATTTTCTCTGGCTGTCCCCCACACCTGGGATGCTCTGCTCCAACTACTGATCTCCATTGCTTCCTTTTAAGTCCCAACTAAAATCCCGCCTTCTACAAGAAACCTTCCCTAACCCCTTTTAAGTCCAATGTTTTTCCTATTTTAATTATTTCCAGAGCGGCTAGGTGGTGCAGTGAATAGAGAACAGACCCCAGAGTCAGGAGGACCTCAGACACTTAACACTTACTAACCATGTGACCTTGGGCAAGTCACTTAATCCCAATTGCCCTGCCTTCCCCCTCCAAAAAGAAAAAAAAAAGAATTATTTCCTCTTTAGCCTATAATATAGCTTGCTTTGTATATATTTGTTTGCATGTTGTCTTCCCCATTAGATTGTAGGCTCTCTGAGGGCAGTGACTGTCTTTTACCTCTTTTGGTATGCCTAACACTTAGCACAGTGCCTGGAACATAGTAGGTGCTTAATACACATTTATTTAAAAATTTAACTTTTTTTTTTGGAGGGGGAAGGGCAGGGCAAGTTTTTGTGTTGTGTCTGAGGCCACATTTGAACCTGGGTCCTCCTGAATCCAGGGCTGGTGCTCTATTCACTGTGCCACCTAGCTGCCCCCCACATTTATTAAATTTAACTTAATTGGGTGGACAGGCAGGAAGAGAACAGGAGAGTAGCAATATATTTGATGTCTACATGGAAAATGGTTTTCTCTTTGAAATGCACCATCAACATAATAATGCCAAGAACAATGGAGATAAAATGTGTCATTTTTCAAGGACATAATTTAAGCCTATTATGGTTCTGTCTAGCCTTATTTCTATTATCATCAGTCCTGAATAGAACTGAGTATGACTATTTTTTAAATCATCTTTAGATGTTCACTAACTATTATTTCAATAAAATTTTCTAGAATTTTGCCAGGAATTGAAGTCACGTTTACTGATTTTTTTTTAAATCAGTTTTAAGCATGAACCCTAACTTCATCTTTAAAAAGTACTTTCTTCCTTTGTAAAGCAATCTGGGACATATTCCCTTGTCCAGCCTTTCAATAACTTTTGCCCTCTCGATGATCTTTCGAAGAAGTTACTCATCACTATTATTTCTCATCTCTATTCTAAATTTGTTGTAATTGGTTTCCTTAATTTCTCATATTTTTATAATATATTATTCTTTTATATAATATATAATAATATAATATATTATTATAATATATTATATATAATATAATATTCTTATATATTCTTTCTGAATAAGTGGTTTGCAATATACTCCAATTACAATATTAATTCTATTCTTGCTCCCATTTATTTTCACCCAACTGCTGCCCTTATCATCGTGGAACCAAACTACATGGAAGCTTTATCTTTCCTTGCATAAGGTGAAAACAGACACGTAATTTGTCTTTGCTTAGCCCCTAGATGGAAATGAGCAAGAAATGAAAAAATCTGTAAATTAGCTCTCATCCCCTGTCTGGGAGATGAGAAAAACCTGGGCAGCATGTGGAGAATGCATGGAATGAATAGTCTATGATTGTTAATGATAATTCTACTTTCTTTACCCATTTTTGAATCTGATTAAATGCTCTATGCCATATGTGATTATAAATGACCTTAAAAAAAATAAAGTAAGTGTGAGATGCATGGAAAGAATCACTGGGATAAGGTCAAAATAAACTACAATATGTAATTGGATGATTCAGACACTGTCCCAAAACTAATATAAGAAAGCAACACTATCCACACCGGGATAGAGTCAAGGAATTAGTGACAGAAAGTTGCTCTAAGAGTTTGAAAGGGACCCGGGAAGCTTAGCAGATACCCCAAAGAGCCCATGTCATTACCGATGAACTTTTCTGATTTTTACGTTGAGTTTTATTGTCAAATTTTTTATACTTTGTTGTTGATATTACATGCTCTTTGTTCCACTCTCCAATCAGAGGGATTTCAGGGGCAGAGAGTATTGATGAGGTATGAATACCAGGGCTGAGGTGATCTTGCAGGCTGGTGAGATGCCTTCAATCCTAAAGAAGTCCAAAGGAGGGTAGTCAGATGGGAAATGGATGACTAAAAAAGATATAGTATCCTTTTTTGGAAACTAATTTTAAGAGATATTTCATTAAATATTTCTCAATGACATATAAAGGAATTTTAATAAATCAAATATCTTGAGTTCCAAATTCTCTCCCTGAGGAGGCAAGCACTTTGATTTCCATTATACATGTGATGGCATGACAAACATATTTTCATATTAGCCATGTTGCAAAAGAAAACACATACAAATAAAACAATAAAAATAAAGCTTTAAAAAATATGCCTATATCTGTACTCAGAGTCCATCAATTCTGTCTCTGGAAGTGGATAACATTTTTCATCATGGGTCTTTTGGAATTGTCTTAGATCAATATCCTGATCAAAGTGCTAAGTCTTTCACAGTGGATCACCCCTACAATATTACTGTTATGGTAAAATGTCCTCCTGGCTCTACTCATTTCACTTTGTATGAATTCATATTCATATTCAAAATCTTCTTTTTTATGCTTCTCTTGAACCTTGTATCTGAAAGTCAAATTTTCTATTCAGTTCTGGACTTATCAGGAATGCTTGAAAGTCCTCTATTTTATTAAATATCCATTTTTTCCCCTTGAAGGATTAAACTCTGTTTTTCTTGGGTAGGTTGTTCTTGGTTGGGATCCCAGCTTTTCTGCCTTCTGGAATATCATATCTCAAGCCCTCTGCTCTTATAACATGGAAGCAACTAAATATTGTGAGATCCTGACTATGACTCCATGGTACCTGAATTGTTTCTTTCTTGCTGCTTGGAATATTTTCTCTTTGATCTGGGAGCTATAGAATTTGGCTAAAATATTCCTGGTAATTTTTGTTTTGGGACCAATTTCAGATGGTGATTGGTGGATTCTTTCCATTTTGATTTTACCCTCTAGGTCTAGATATTGGGGCAGTTTTCCTTATTAGTTTCTTGAAGTACAATGTCCAGGCTCTTACTTTGATCATGACTTTCAAATAATCCAATAATTCTTAAATTATCTCTTCAATATATTTTCTAGGTCACTTTTTCCCCCAAAGAGATATTTCACATTTTCTTCTATTTTTAAAAATTCTTTTGACTTTGTTTTATTATTTCTTGGTGTCTTGTGAATTCATCATTTTCTACTTCTCCAGTTCTAATTTTTAAGGAATTCTTTTCTTCAGTGAGATTTTGTACCTCCTTTTCCATTAGTCAGTTTTGTATTTTAAGGTGTTATTTTCTTCAGTATTTTTGGTGCCTCTTTTACCAAGATGCCAATTGTCTTTTTACAGTTTTCTTCATTTATTTTCATTTCTTTACCTAATTTTTCCTCTAACACTCTTGAGTTTGAAAATCAGCTTTTAACTCTTCCAGAAATTCTTGGTGTCCAATTCACATTTTTTCTTGGAGACTTTGCCTGTAGCTCTTTTGACTTTATCATCTTCTTTTGAGTTTGTGTCTTAATCTTCCCTATCACCACAGTAGATTTTTATGATCGGGTTCTTGTTTGTTTGTTTTTGTTTGCTAATTTTCACACTCTACTTCTTAATTCAGAACTTTATTCTAATGTTGAACTCTGTTCCAGGTGTGGTGGGGGAGAGGCTCTGTGTTAAACTTCAGACTTTTCTGCACTGCTATTTTCAGAGCTAGTTATAGGAGTTTGGAAGTTTTTGATGCCTCTAAGGTGGTATGATGTGGTGTGGTCACTGCTGTCTTGGTCTGTGCTCTGGTCCTTACCCAGAAAGAGCCCCTGATTCCTCGGGATAGCAATTGGTACTCAGTAATGGTATTCTTGACAGAAATAGGGAAATAAGGAGGAATGGGTTTAGGAGCAAAGATAATGAGGACTGTTTTTGATGTTTTGAGTTTGAGATAGTAATAGAGACATCCAGGTGGAGGTATCCAAGAGGTAGCTGGTGATGTAGAACTAGATCTAAGGAAAGAGATGAGGGGCAATATATAGACTTGTGAGTCATCTGCATAAAGGTAATAGTTGAACTCATGGAAGTTGATGAGGTCACAAGAGAGCCTGGAATAAGAAGATATGAAGATCTGGGACAGAGTCCTGGAAGATGCCTATATATAGTGAATGAGATATAGATGATGATGAGTTAGGGTGGACCTTCATGGCCATCTCTAGTTCAGCTTCTGTCTGAAAAAGAATCTCCATTGCAATTTACCCAGCAAGTGGTCATTCAGATTCTGCTTGAAGACTCCTGGTGAGGGAGAACTCATTACTTCCAAGGTAACTCATTACACTTTTAGTTAGTTCTAATTACTGAGAAGTTCCCTCTTTTAAGAAGCCTAAATGAGTTTTTTTACAACTTCCATCCATTCTAGTTCTGCCCACTTGGACTGAGCTGAACAGGTCTATTCTCTCTTTTACATGATATCCTTTGGACCAGTGGTGGGTAGTGGGGGGTGGGGAAATGAGGGGGATAGACAATCAGCGTTAGCAACTTGCCCAGAGTCACACAGTTAGTAAGTGTCTGAGGTTGGATTGAACTCAGGTCCTCCCAACTCCAGAGCTGGTGCTCTATCCATTGTATCACCTAGCTGCTCCCACATTATGGCCCTTAAAAAAATTAAATTTTATTTTATTTTCAAATATTAGCCTTTTTACTCTGCCGCCCCATTAAGAACATATGAAAAACAAGACCTGTTATACACATGTATAGTCAATCAAAGTAAAAGTCTCTGCATTCTGAGTCTTTCACCTCTTTATCAGGAAGTGAGTGACATGTTTCATCATTAGACCTCTGGAGTACCAGTTAATGATTACTCTGATTAGAATTCAGCATAATAGCATTTCATCACATTTATATATCATAACTTGTTCATCCATTCCCCAGTTGATGGACACCCCTTCTAATTCCTATTCTTTTCCATCTCAAAAGAAACTATAAATATTTGTATACAGCCTTCACTTTTGTTTTGCTCAGGATTAATCTCTCCCTTAATCTATTTAAATTCCCCCTAAACCCTTCTCCCCCTTTCCTCTTTTTTCATTGTTGAGTTAAATATATTTCTGTACACACACACACACACACAGACACAGAGTTGTATATAGCATTACTCCCTCTTTTGCCCAGTTCAGATAAGGGTGAGGTCCAACTGTCAGCTGCTCCCTTCCCCCACCTCCTTTTTTGTATAGATACTACTTGTGTACCTCGATTATGCAAAATGATTTCCCCTGGCCTTCCTTTCCCTCCTTTCCCACACCACATGTATACCTTTTCTTCTCTTTCCATTCTTAAGATCATCAAGGCATAAGAGAACTACTCTCAGTCCTTGTCTAATTGGACTCCCTCTATGAAACCTTATGATGATAGGGTTCAGAGGGCACACATGTATTATCTCGCATATTTGAATGTAAGCAGTTTATTCTTGTTTAGTCCTTTATCTTTGCTCACTCGTGTTTACCGTTTTATGTCTCTCTTCACTTCTATGTTTGTATTTTAAAGTTGCTCTGAAACTCTGGTCTTTTCATCAGGAATGCTTGGGATTTCTCTATTTCATTAAAAGTCCATTTTTCCCTCAGAAGCATTATATTCCATTTTGCTGGGTAAGTTATTCTTGGCTGTAAGCCTATGTCCTTTGCCTTCTGGAATATCATATTTCAAGGCTTCTTTATAGTGGTAGCTGCTAAATTATGTGTGATCCTTACCATGGTTCCTTGGTACTTGAATTCTTTCTTTCTGACTGTTTTGCAGTATTTTTTCTTTGACATGGAAACTCTGGATTTTGGCTATGGAACTTCCTAAGAGTTTTCATTTGGGAGTATCTTTCAAGAATTTACTGGTGAATTCTTTCTATTTACACTTTACCCTCTGGTTCTAAAAGATCTAGACAGTTTTCTTTTAACATTTCTTGAAAGAGGATATCTAGAACTCTGGTTGTAGTGTTCAGCCAGTCCAATGATTCTTGAATTTTCCCCAGTAATTTGTTTTCCTACTTGGTTTTGCTATGAGACACCTTAGGTTTTCTTCTATTTTTTTCAGCTTTTAGACTTAGTTTTAATATTTCTTGTTGCCTCGTGGAGTCATTGGTTTTTGTTAGGTCATCTGAATTTTTAGGACATTTGTTGCTTGACCAAGGTTTTATTCCTCCTATGCCAAGCAAATCATCTTCTTTCCAATTCTTTCTTCCATAGTTGTCATTTATTTTTCAATTTTTTCTTTAAGCATTTGCATTTCTTTTATAAAAAATGTTTTTAAACTCTTCTTCAAAACTTTTGCTTCATTTCTTCCAGGAATTCTAGCTGAGTTTGTGCCCAAGTTACGGTTTTTCTGTGGTGATGCCTGTAGGTGTTTTGGAGTTACTCTCTTCTGCATTTGTCTTGAGTATCCCTGCCACCATAATAGTTCATAGTGGTGAGTTTTTTTGTTTGACCATTGTTCTAGGCCACTTCTTGACTTTGGACTTGATATTGGGCTCTACTTCTAGAGGGAAAGTCTGGGTTGATCCTTTTGCTGTTTTCTTGGGAGTATTGAATGTTGTAATACTCCAGGATATTGGGGACAGTCCAGGAACTTGCAGGCTCTCAGTGCTCTCAAAATGATCTATAGTTCTATCTAATTATTGCTTTTTCTAACTCCCTACCTCCACCCTAGGCTGAGCTCTACAAGTTTCTGACCTGAGTTTGGGTCTGGGTAAGAGTAATAGACTGTTAGTGGACTCTGATCCATCAGCCAACTGGAAAACTCTGTTGGCTCAGAGCAGAACTGTAGGCTCCCCTTTGGTCTGAGATTCCTACCTTGATTATTCCTCTTTGGGCTAAGCTAGACATCGGAAATGAGACCCTGCTTTCTGCCTGACGTCTGAATGATACCACTACTGCTTTCTGAACCTCCTCCTAGAATATCCATCTAGAAACACCTAGAACTTCCTTTCTGGGGAACACCACTCTCTTGTACCAGTCCCCTTTTCATTCCACCCTGTATCTGTGACCTGGGACTGGGTAGCGAGTGACAAAGCTGCCAGTTGGCACCTGTCCTTGTTTCAATGTCCCAGTGTGGGTTTGAGGGTATCCTTTGTATGAGTCTGAGACCTATTCCTCCCCTGGTACACATCCTCTAGCTCTTCTCCACACTAAACATTCCCAGTTCCTTCAGCCTTATAATGGCATAGACTCAAAGCTGTTCAGCATTCTAAGTGGTCTACTTTGGACCTCTAGTTTATCAATGTCAAATGACAGTGCCCAGAACTGAACAAAATACCCCAGATATGGTTGGACAGGGGTGAGATTCTTTAAGACTATCATCAAAGTCTTGAAGAGTGGTCATTTGGGAAGAGGGAAAAATAATAACTGACATTTATTTATCACTGTGACATCTTCAAAGCACATAATATACGTTACTTTGATACAAGGGCCCTTTTGTAGTATCATAAGATTTCAGGTATATAAATTGGTTTATTGGCCATCTAGCCAAACCCATAACTGAAAAAAATTCCTTCTATAACATACTTAACAAGTGGCCATTTAATCTTTACTTGATATTCAATGAAAAGAAATCAGTTTCCTCCCAAATTAGCCATTCTACTTTCTGATAACTTTTCTTTGTTAGCACATGTTCCTTCATAGCACCTTGACCTACCTGTGAATGTTATCTTGTCAATTTTAACAATCTGTGTGCAGGATCTGGAAGCTCCACCTAGAAGAGGAAGATGCTAATGATGCCAGGTCACCGGACAGCATTGAGTGAGAGGGGAGGGGCGGACTACTCTGTGTGGTGGGGTGCTAGGGATTGGTCAGCCATGACTGTTACTTTAATGATGATGCCAAAAGTCAGGAGTCAATTTTGACATTTTTCTGGGGTTATTCTCCCTACTCTCACTCAAACTGACATTTTGGGTTCCCATAGAAAGACTGAGTAAGCTCTGAGGGATTAGGAGGCTGTCTTTTTTCATGCTATAGCTCACAAGCCCCCAATAATGTGCTTTCCCTCATTTTTTTTTTGGTCTACCAATTAGTCAGCCAGACTTAGCATTTTAGAAACAAGTATTACCCACCCCAAATGTTCACACAGACTATTTGTGCCCGACCTGTGGTAGAGCATTCTGAGTTCATATTGGTCTGATCAGCCACAGTTTCACACACTGAAACTTGACTCTAACCCAGTGATGTCATTTCAGTCCTGTTAGAAAATGAAGGACAACAACCAATTACTCTATTTACTACTGTGGAATAGTTGATACAAAGCATTCCACTCTAAAAGTCTGTAACACATTTACTTGCCGGCATATACAGAATCTAGAATTGTTTACTACAATGGCAGGAATGAACCAAAATCTTAGGCTGTACTGAGGCCGTACTATGGATAGAATATTGGACTTGATATCAGGAAGAATGAATTAAAATCTAAACGCAGACATTCTCTAGCTTTGTGACCCTGGACAATGTACCTGTTTATTTTCACAGCCTCTAGAATTTGTCTTTTTCCTTTTTTTGGTCAACTATGTCAATTTGCCTTTTTTTTTTTGCTTCAGCTAAAGCATAATTGATTTTACTCCCACCTTTCATTTTAACTATGGGTACACCTTTCTGTTTCAAGTGTATTTCTTGTATAGAACATATTGTTGTATTCTGTATTCTAATACATTTTTCTATGCTCTTCTGTTTTATGGATGAGTTCATGCCACTCCCATTCCTAGTTATCATTGTTAATTGTGTGTTTCTCTCCATCCTATTCTCTTATGCTTTTTATACTTATACTCTTTGTTTCATACCCATAACTTAGTTGGGCAGAGATCTAAGTCTGGAAGTATGCTGACATGCCAAAATTAAACAGGTAGGGGGTGTGTGTGTGAGAGGTGGTGATATTCTGCTCATACACTCAAGCTGATGCTCATTCTTCATTCATAATAATAAGAGCTGATACTGACATAACGTTTTCAAGTTGGTAAAGTACTTTACATACCTCTCTTTCTCATATCAATCCTGCAGTGGACATACTATCTCCACTTTTAAAGAGGCATTGCCACTTTATAGATGAGAAAATAGTCTAGAAAGAAATGAAGTGACTTGTCCACAGTAACTGTCAATCAGTAGCATCAGTCTTAATGGCCTTCACAGAGTCTTAAAGTTGGAAAAGACCTTAGAAATCATCCAGCACCAATCTTTTCTTCAGCATCCCTGACACATGGTCACCAATCCTCTACCTGAAAACCTCCCGTGAGGAGGCACCTGCTGCCTACCTTGGCAGCTCATCTCACTTGGGATAGCTCTTATTCTTAGGATTTTTCCTTACTTTTGTTGTTTGTGGCCAACTCTATGTAACCTCAAGAATGTTATCCACAGGGTTTTCTTGGAGAAGATACTATATTGGTTTGCCATTTCCTTCTCTAGTGTCTCCCCATTTTACAGATGAAGAACTGAGGCAAACAGGGTGAAGTGACTTGCCCAGGGTTACATAGCTAGTAAGGGTCTGAGGTCAAATTTGAACTCAGATATTTCTGACTCCAGGCCCAGTGCTCTATCCACTGAATCACCTAGCTGCCGCTGTTATTCCCTATGTCAAACCTAAATGTGCCTAACCCCCATGGTTTCTGTTTCTTCTTTCTGGAACCAAACAGAACAAGGCTCATCCTTCTTTTACATGACAGTCCTTCAAATACAAGATGATATCTATCATAACCCACTAACTTGTCCCTTCTCCAAGCTAAACACTCCCAGTTCCTTCTATAAGACCATGAGTTTCTTCCCTACCCATGCTCCATGTTGTTCACATCTGTCCTTATTCAACCCTTTAGTTTAAGTGTACATAAGGGAGACTTCCCTCAATCTGTCTCCCTCATATCCTCGATTCTGTTTTGTGGTAGCACCATTTCCTAGATCTCACACCTCCAGATCACACAGTGGGACACAGGATGCCATAGAGGGGACCCTCAAATCATAGGCTATATTGAGAACTTGGAGATCCAATAGACCCAAACTCTCTCTCCCTCCTCAAATGACCCTGTATTTACCTATGATTTGTGAACATGTTGTAACCTTCCATTAACATGGTAGTTCCTTGAGGACATAAGCTGTTTAGTTTTGGGGATATACACATAGGAAAACCCCGATTCAAGTTTGGCCACTGACATGTCCTAGTTGTGTGGCCCTGGAAAGATCACTTAGCTTATGGGAACCCTGGGTAATTTTTTTAGGATTTTAAGTTACAAAACAGTTTGCCTATCTGCATTGGTAACAGGAGTTTCCATGTGGGGAGTTCCTTATTTGGATGAAATCATAGGTTCAGACCAATCAATCCCCTGCATGGAGTTCAGGAATTTATATGCAGATTCTTTTAAAAGAATTTCTTCAATGTAATTTAATTAAATTGAATTGTAGAGGGGTCAAGTGAATAGTGGTCAAGGGAATAGTGATTCTTCCCCTTTTAGGGTCCCTCTGTGTGGTTCTGAAGCCTCCCCTTTGCAGAAGGGAATCTTTTCCCTGTTTCTGCTTCTCTAGGGGACCCACATGGTTGTGCTTTTGTACTAAGAGGAGGAACTGAAGCTTTGAGAAACATTATCACTGCCATTTCAAGGATTTGGATGCTGTACTGGGGACTCTGGTTTAAAGTTAAGCTGTAGCTTCCTCTTCCAAAAATGGGGCCTTGGGAGGATGTGACTAATATCTCTCAACTACCTGTTTGAATTGCGGATTTGGGATTTATTAGTAAATCTGATGAAATAGTAGAAAGAGCTTAGAACTAGGCACCAGAAGATGGGAGTTTGAATCTTAGCTCTGCCACTTAATTATGTGACCTTGAGTATGTGATTTAGCCTCTCTGCACCTTGGTCTCCTCATATACAAAATATGAATAATATTTGTACTTCATGAGCTTTGGGGGAAGAAATTTCTATTTTATCATGTGCTATAAGGAATAGTCAGTTCCATATGACCTAATATTATCTATATGTACCAACTCTGCACATCCACACAAGACATCTCTCATGGATGATACTCACTCACTCCTCACCCTAACCTCTTGGAAGTCTTAGCTTTCCTTCAAAGCCACTCAGGAGTCAAGTCCCACCAGAAGTCTTCCCTGACCCCTGCAGTTGTCAGTTAGTCAAAAAGCATTTATTAAGTTTTATTTATTTTTTTATTGTTTATCTATTTATTATTGCCTTCTTACAAAGGAAGGCAAAAACACAGCTCTTACCATCAAGGAACTTACATTCTAATAGGAACAGCAACAAACGAATAACTATGTATATATAAGATATATACAGAGTAGATGGAAAGTAGTCTCCAAGGGAGGAATTAGCATTTGAGGGACCAGGAAAAGGGTCCTATAGAAGGTGGGATTTGAGCAGAGTGTTGAAGAAAGCCAGGGAACCTAAGGGATCCCAGAGGATGAGGAGGGAGAGAGTGAAAATGGTGGCCCCTACTGTAGATGTCCTTGTCAAGTAGTTTAACCAAAAAGGGGTAAAGAGCTGTGGCATGATAACCAGTGTGGATGATAGGAACAATGGAGGATATTTTTAAGAATGGAGGAGACATGGACATGTTTATAGGCAGGAGAAATGGAGCCACTAGATGGGCAGAGCATGAAGATAAAAGAAAACAGAGATGATGGTGGGAGCAAACTGATGAAGAAGATGGGAGAGTATGGAAGGAAGGCTGCATGCTGAGTTGTTAATCTCTTTCCTAAAATGACCCCTAGTATTTGTCTTACTTTCCATTTACACTGTATATATCTTGTTTACATGTTACACTGATGCATAGTGAAGTGAATAGAACCAGGAGAACATTGTACACAATGACGATATTGTTTGATGAAGAACTGTGAATGACTTAGCTATTCTAAGCAATACAGTGATCCAAGACAATCCCAAAGGACTGATGAGGAAGTAGACTATGCTCCTCCAGAGAAAGAAGTGATATTGACTGAATACAGATTAAAGTAGGTAATTTTCACTTTCTTTCATTTTTCTTTAATTGAGTATTCTACAAAATGACTAATATGGAAATGTTTTACATAATCGCATATGTATAACCTGAGTGCTTTCCATCTGGGGGAGGGGAGGAGAAGAGAGGAAGGGAGGGATACAACTTGGAACTCAAAACTTTAAATAAAAATATTTTTAAAAAGAACAAACAGGTTATTGAAGTAATTCTTAAAAGAAAGAATGGAAATTATCAACAATCATATGAAAAAATGCTCTAAATTACTAATTACAAGAAAAATGCACTGAGGTTCTACTTCAGATCAATCAGATTGGCAGAGACAACTAAAACAAAATTACAGTTGTCAGAGTGATTGCAGGAGGACAGACTCATTGCTGTGCAGTACCTTCCTTCTCTTCATTATTTCCTATTTATTTTCTTTTTTTGGTCTTTTTTTTTTGGAGGGGGAAAGGCAGGGCAATTGGGGTTAAGTGACTTGCCCAAGGTCACACGAATAGTAAGTGTGAAGTATCTGAAGCGATTTCAACTCAGATCCTCAGTGCTCTATTCACTGCACCACCTAGCTGCCTTCTATTTATTCTCTTCATATCTTGTTAGTATATATTTGTTTGTTATCTTCCCCATTAGATTAAGAGCAGAAACTACCTTTTACCTCTTTCAATATTCATAGGCTTTGCACAATGCCTGGCACATAGCAAATGATGAATGTTTACTGATTGATTAATTATTTTAATATACTAGTATATGTGTTACCTAGGCCACAGGCACCTTGGAGAGCTTCT
This sequence comes from Petaurus breviceps papuanus, assembly GCF_028583685.1. Classification (NCBI taxonomy): domain Eukaryota; kingdom Metazoa; phylum Chordata; class Mammalia; order Diprotodontia; family Petauridae; genus Petaurus; species Petaurus breviceps. The sequence goes on from NW_027185852.1 coordinate 25,163,714, forward strand.
CTCTTCCTCTGTCTCTCTGTCTAGTCTTCTGGTTCATAGGTTTCCAAATTTTCTGTAACAGAACAGAAAGTGTCTTTAATTCCTCCATTTAATTTGATGCAGTATTGGTCTCTTCTATTCTTTCTTCTGATATGAATTACAGAGACCAAAATTCCATTTTGGAATACCTTTTCATACATTTGTTTTATATGACATTTTCTGACAGTGACACAATTTCTCTTGTATGACATATACTTTGGGTTCAAGAAATCAACAAGTCAAATACAAGATTAGGGAAGCATGATAAGAGCCATTTTTCTGAAAAAGATCTGAGGACTTTAATGGACAATACTAAAGTGTGATATGGTATTCCCTAAACTTAAAACTAGTGCAATCTTAGGTTACATGAAGAGAGTTTCCAGAATTAGGGAGGTGATATTCACATCAAAAGTAAAGTAATCTTGGAGAACCATAGTTTAAAGACACTGAAAACCTGGAGAATAATCAAGCAAAGGCAATCAGGATGATAAAGGGCCTCAAGTCCGTGACCTATGAAGACTGGTTGAAGGAAACATTGAGAAGAAAGGACACAGTATGGCCACGACCATTGTCTTTGAATAGCTAAAAGACTGTGATATGGAGGAGGGATCAGATTTGTTCAACTTGGCCCAAGGGAACATAACTAGCAGCAATGAGTGGAAATTGCAGAGTCAAATGTAAGCTTGATTTAAGGGATGGGGTGGTGTGGGGCAAGCTTTATAACTAGAGCTCTCTAAAAGGAGAATGGTTTTCCCTGTTAAAAAGTGGGTTTTTCTTTTCTAGTAGTATGCTAGATGGCCAATTTTTCAGGCCTGTTCTAATGAGATTTTTTTTCCCCATAGAAATTAAACTAAATGAACCTCTTGAGGTCCCTTTCAGCTCCTAAGTTCTGTGCTTCTGCTACATACTTAAGAAACAAGGAGACTGGGGTGGTTATGTGACATAGTGAATAGAGCACCTGCCCTGGAATCAGGAGGACCTGAGTTCAAATCCAGCCTCAGACACTTAACACAAAATTAGCTATGTGACCTTGAGCAAGTCACTTAACCCCAATTGCCCTACCTTCCCCCTTCCAAAAAGCAAAAAAAAAGAAAAAGATAAAAAAGAAACAGTGGGAGCCGTGAACCACAGATTGCTATGATTCTGTTCAATGCTGTTGACTCAAGATATTTGGATTTCAATAAGGCTTTTGATAAATTCCCTCCTAGTATCCCTGTGGAAAAGATAGTGAGATATGGACAGGGTTAAGTTTTAATTAATTCTATAGAGTATGAACTGGTTGCACAAGTAGACCCAAACAGTGGGTAATTAATGGGTTGAGGTTCTCTCGGAGCTAGGTCTATAGCAGAGTGTTATAGGGACTTGTCATTGGCCAACTTCTATCCAATGACTTGAATAAAGACTTGTATGAGCATGATGAATGGTCATCAAATTTGTAGGTGACACAAATCTGGGGGACACCTAGAAGGGAGTGCTCGAGTGGCATTGCTTTCCTGCTATCAGTGTACTTGAATTGTGGCTCCCAGAGCTGAAAGCAAAATTCCAGATGTGGTCTGACCAGTGCAGATAACAGAATCGGGATCCAAAAAGGTCTCAACAGGTTGGAATGATGAAGCTGGACCTAACACAATGATATTTTATAGGGACACATGTCAAGTCCTACCCTTGGGTTCAAAAACTTCCAAGTTGTCCAGACCTGGAATTGTAATTGTCTGAGCTTCTGACCAAGATAGCTTCTTGGACAAAAGCAGACCTTCCAGCACCCCCACCCCTGCTCCAACAAAAACCTGATATTTGTGCCAGGCTGAATAATGATTAAGAAATCCAATGAGAGGGGCGGCCAGGTGGCACAGTGAGTAAGAGCACCGGCCCCAGAGTCGGGAGACCCAAGATTGGTTCTGGTCTCAGATACTTGGCACCTACACAAAAATAACTGGCCATGTAACCTTGAGCAAGTTACTTAACCCCAATTGCTTTAAAAAAAAAAAGAAAGAAATCCAATGAGAAACTACAGTGACCACCTCCATTCCATAATTGCACCAAAGTCAGACAGAAATTGATGAGCAATATGACAGGGGGCTGCCAATGCCAACAGAAGCAAACAAACTTGGGGCAGCTAGGTGGCTCAATGAATAGAGCACGGGTCCTGGAGTCAGGAGGACCTGAGTTCAAATCCGGACTCAGACACTTACACACTTACTAGCTGTGTGACTTTGGGCAAGTCACTTAACCCCAATTGCCCTTCCAAAAGCAAAAAAATAAAAATAAAAAGAAGCAAACAAACTCATTGTAGCCACCTGACAACCCAGTGGAGATAAATATTGCCTGCAAAGGTATATGTAGGCAGACAAAGAGTGGAGGGATCCCTGAGAAAGACTCAGGGCAGAAACTCACAGAGTGGGCCTTGGAAGCAATAAGAAGCAGCAGTGACCAGAGCAGGTAAAGTATCACTCGGACCAGAATTACTCTGAGTCAAGAGGGAACCAATATTTATCAAGTGGCTACTAAATGCCAAGCATCGTGTTAAGTGCTTTACAAATGTCTCTTTTGATTCTCACAATAACATTTGCAACAACCCTTATAAGAAGGTACGAATGTCTCTATTTTACAATTGAGAAAACTGAGTTAGAAGAGGTTAAATGACTTGCCCAGGGTCACACAACTAGTATGTGTCTGAGGCCAGTGAACTCAGGTCTTCCTGACTTCAAACCCCATGCTCAATCCACTGAACTATATAGGTGGTGCTAGGGACCACAGAGTCCCAAGTACTCTGTCTTTAGACACCAGTGAGTACTTTGAAAACCCATAATTCTGAACCTCAAAAATCCAAAAACACCAGAAGGTTGAGATTAGTACAGGAATCTGTGTGATGTAGGGCAAGTCTAGGTAGAACCTACCACCTCTCTCAAAAGTACAGAAGAAGGCTGAGTCTCGTCCTGGAAAAGACCTAATTCATGAACAAAAACTGAAGAGATGAATCTACCAAAAAAGAAAACAACCTATATAAAAAATTATTCTAGATCTAGAGATCCCCAAAATCCAACATGGAAACTAGAATCGCTGTTATATGAGAACTGGTTAAAGGAATTGGGGGAGAAAAGGAATAAGGACTGAAAGCAAGGAATCAGAGGGGAAAATGGAATTTCTACAAGGACTACATGACTACCTAGAAGAAATGAAGCAAGGAATTTTTTTTTAATTAAAGAAAAGCACTGCAGAAAAAGGATGGAAAGGGATATAGAATAACTTAGAATAGAAAAGCAGTATGCTTTTCCAAGTAGAGACTCCCTGAAAACTGATATTGATCAGACAGAAATCCATGATCTCTTAATTATCAAATCTAATGGCCTTTTCTTGACCTTCATCCTTCACAACCTCTCTGAAGCCTTTGACAATGTCAGTCACCATGTTCTCCTTGATATTCTCTTCTCTCTGGGTTTTCAGGACACCCCTTTCTCCTGGCTTTCCTCCTACCTCTCTGATCAATCCTTCTCAATCTCCTTTGCTAGATTTTCATCCAGGTCATGGTGCCCCCAGGGCTCTGGCCTGGGCCCTCTTCTCTCTATATACTATTTCACTTGATGATCTCATCAATTTCCATGAATTCAATTGTCATCTTTATGCTCATGATTCTCAGATTTATTATCCTGCCCTAACCTAACCTTCATAGCCACATTTCCAATTGCCTACTGAACATCTCAAATTGGATGTCTTATAGACTTCTTAAATGCAACCATGTCCAAAACTGAACTCATCTTTTCCGTCAAACTCTCCCTTCTTCCTAACTTTCCTATGACTATTTTGCTTGTTTTTTGGGAGGTAATTGGGGTTAAGTGACTTGCCCAGGGTTTCAGGTCCTCCTGAGTCCAGGGCCAGTGCCCTATTCATTGGGTCACTAGCTGCCCCTTCCCTATTACTATTGAGGGTACCACCATCCTCTCATTCAGTCAGGCTTGCAGCCTAGGTGTCTTCCCCAGATTACTCAATCTCTCTCTCCACCATATCTAATCTGTGACCAAAGTCGAGTGATTTTACCTGTGCAATATGTCTTATATGCATCTCCTCTTTTCTGATGCTTCCATTACCCTAGTGATGGCCCTTATCAACTCATATAGGAACTATTGCTATTGCCTAGTGGTTAATCTCCCTAAGCATCTCCCCACTCCTGTCCATTGTCCACCCAGCTGTCAAAAAGATCTACTTAAAGCATATTTCTGATCAGTGGCTCCCTTTTATATCCAGGGTAAAATATTAACTCCTTTGGTATTCAAAGTACTTCACAATCCTAGCTGTCTTCTCTCTTTCTCTGGGCATTTTCCCTGGCTTTTGCCATTGCATAGAATGCTCTCTCTTCCTCCTGACTTCCCCGGTTCCAGTTAAAATCCCACCTTCTGCAAGAAACCTTTCCCAATCTTCTTAATTATAGTCCTTTCCTTCTGTTTCAAAATTTGTCTTTTCTATATCTGAAGTTGTTTCCCCCATTAGACTAGTGAGCTTCTTGAGGGCAGAAACTGTCTTTTACCTTTCTTTGTATGCTCAGTTCTTATCACTTGGTACATAGTAGTAGGAGCTTAATCAATATTTATTGACTGACATAAGTCAGCAAGAAATAAAACAGAATCAACAAAAAAATAGAAGAAAATGTAAGATGACTGATGTCAAAAACAACAAACCTAGAAAATAGGTCTAGAGGAGATAATTTAAGAAATACTGTAAAACCATAATAAAATTTCTTGATATATCAAGAACTCATAAATGAAAATGGTTTAGATCTATTACAACCAGATAGCAAAATGAAGATTGATCATTTCCTGAATGAACTTCCTGAAACCCCAAAAGGAAAAGACCTGCAAATGTAATGGTCAAGATCCAGAGCTTCCAGGGGCGGCCAGGTAGCACAGCAAGTAAGAGCACCGGCTCCAGTGTTGAGAAGACCTGGAGATCGAATCCCAGGCTCAGACACTTAGCACCCACCCAGAAACACCTGGCCGTGTAACCTTGAGCAAGTTACTTAACCCCAATTGCTTAGGGGTGGCCAGGTGGTTCAGCGAGTAAGAGCACCGGCTCCAGTGTTGGGACAACCTGGAGATCGAATCCCGGGCCCAGACACTCAGCACCACACCCAGAAATAAATGGCCGTGTAGCCTTGAGCAAGTTACTTAACCCCGATTGCTTAAAATAAAAAAAAAAAAAATTAAAAAAAAAAGATCCAGAGCTTCCATGAAAAAAAAAATTATATATAGATAGATAGATAGATAGATAGCAAGAATTCAGAAAGAATTCAAGTACCAAGGAACCATAATCAGTATCACACAAAACCTGGCAATTTCTCCTGTACATGAGGGGAAGAAAAGGGAATAGGCATTTGTATAGTACCTATTATGTGCCAGGCAGTGTACTAAGTACAGCTTAGGTTAAGTGACTTGTTCAGGGTCACAAAACTAGTAAGTATCTGAGGTCAGATTTGAACTCAAGTCTTCCTGATTCCAGGCCTAACAATCTCTCCCCTATACTAACCTAGCTGCCTCTAAGAGAGACAGTTTTTCCTCTATGATAAGAGAGCTTGGAATGCAATATTCCAAATGGCAAAAGATAGAGGTTTATAATAACAATTTGTACTGTAAAATTGAATATAATCCTGTAGTGGAATAAAAATGAATCTTTAATAGAATAGAAGACTTTTAAGAATTTTTAAATTTTGATTGGACTTGAGTAGGAACTTGAAAATACAAATACAAGAGACAGAAACCCAGAAAGCAATTTGAGCAATTGCAAGGGGAGCTATATGTCTATGTGGTGCTTACTTTCTAATATGAGGAGAAAAAAAAAATAAGTGTTGCTTCAAAACCTTAATGTGTTTGAATGGTATGGAAGGAGTTAAGGCCAGGTCTTAGTGGTGAATTGTTTCTATTCTGAGCACTTTAAGAGGGGAAAAGAGAAGAAAGCATAAAAGAAATATATTAGAGTAGAAATGAGGAGGAAAAGAGCAGAATTTGCTCTTTCTCATAATCAGAGTGTGTAGGAAGAAGAGTAGCCAAGTAATGGAGGAAACGGTGGAAGTGGGGAGAGGTATCAAATGAATTTCACTAATCTGAAATGGGCAAAGGAGGACAGAGCACATATATACATGACAGTTTGGTGTAGAAAATTTTCAGACTCATTAGCAGCAACAAGTCAGGATGTGGGGAGTAGGTGAAAGGCAGTCAAAAGCAAAATAAAGTTCATGATCCTGAAAAGGGGATTAAAAGAATAAGAACATAAGGTAGTGCCCATCAACCAGGGAATTGTTGAACAAAATTTGGCATGTGAATGTAATGGAATAATGTCTCCCTAAGAAATTACAAAAGAGAAAATTCCAGAGACTCTTAGGTAGTATGAACTGATGCAGAATGGAGTGAGCAGAACCTGGGAAACAATTTATAGACACAAGGACAACATTGTAAAGAAAAGCAACTTGGAAAAATTTATAAATTCTGATCAGTGCAATAACCAACCATGTCTCCAAAGGAACTATAATGAATCATGTTACCAATCTCCTGATACGGAAGTGATAGTCTCAAGATACAGAGACATACATTTTTAGACATGGCTCTGTGGCTTCATTTTGCTTAACTAAGCTTATTTGTCAAATTCACTGTTTTCTCTTGATTTTTAAATGGGAGGGGGGGGAATGGAGTTGGGGAGGAGAAAGGAAGTTACCACTGTTACCCATGTTTCCATGGGGAAAAAAAGGGACTATTGAAAAAAATTTAAAACAAACCAAAGAGAACAGAAAAAAATTTAGAAGGAAGCACAGACAAATGGTACAACTTGGAAAATAGCATGTGGAATTTATTATATTTTTTTTAAAGCAAGAAGTATAAACTAGAGAGTTACAATTTCATATGCAATCTTTTTGTGTTCTACTTTGTATACAGAAATGCTCTTTAAATTCATAATTTAAAAAATTAAAGTTTTAACGACTTGTGAGTCACTAGTGTGAGATGCAATGACCCCAAAGGCTATGAGACTCCCTGATAAGAAATGTAATCCAGAAACAGAGAAATGGGAGACTCATTACTTTCTGCCCTCATTAGGAGTGTTATGTCCAGTACTTGCTGGACATTGACAATCTGGAGCGCATCTTGAAGAGGGTAACCAAGATTGGAGGAAACTCGAAATGCTGCTATATGGAAATTGATTAAAGGAACTGAGTAAGAGAAGACTGGGAACGGAGAAGTAGGGGGGGAAGTAGACTTGAAAGCTGTCTTTAAGTATTTGAAAGGCTGTCTTACAGAAGAGGAATCAGCCTTGTTCTGCTTGGCCCCAGGGGAAAGAACTAGAAGCAGAGGGAGGAAGTTGCAAAAAGGCAAAATTTTTGGCTCCAAGTGAGGAAAATCTTCTTAGTTATTGGATGGAGCCATCTCAAAGTGGAAAGAACTGCCTCTGGATGGAGGATGGAGGATGAAGGAGTGAGGGTGTTCCCCATCACTAAATTTAAAGCAGGAGCTTTGCAGCAACATCATAAAGGTGATTTCATGGTTAAAGTAAGGGTTGGAGCAGATACTTGAAGAGCCCTCTTCCAGATATGAAAATTTATCATTCTATTGTTCTTAATATAAGTGACTTATTCTTTTGTTTTACCAGAGAATAAAGTCTCCCACCAAATGTTAATCAAATGAATAACATTGGCATTCTGATGGCATGTCCCCCCAATAAACTGCCTTATGGTTCTATCACACTACCTTGTACTTGCTTATTCTCTAGTCATTTGAAGTGTATAGGTCTTATCTCTGAGTAGGTGGTTGTTGGCTCCTTGGAGCCAGGGATATTCTATTCTATTTTGTTTGTGTTTCCCATCATGCTGTAATGCAATAGTACCTTAATTATCATTCTTTCTGTGGCATCAGGTCATCCCTAATTTGTGCTACTTTGATCAATATTCATCCAAGCACACCCTTCATCTATATAGTTTAATAGAATTTTGAATAGCAGGAAAGAACCTTAAAGATAATCTAAAACCCATCTTTTAGATTTGTAAACTAAGGCCCAGGGAAATTAAAAGATTTGCCCAGTGTTACATAGGTAATACATAGCTGAGCTTGAATTTGGACCTTGGTTTAGGCTCAGTTCTCTTTCTTGCACACCAGATTGATTCTCTGTATAAATTAATATCCTATAGGATAATCAAAATTCAAGCAAATTTAAGTCAACAAATATTTATTTGATGATCTGCCATAGTTTAGCATGGTACACTCTAAAATGACAAAAAACTTCACTTGGCAAATTTTCATCTTAAAAAAAAAGTTAAAGCTATATGTTCCCTGAAGCCTTTCCTGATCCTCTCAGACATTAATGATCTTTCCTTCCTTAAATTCACCAATAGAATGTAAGCTAATTGAGGGACTGTACTTTTTTTAAATCTTTGAATCCCCAGCACCTAGGACAGTGTCCAATGCTTACTGAATTAAAGTGAAATATATATGCTATATATATATATACACATCTACCCTGAACCACCTTAGACTTTTAACTGTGAAGTCTAATAATCTGGATCATACTTAGGCATTAGAAGTTTAAATTTTAATGAACTCTTTTCCCTTATGTATAATTTCTGTTAAAGTCTCCCTATAGCAGATAGAGAGTATATAGAATAAATGTGTATACATACAACATAAATGTGTGGGCATAAATATATGTGTATATATTTCCCTAAAGAGAAATAATAGGTAGCCCAATACACTTGGAAAATTCTGTACCTCACTATTGTGGGGCTGTTGGACTTTGATATGCTGACATGAAAGATTACTTTCATAGCAAAAAAAAAAATTCTGCTATTCTTCAATTTGACTTCAATGCTGATTGTAATGCCAATATATAAAACTGAATATTATTACTCCTATCTTACTTTTTGAGTTAAAGCCAGTCAGTATATATGATAGATCACTGCTACTTTATCACTCTAATATTTCCTAGATTCTAGAACTGTTTTTCCTGAGTTATATTTGCATCTGATTGATTCACTAAATTGAATTACCTATAATTGCTAAAATCCCCAAATTGTAGAGAATGTTTTCCAGTGATAAGGTTGATGGGAAAAGTGAAACCTCAGCCCCAGAACTTGATTTTATTTACACCACAATGTTGAACTGTAGCCCATCTTCTGGACATTGTCACATTAGAATATTTTCAGACACTCTATAACGTAGATTATGATCATAGTTAGAGTTCATAATACTTGGAAGAAAAAAAATTAGAGGTAATTAAAGCTGGAAGGGATTTAATGCAACTCCCTTATTTTAACAGAAGAGGAAATGAGGCCCAGGGGATGTAGAGTGACCTGCTCAAGGACACTTTCATGGCCCCAGGGACCAGAGTCTGGCTTGTGAATTTCCCTTTCCTCATCAACATAAAAGGTTTTGTTTCCCAAAAGTCTAGAGAAGAATCTGTCAAACTCCTGGCAAATTTCATATACATACATAATACACATACACAAACACAGATATGTGTGTATATATATGTTTATTTGTGATTTGTAATTTTAATATGTATATGTGTGTATATACATACATATATATACATATACACACATAAACATATTATATATCTGGTCACTTTCTGCATTTTCAGTTTAATTGAGATGGTTCTCAAGGGAGATTTTTTTTTATCAAATGTTGTAATAGCTTCATTATTCTATGGCATGAGGTGTTTTTAAAACATATATTTTGAGTTTATTTTTCTTGAAATAATCCATTATATTATTGGGTGAAAGTAGTCTCATACTTAACCTTTTGTTTCACTTAAATATATTTAAACTCCAATTTACTTACATTAGCTATTAAAACTCTATCTTTGATAATCATTAAAATTAACCTTACATCTTTCTTCAAATCATTTCTCTTATTGACAGATGAAAAAGAATACCACCACAAAAAATTGCTAGATTTTCATCTTGGTATTTGGAGACAGAATATTTTCCTTAGAAAGCACTCATGTTTAAAATTATTTTCCCCTGCTGAACAGCCAAAAGCTTCATTTGCTGACTTACCCCGAGGGTATGGTGCAAGATCTTCCAGGAGGGTCTGATGAACCGAAAGTACTTTGGGGGGGGGGGCGGTATTTTTATTGTGAAACAATTATATATTTTTTTGCTACTTACTTTTAATGTAAGTATAATTTTTGCATTCTACTTGTGACAAATGAACCCAGAAGCCTTTTAGAAATAGATGCATTTTTGGAATTAAAAAATTAAAAGCTTCATAAATAAGCTAGTGATTAAAAAAAATAAAACAAAACATTGAGTCATATGGTGATCATTGACCTACAGCATAACTTGGTTTTACTGTTATTATTCACCAGTCTCTGTTATTGCCACGTTTAGCTTTTGGCTGTAGTTTATTCATAGTATCCCTCTAGGTACAATGAACAATTTTCTCCTCTTTTTGTTGCCTTAGTGCAAGGTCATGATTTTTTATTTTTTTTGTTTTTAGTAGAGACAGAAAAGTTTGGACATCCATTGGCAATTTACAGCTAGTACAATGCTTTGCTGATTGCCCAGAGTACCCTGGTCAGTCAGCCTATGATCCATTCTGTACTTACTGGCATAATGCCCACCTCAATCCTACATTTATCAGCCCCAAGGGCTAGTATCCAAGGTGGCTCCCCATCTCTCTGCCATCTGAAGATGGTTCTGAGTTAGCCACTGATATGTTGAAGGAGTATCTCTGATCTGCATATAAACTGTGTCATAAACACACTTCACCCATATAACAATAAACAATCACTGGCCTTCATAACTTTTCCCTTAGCTGAAAATTAAAAATATGCAATGTATCCAGATGAAAATGATAAGAAACCTTGCTGAAAACTGCAAAATTAAAAATACCTAGAAATTAATTTTAAAATATTATTTTGATTATGATTAAAAAGATGCTGATTCCCCCTTTTTAAAGTTGTTGTGACTTGCTTTGTTTTTGTTTTTGGATTTCAATCACAATAACAAATGACCCATTGTGATTAATTGATATGAAAGACCCTTTTACACTAATATTAAACATCCCATGTGAAAAGAACCATTTTCCTTATTATTTTTATTGCTGTATTTTTAATAACTAAAATATTATTGAACTAATTGGTCATTGCCTTTTACATGTATTTCTCACAAGGAGGATTTTGAAACAGTAGTCAGGCTAGAACTAGAAACACTATCATGTCAGCTGTGGTCTCTGGTTCATGCTCTTCAATTCGCATTATTTTCATTACCTTCCTTGGGGCTATTGGGAGGCAAATACTTTGTTTTGTTTTTGACACAAAGTATTTTTCAATTTTTACTTACTTTTCCTCTTCCACATTGTCTTTTTGTGGCTTATTACTAATAATCTAGCATATCTCACAATTCAGTAGTTTCAAAGTACCACAGCATTCATAAGTAATGTCTTCAATATTATCATAACATTTTTGCAAAAGCTTACAAATTATTATTATTGTTATTATCATTATTATTTTGCTTACCAAATCTTGAAGATTAGCTTGAAGATAGCTAGGGAGCCCCCTTCAATCTATTTTACTGAAAAGGCCAAGTGAAAACTTTAGTAAATTGAAAAACATTAGCTTCTAGCAGCAAACATGATGGACTTCAATTTAAAAAAATGGTTTCCTCATTTTCCTTGGGGTTTCCAATTGGGAAAGGGAGAGAAAAAATTGTTATCTAGGAACTTATTGTACCTATATACACACTGACCATCTAGAAGAGCTTACACTACTTGGAAAAATCTATAAAACAGCATATCTAGCTAAGACCATTGGAGTCCATTAAATCAATTTAAGTTAAAGAACCTGACAAAGTGAGGCAAATACTCTGTAAACCTTAAAGGGCTTTAGAAATGGGAATTATTCTTATCTATTATTTAATCTTCTTTTACTTGGATCAGAAAGGAAAATGAACTTGTGTATGGGAGAAATAGTTTATCACTGTAGCAAAAACCATAATTTGGCAACTCAAAAGCAATGTTGAATTAAATTGGTAAAATTTTAAACTATATATAATATATACCCATATATGTAACAAATTTATTTTTGCTCTTTGCTTGGATTTACCAAAGGAAAGGGTTTTGTTTTAAATGACATGAAAGAGTGGTAAATAGTGTTATTTTGTCATTTGTTGCACATCAATTGCATGCTTTTAGACTGAAGGGATACAGGGGAGCTTTTGGACTTAGTGAGGGAAATTAGCAATTAAAAAATGATCATCTGAAATATAATTCCAATAAGGAAGGTATATTCCAGCAGACGTTCAACCTCAGAGAGGATGATTTGCTTTTTAAATATATAAAATAATAATATTGCTTTGGCTTTTTATGGCATTTTCTTTTTTTCCCATGTCTCTTACAGACCTTAATAAATTAATTTCCTATTAGTCTTGCAAGGCAAAAATTACAAGTCATATCCTGATTTGAGAAGTTAATAAATAGCAAATGATTTTGCCAAAGATCAGAGATGAAATTTACTGTTCTTACTCCTATGTCTAACCTTTTTTAACATGTGTTATGCTCTTCAGTATTTCAGGACATTTTTGTATAATTTCTATTAAACATATTAGTTTGTGAGTTGCTATATTATAAAGTTCACAGAGATTTTTTCCCCATGTAATTTTTATGAAAATAAGACAAGGCACTATGTGCTTCCCTCCACCTCACATAGGCCCACTATGGAATTTAAACAGAAGTGATAATAACTACTTTTTCCATAAATAAATATGTCTCTAAAATTGAAGTAATATTTATACATCATGGAAATGGAAATCTGTAGGGTCCAGAATGTTTTTATAAAGCTGGAAAACATGTTTCCCTTAGGTATTTTGCTTGTTCATTGCTTACAGTGTGGAGACAAGAAAATAGAGAATTATGATGACTCACATTAATCAGAAGAGCATTTTTGGTTATGTAGGGAGAAAGAGAAGTAAAAATTAAATAATACTATGGGAGATAAAATTAATGTGCTATAAAATAATTATGATTTTATTTAAAATATATTAAATAACTGTACTTTAATTTTAAAAAGGAGATAATTTTCTTTGTGTCTTCAGCTGTATTTTATACTGTTAGCTATTATCTCTCATTTAAAATTTAGATACCATAGTATACAGCATTATTTGCTTGAGTATTGATGAAGATTGTCCTATTGTTAATCATTAATAAGCTGCTTAATTTAATAATTTGTTCCCATGTGATAATATTTTTGTTATAACTTGAGGTGATTTCACTGCATCTTGAATCAGCAGAAAACCACAATATATTTATTCATTTTTAGATTATTTCTTCTAGTCATGTCTGAGGCTAAGTTCCTTCCAACCTGCTCAGTGTTATGACAAAAATAGAAACGCATATTTTAAAAAATGTTTCAAATGGTCCTTTTGGGTGGTTTGGTTTGAAGTGGCTGAGTGGGCAGTGAAGGCATTCACAAAGATGCTGCTTGGGGAGCTGGGGCCCTTTTTAATAGAAGTGCCTTAAGGGAAGGACCGCAGCCCCTGAACAGGGCCCAAGTGGCTCCTGAAGCAACCTAAGACTGTCGCTCAGAGAGGTACTATTACAATCTACACAGAAATTAGCCAAATAATGGGCTAATTCTTGCTGCGCACTCGTGTGAACTCCTTGGGCCGCTCCGAGGCCCCTTTCCCAGGGAGTGCCTAAGCTTAGGCTCTGGCCAGTGCTGGTTGTCAGCCTGCTTCTTCGGGGGAGGAGAGGAGGGGCGTGTTTTATTGTGGACTCAGATGTAGAAGTTGGTTCAACGTCTAAATTAAAATCTAAGTCTTGAAAAAGCTTGGCCTCATCACTAAGTTTACACACCCGAAGTCAGATTACTGAAATGGCACAGAAGTCAGAGTACTTGCTACGGCTTCCAGGGGCAAGGGAGACTGTCTGTCCCCTAAGGTTTCTCTTCCAAGTCCCTTGGGTGTTGACGGAGCACTGAGGCAAGAAAGAGCAGACTTTGCTCACCATCTGGCCTCCCCAAATCTATCCAGGACAGTGGAATATATTTTTCAAATACCAGTGTGTTAAGTGTTAACGGGTTTGGGGGCATTAACAACATTTTAGTTAACTTTGTCAATGACATGCCTTAAAATCCTGGCTAATAATTTCTCCTCTGAAGCAATTTGACCAACAGTGCTAACGGAGCAGAGAAATGCAGTTGGAATAAGGATTGGCGGCTTGTTACTTCCTCCCCCAAAGAACTGATATTTTTGGCTGACAGCGGGTTTTTAGGAGGTGGGGGCAGGAGAAGGCGGGGGGGGGGGGTTGGGGGGCCGTCTATGGAGCCGTTGCCCTGGCCTGTCCTAAAACTCTTGCTCGAGTGAGGTGGAGGGGAAAAGAGAAGGACCTAAATGAACGTAAAGTACCGGGAGGGCCGAGGTGCCTTTTCTGACTCTCTTTCTCTCTCTCCCCCTTTGCCCGCAATCTCTGTCCCTCTGCATGCCTCAGAAGCCATTTTACAGACTGCTGCTCCGCGAGCTCCTCTCCGGCTTTCGCAGGTGCCGAGCCGGCTGTGGGGGCGGCGGCTGCCGCTGCGGTTCTCTCTTGCCCCGGAGACAGGGACGAGACGGCTGGGCCGAGGCTGGGAAGACCAGGGGAGCCCGGAAGCCCCCAGAGCCCGCTCCCCGGCACCTGAGGCTCGCAGCCCGGCCTGAGAAGTCTGCCCCGCCTGGTGCTCAGACCAGGTCCAGCTCCGGGGTCAGCGTGCCTGCCGCTGGGGGAGTGTGCAAGACCCACTCACCATTAGGGGGGGGGGGGTCTTTTCAGTTAGAAAGCACCACTACTACCACCACCCAACGCCAACGCACTGACGATTTTCCCTTTAGTCCTCTGGCTCTAAGTTCTACGGATGCTCGGGAGAATGGCCTCTTCAATTCGATTCTACAAACATTTATTAAGCGCCTAGGATTTGTCAGGCACTGTTCATGTGCACTCTTAGGACCGTGCATATGCTTAACCTAGGCGGTAGGGGGGTAAATGAGTCCTGGAGCCTGTGCAGGGCAGCCCTGCCCAGGTGCCTTCCAACAGTTGCCTTCCTTCGATCGCTGTCTAGCTCTCTCGGCCCGTCGGTCCCCGGAGTTCTCGGGGACCAAGGGCACTGTGCGGCTCCTTGGGGCTCGGCTCAGCAAAGCGCACTGCTCCCTGCGGCTGACCTTCTCCCTCGAACTCCCTCCCCCCTCCTATGGGCCAGCTCACCTCGATGGGGACCCGGGACAAGCCCGCCCTCCTGCCCCCCCTCTCCACCCCGTCGCCTCTCTCGCTTCTCCCACGCTGCCCTCCAGCCTCCTCCAGCTCGGAGGCCCAAGGTCATAGCCACGATACTGCTGGATCGCCGCCGGGTCGAACCCCCTCCCTTGTCTGCCCCCCCCCCTATTCCGAGAACGAGGAGCCTGGCCTGGCGGGAGGGGGAGTTAGGGGGGAGGTGGGGAGATGCTGGCCCCTGAAAGCCGGTCCCCGGGCGCCTGGCGGCCGCAGCCAGGAAACGCCTGCCCCTCTCTCGCCGCTCCCCCCTCCCCCCGCCCCCCCGCAGGCCCCGCACAGACTCACTGCGAGGGCGCCTCCAAGGTTACCGGGGGGTTGGGGGGAGAGGCTTCGGCCACTCAGCCCCGCCGCCGCTGCCGCTGCTGGTGCTGGGGGATGAGACTGAGGGAGATTGGGGGTCCGAGTCGGGGGCAGAAAAGCAGAAGTCCCCGAGAAAAGGCAGCACTCTCCAAAGGGCGGCGGGCTAAGAGGAGCCCCGAGACTGGGAACAGGGGAGGCCAGGCTGGGAAGGAGGGAAGGAGGGAGCGAGCCGGGGGTGGGGGAAAAGGGGAGGAAGCCGCGGTCTCCCCCATCCTTGTCTCCTCCCGCTAGCCCAAGGCGCCCAGAGAGCCGGGGTCAGGCGAGGTCCCCGCAGGGGGGCCAAGGGCGGGGGGCGGGGGCAGGGGCAGAGACTTCGCCTGTTGCCCCCCCCCCTCCCAGCCCCAGGACCCGCGGGAGTCAGGCGGCAGGGATGGGGTGGGGGTGGGGGGAGATGAACATAGCAAGGAGCCCAGCCTTCGGAGGAAACTGAGTAAATTAAAGGAGCTGTTATTTCAGGCGCGGAAATTTAAAAATATTTGGACAGGAAGAGAAAAGAAAAGAAACCGTAGCAAGGAGGAGGAGGAGGAGAAAAAAAAAAAACAACCCTACTGTAGCTAACGGTTTTGAAAGTCCTCCACACCCCCTCTTCTCCTCCTCTCTCCCCCTCTCCCCCTTGCCCCCCCCCCCCCCCCGCGCCGCAGTGCAGGCTGCCTCTCTTCACCCGGAGGGGGGGCGGGGGGAGAATTGGAGAGAAAGGGAGAAGCTGAGAGCCTGGGGAGGGAGAAAAGGAGCTCGGGGCTTACACGTCGACCCTGCCTGAGCCCGGGCCTAGAAACGATCCGCAAGAAGAAAGGTCTGAGGACCTGGGTTCGAATCCTACCTTCTCCACTTTGCCATTTACTAGCTATTTGACCTCAGGGAAGTTCCTTTTCTTCCCTGGGCCTCAGTTTCCTTCTCTATAAAGGAAGGGTTTGGTTAGATCATCTCCAAAGTTCCTTACAACTCCAAGCCTATGTTCTTCAACCGACCGGCTTCTAGGAAAGGTCAAGGGCCGGTCTGGGCTCTGATTTAGGGCGAGAGCTCATCTCTCTGGGTTTTCCCAAGGGTATGTGTCCTTTCCCCTGCCTAGCTTGAGAATTATTCTGATCTAGAACTAAGGGCTCCCCATGCTTTCCTCCCTGGCCCCGACTCTTTCCTTGGTCCTGGTCCCCTTCCATTCCGGGCAGCAAAGCAAGCTGTGGTTGCGGCTGATTATCCTCATTGAGCTCGGTGGTCAGTCTTGTGGTGGATAATTTCTACCTGGGCTTATAGATGAGGAAAGCTCTCTGTGCTGGGAGAGGACAGAACCGACCTAGCTCCTTCCTGCTTCTTCCCCAGCAGATTTATTTCGAACCGCATCGGGGGAAATGAACAAGATCCCAAAGCTCATTCCTTCCTTCCCCTAGGACTCATTCCCTGCGGCTTTGTACTTCTCCACCTCCTGTGTCGAATCTCTTAGGAAATGAGGCTCACGGGGGGTGAGCCCTGGGAGCTGAAGAGAACCTGTCATTGGGTCTTTGACCACCCTGGTTCAGGTGGTTAAATGTAGCCGCTGTCTCCCACCGCACAGCGCACTCACCCCTTCGGTCCATTGCAGGGGCTAGAGTGGTTTTGGTGATTAACCCAAGCGTATTCTGGCACTGGGGGGATCTGAAGCTGAGAAGCTTTGTCTTTGGCTTCCTACATAGCTGTTCTCTGGAGCCCTTCATCCATCTCCCCTCAGTCCCGGGTTATCACCCCCGGCCCCGGCCTCTGCCAGAGATCCAGCTGGCCCTCAGTTGCTCCAGGCTGTCCCCTCCCTTCCAGTTCCATCCTGCAGCTCCGGGCAGCGGAGAGCAGCTGGATTCCTGCCCGCCCTGCTCCCTCGCTACGATGTTCAGTCTTTCTTACACGTTGCAGTATTTTCACGGGCCCGAGTAATGCATCTTATCGAGTCTTCTGAACGATCGAATCATGGCTTCTCTAACTTCCTACAGAAGACCACACCAGTCATTTCTAAAATACTGAGATGAGCAAAGTGATTTCCGCACAAAGCAGCAGAGTAATGTAGCGATTTCAAATGTCAACTTCAGGCTGTTGAAGAAAAACAGTTCCCTTCACACTCCCCCCACCCTTCCAAACATTTTGAGTTTCCACCACCTGAATTCAAACCAGTGGCATAAGGACTCTTTGCTGGGCCTAGCTGAAGCATGGAAAATTTGCCCAGGAGTCATATTTTGGATCTTTAAGGGGGGGGGGGAGAGGAGAGGGTTGAGGAGGAGGCAGTTTTGCAGTATGAAAAACCTAGTTGGAGGGGTAAAAAATCCAGAAAAATCAATGAAACTCTAAATTGAGAATGGTCCTACATTACTAGATGATCACCTACTATAGGAAAGGCTTAGTTTGAATCCTTAATCATTTTCTTTAGCTTAAAAAAAATAAGTGCCTCATTCAAATGCTATCAATTTGCCCCGATAGAAATTGTCCCAAAGAGTGTGATTTGTATTCTAGATATCCGCTCTTAAGAGCAAAAAGCAATGATACTTTGATCCTATAAACCTAGGATCCAATTGCACTTTAGTGTTGGTCTGTTCGTTCGATGTGTGTGTGTGTGTGTGTGTGTGTGTGTGTGTGTGTGTGTGTGTGT
>NW_027185852.1:25181975-25198209 GCF_028583685.1 Petaurus breviceps papuanus
TGTGTGTGTGTGTGTGTGTGTGTGTGTGTGTGTGTGTGTGTGTGTGTGTAGGGTATAAGTCACTTGGTTTAGTTTGATTTGGTGGAGTGTTAGAAGTGACCTATTTTGACTTGGCTGAGCATATAGAGAGTCAGACGGAGCTGATTGCTTTGCTTTAAGACAGTGCCTTGGGTTGCTAGGTCAGAATGATTAAAAGCTTTCTCCCTGTGATTTTTACACTCATGGATAATCAATGACTCAGACCTATTTGCCTGCTCTCCGCTCCAACTGTATTCAGGAAGCCATCTAGCAGAATAGTGCCTGTGCTTTATTGAAGTTTAACATATTTTTCAGGGTAGAGGGGAGATGAACTTCATTCCACTGGGGGATGAAGGGTAATTTCCCGGAATATCATCCTTCTACTCAGGTGAATGCTCCTGCTAGGAGGGAGATAATTTGTGTCCAAATGAGGAGCTTCACAGACAACCCTTCTGAACTGCAGGGAGAGTGAGAAGAAGCCAAACCCAAGCAAACAAACACACTCTGGCCAGTGGCATAGGATTATTTCCCAAAGAAAAGTAGCCCTTGTTATCGGCCAGATTCTTTCTTTAGCACAGAGCCTAGCATACAGAAAGTGCTTAATAAATGCTTGTTGTCTTGCTTTTTTATGAAAACAAAACAAACCACAGCATGGAGAGAGTGACATTTCTAGAGTTCCCTCCATTCACGATTGCAATTCAGAGAATAATTTCGAGAGTGGCTTAATGTGTAGCTGAAATTCCTGCTAGAAAGCAGCATCTTGAACACATGTATTCGGTGCTTTTCCAACATTTTGAGGTTTGCTGAAACTGAGGACCAGCCAGGGCAGGCCTCTTTCTTAGTGGACATGCAGGACAGCCTTTGGAAACTAAACGCCTTGAAATCTATTTCATTCTGAGAAGTGATGTTTAAAGTGAAGAATGTCTTTAGAGCAGACTGCCTGTAAAAAGACAGCAGGGGTTTTCTATAGCTACAATATATCTTTTTATCGCTTCTTTTGTATTAGATTCTTGTCCTTGACCTCATAGTAACTAACTCTGTCTTGAAGAGAATCCCAGAAAAATTATCACAAATTTATGGGAAACAGTTTGAGGGGGATTCTCCACTGGCGACAGTGGCCACCCCCCACGTACAAAAAGTACGGGAAAGTAGGGGGAAGGAGGAGGTTAGACAGAAAAGAAGTCCTGAACTGGACATAGAATAGAGAGGTGGAGGGGGGTGGGTGGGTATAAACTGCATTTGGGGCTAGAAGAAACCTGGGCTTGAGGAATCTGACTCTGCTTCCACCTGTCTCCTGGTCAAGTCACTTCCCATCTTAGGGCTTCACTTTCTGCTTCTGTAAAAGGAGAATGAAGGCCTACAAGACCTTTCAACTCAGAAACCCCTTCCAGTTCTAAGCCCTATGTTTAATAGATCACTGGACACTTCCCTGGGCCTCTCCTCATCTGTAAAATGAGAGGGTTGCACAGAGATGATTTATTAAGTCCTTGCCCATTCTAGGACTTTGTGATCCTATTTGAACAGAATCCACCTAGTAAACTCTCATACAATAAAGCCTTCCTGGGTACAATCATAGCAGAGAGGAGAGGAAAGTGGGAATGGAGAAAGAAATCACCGAAAACATTTGTCCCATTTAAAAGAGTTTTAATTAGGCAAAAGAAGCATCAGGATATAGATAGACTCTTTGAAAACCAAGTTGCAAAGGAGGGGGAATAGGCAAGGGGACCAGAGGGGTTAGGGAGGTGAGGGCTGAGGTGGGTTGAGTCTGGAAATTGAGGAAGAAGGAAATTCTAAATTCCGGAGGAGACCAAAGCAGTTTTGCAAGCAGATATTAGGTCTCGGAGGGGGGGGGGGGGGGTAGAGGGGAAGAGGGGAGGTGTTTGCTGGCGAATTGGAAGCCTTTTTAAATATATTCATAAATCTTTCGTAAGAATCCCACCTCCGTAGTTTGAGGCTTCGACTATTTGCTTAAAAGGCTGTGGGAGAGCGCAGTAATCCCCAGCACGCACGCAAACAGTCAAACTGGGCAGCCGAACACGAAGGGAAGGTGCGGCGCGGGGGCAGCAGCCAGCCTGGCCTTGGGACTTCTAGGGAGGCTCGGCTGAGGCGGCTGGGGCCGAAGTGGCGGGCGCCGGGCCGCCCGGGACCGGGGCCGCGTCGTCGGGCCGGCCGGCCTCCAGAAGTCGTACCACGGCGTCCCGGCGGTAGAGGCGGGCCACGTCGCAGGCGGTGTCGCCCTGGTGGTTACGGTGGTCCACTCTGCAGGCAGTGTGTCGGAGCAGAAACTCCACGACAGGCAGGTGGCCCTCGCGGGCCGCCAGGTGCAGCGGCAGGTTGCCCTCGCTGTCCTCCACGTTCACGTCGGCCTGGAACTCCAGCAGAGTCTGTAAGGTGTCCAGAAAGCCGGCCCGGGCAGCATCGTGCAGGACCGCGAAACCCGTGCGGTCCTTCAGGTCCGGATTGGCACCGCGTAGTAGAAGCCTCCGCGCGATCTCGGGGTTCCCGAGCTTCATCACCTGGGAATGACAGAAAGACAGGCGGTGGGCTCCTTCAAGGCTCTTGCCAAGCCGTCAGTCGGGCTGGACTCTCTTACTTTACCCAAGGCGAAGGCATTAGGTGATCAGTGCTATTAATGGTTACTGAGAATACTGATTAGAAGAATTAAGTGTCATTATGATTGCTGGGAAGTGAGTGGCGGAAGGGTTGAACAGAGGGAAACTGAGTATCGGAATGTACTACTGGGGTGGACCAGAGATCTGCTAGGTGCCAAGGATTTTGCACCCCTAAATTCTACCATCCCAGTTTTGAGCTTCGACATTTCCTAGCTGGGGGACTTCCCAATTCTGAACCTGTTTCCTCATCCGTAAAATGAACAGAACAATACTCGTATCACCCAGGATCGTTGTGGGCCAAATGCTTCATAAATCTTCCAGTGCCGTTGAAATGGAAGTTATTGACTATTATTTTGAAAAGCCCTACATTTGAATGACTGATAGAAGATTTTAAACAGACTGCAAATACAATAGCAAATTTATCACAGCTAAAATCTTTGCAGCCTGGGCCAGGGACCAAAAATTAGCTGAATAATTTCAAGGAGAAATTATTTCTTGATTTTTAGAGAAGTGAATAAAAATACACTGATGGAATTAGGGTTAAAAACAGGATCACCAAGAAATTCTGCATTAGAGAATGGTTAAGGTCCCTTCTAGTTCTCAACCCAGAATACTTAAGAATTGTGTAATTTCCATTTCATTAAGCTTACGAAATGAAAGAGATTGTGGGACTGATTATTGTAAGTAGAGAATGTCAATCTTTATTCTTGTTCAAGCTGAAAAAATTGCATCTGGTGATACACAAAAGGGGTGACATTTTCTGGGCCCCAGGAGTAAAAACAGCCATTTGGATGACTTCCTTAAACAACAAAATAAGTGCTCACAGTATTAGGTTTCATTCCATCACCCAAATATTAGAATATATTGGGTTTGTTGTTGTTTTTTTTAACCCAGAATGATCTAATTTTCTTAACCTCTAATTTCCAAAATAAAAGCAATAGCTCAGAGAACAAGCAATTTTGATTTCTTTTTCCATTTTATATCGACCAATCACTTTATAGTGAGTAAAAAGATGCATCTTATACTTAGGAACCTCCATTCCCAAAGAGAGTGTAAATGATGGCTGAGACATTCACTAATTCAGGAGGCTTCCTCCCTTTCGGTTATATATACCAACTAAACCAAACCAAACCAAAACAGAGTTCGTGTGTTTGTATTTGAGAGGAAACTACAGGCTGTCTGACCAATGTTCTTTTAAATAATACAAATACAAACATTCACTACTGGTCATTTTTACAAAGTGCTGCTTGTTTTCCAAAGTTCTAACTGACCACTTGAGTTTCAAATGGGTGATTTGGAAAGAAAAGATGAGATTACTGTCTACTTTAAGTTCCTATGTGCCTTGAACTATTGTTTTCCCTTCTTATGTAATCACTTGGTGGTCCTTCCTCTGCTTTCACTCAGTACTAATAGTCAAGGCAGCTAGGAATAGCCATTGTCAATTACTTCTCATGTTTTACATCAAAATTAAGACCCAATAATTAGCATTTGCCCACAAATGGTTCACTTTACAAATTTCCACAGACATATGCTAGGTATGTATTGTTGTGTATGAACCTCCTTCACTGTGCTAAGAAGGCCTACATCCAGTGGCCCTCATTAGTAGTGTTCTAAAGTCACATCATGTTGGATTGCATCATACAAAATACAAAATATAGATTCTTGGTTCTGGAAAATAGAGTCTCTCACTGATAAGGCAGAAAATGTCAACATGTGAAAAATCTTTATTACATTCAGGTAGACAAGTAAGTATTGTATTTCTATTTATAATCTGTTGGAAAACACCACCGAAATTGATCTCCTTCTGAAAAGGAGCATTCCTTTGATTAGTAATAATCCCCAATTAACTAATGGTGGTAAAATATATTAAAGATGCAAAATGTTAAGTCAGTGCTTCCTGAAGACAGCCTACCATTAACCTTTTCCTTAACCACAACACTGTTGTCTGTTTTAGACTTTCTTCAGGAGGCAAAGAGTAAAATCGGGCACAAGGGTATTGATTAAAAAAAATAAATTCTTTGAAATAACATTTTGAGTCATAAAACCTGACCTAACACCTTCTAGTGATCAGGAGGGTATATGAGGTTTGAGTCAGTTTTCAGAAGAGGAGACGTGAGGAGACACAGACACCTTAGAGCTTTGAAAAGTAAATTTGCAACTCAGGCCTTGCCATTAATATCCCAATTTGGAAATCAACATTCAGAAGGGGAAAAAAAAGTTACTGCAATTAAATTAAGTTAATGTAATTGTGGAAGGAAATTTTCCATCTCCTCTCAGCAAATAATAGTAATATTTGAAACTGCTGAGAGAAAGTCCTCTCGAGTTATAACACCAATCACCCTTTCAAGATTATACATACTGAAAATAAATCTACATTCTCTGACGATATTTTGTTTTGGGGGAAAGGAAGTGTGTGTCATTAAATCAGTTAAGATTAAACTGCAATAAGTGGGTATTAGTATCCTGATTAGTATGGTTAATGTAAACAACACTGTATGCTTATGTAAAAACTGAGCCCCAAAATAGGTCCCTGGCAGATTTAACAGTAAAATCCACCCTGTATTTCTGTAAAGACTCAGGGTTTGGCTAGTCGGTTTTTGAATATAATTCAAGCGCCCCTTTCCTTTCTGGGTTTTCTATAGTATTTAGATTTTCAAAAGAAATCCTTTTAATCTATTCAGCGTGTGGCATTTTGAGGATCCTACCTTTCTGAGGAGCAGAATTAGAAGAAAAAAATCAGGACAATCGTATCTCTTTTCCCTCAATCTTTCTGAAATCACAAACAGGAAAGATTTTTCGTGTCCATGCATAAGCTCAGTAAAAACTAAATATTTTTCGCAAGGTCCTGGATCCCGATTCTCAGCTTAAAAGAATACATGAACTGCATCTGCCAACAGCTATCTCCTACCACTTAAATTCCTAATTTTTGTATCTGAAAGCAAACACTCCAAACCCCCAAAAGACTAGGGCTCAAGTGTAGCATTTTGTAACATAGATTGTTAGAACACCAGGAGAAAAACAGGGACTATTTTAGAAAACGCTTATGCCTTTTGTCTCTTTTCATCCACATCGTGATATTGTTCAGGGAAGTGGAGGGGAAAAACTCCACACCACCATTCTATCAGGTACAACAAATAGTTGGCACTTGGGCGCATTTTGGCTCTTGTCTGTAAATTTAAGAAACGGGCGGGCGCTTAGCCTCTGGCCGAGCCGCAAAGTCGCCTTTCCCCCTGGGTTGCCTTGTGAATGGGCGGGTGGCAGGCAGCTCGGCGGCGGCGGCAGCGATTGCTGCCGCGTTAACTGTGAAATGGACATCGCGCCCCGGGGCTGGGAGCTGGGGGCCGGGTACTGCTGGCGAGAGACGAAGCCCTCGCAGCTCCCCAAAGGGCAGTCTCCTGGAAGGCAGGAGCCGAGAAAGTGGACCTGGGAGTCAGTTATTTGGGCAAAACAGACCAAATCACTCATAGCAGTGTGTTGACTTCAGATAATCATCATTTAGACGTGTTTACAAATCTGCTTTGAGCAACCTCAGCGCTGAAAGGACTCCTGGGGAGCACCCCCCAACCCCGGCCCCCAAAAGCCCCCCGAAAAAGGGGCAAGACCTGCCACCTCCCTGAGATCGACTAGGTTATTGGCTTTGGCGAGTTTATTCCAAGTACGTCATTGGGGGGAGTTGGATCGACTTAAAGTTGAGATCTAAAATATGGCAACCGGCTCTGTCTCAGAAAAGAGTGGGATTGGGGACCCCGGCCAGCTCCCTGGCTGTCGCTCCCCCAGCCCGGTTCCCGGAGGGACGCAGCCTCGAGGACCTGTTTCCCCCACCTCTCGGGATACCAACCTGCAGCGCCGTCCTTCCAAATCCATTTTCTGCATTGGCGCTCACATTATTTTGCAACAAATTAGTGAGTTGCTCTAGGTCGCCCCTGGCAGCTGCGGACGCCAGCTCGTTCCCCAAAGGCTCGGCCATTCTTTAGGGTCCTGACGATCGGGAAAAGATGCGTTAGTCGGGTCCCCCCCCCCCCCTGCTCCTAACCAGGCTGCATGATGGCATCGGAGCCTGACAGAAGGGCTGGGATGGTTAATCTTCGGGAGTGAGCTCGGTGTAGTAAATACTAGTAAGATCTGCCTGCCAAGAGCCCGCCCCTCGATTCACACGTGATTATTCAGCAAAACGGAGCTATTGGAGGGGGGCTTTGCTCCTCTCTCTCTCTCTCTTAACCCCTAGGAAGAATTCCACGGATGTCGACCCAGAGACACCCAGGCACATCCAGCCTTGGGAGCTGCTGGCAACTTCGTGACTGGAAGTTAGGCGGGCAGCTGTCATACGTGTTCCATTTATGTAGAGACATGGCCCATAGCAGCTATGAGTCTGGAGACCCAGGGGGCTAGAGCAGAGCAGTAATCACCGGAGAACCGGAGAGGAAAATGAAAAGGAGACAGGGAGAGAAAGAAAGAGAGGAAGAAAAACGTCAACAACCCACCCTTGTTCACAGCGACGACTTGAACCTCAGAAGCTGTGGCGGCGGCGGTGGCGGCGGCGGCAGCCGGGACTCCAGCTCCTGCTCCAGGGCAAAGCGGCGGGACAGGCTCTCCATCCATACGGGGCACCAAGCCCGGGCCGGCGGGGGAGACCAGGCTGATGCCGAAGCGTTCACTCCCACAGGGTTAAAGCAAAGCGAGGTTGGACGGTTCCGCGGCCAAGAGCCCAGCGACCCCCAAGGCTTCCCTCCAGGGCTCGGTGCGTCCGTCCTTTGGCAGCCCGAGGGGGCTCCCGAGGCGCTAGGGGCAGGCTCCGTAGCCCGCCGAGAATGCAGTCACAGCCCAGCCGAGCCTCCTGGGCTGGGGGCGTAGGGCGCCGCGCGGTCCCCGGGGGCGCCCAGGCTGCCTTTCGCAGGGTCCCGGCCGCCTCATCGTGCCGGACTGGGGCGGAGGGCTGCGAGACAGTCTCTCGTAGTCTTCGGCTACCGCGCAAGGCTACACAACAGAGGACAGGTCGGGGCACCGGCACTATAGCCTCGCAGCCTCCCTCTTCGAGAGCCCGGGCCGCCGGCTGCCACTTCCCGCCTACGGCCGGGCCGGAGCACTCCCCGGCCTCCGAATGCCGCGGCGCATCGAGGTTTTCTCTGGCCGTCGAGGCTCCGGGGAACGTTGGGCACGTCCGTGTGGCACGCCCGCCTCCGACCCCGGTCCCTGCCCGGGTCCCGTCGCTCTCCCGGGGCCCCGGTGGTCTTTGGCTCCCCTGCTGCGGCTCCTGCTCCGGCTCCAGCTCCTGCCTGGCTTGACTTGGCTCGGCGGAGCCCTGGGCCCGGCCCGACCCCAGGTCCGGGTCCCCGATGCTTCTCCACTCGCAGTGACAGTTAACTCGCTCCGACTTCCCCCGTCCGGGACAATTACTGCCGCTCTCCGGCGGGCGCTGTCCCCGCTCCCCGGTCCCCTCGGCCCGGCCGGGCAGCTTCGCTCGGCTCCCTGGAGAAAGGAGCCGCGCTCAGGCTGCCCGCCGCCGCTGTCGCTGCAGCCTGCAGAGTCGGGGCCGGTTTCGTCTTTTTTTTTTTTCCGACCTCATCAGCTTTTTTTGAAATGAAAAAAAATTGAGCGCTTTTTGAGTTGAAAAACCCGCCCCCATTTTAACGGCACAGTTTTAAGGAGGCTCTGCAGAGTTAGGGAGCCCGGGGAGCGGGAAGGCCCGGGCACCGCCCACGCCCCGCCCCCAGGTCGGTGCTCACAGCCAGCCCTCTTCCCTCCCCTCCCCCCACCCCCCCTTCCTTGGCGAGAGGCAGCCGCGTCGCCCCGCTGCCCCGCCGGCCCGGCGGCCAGGCCCCAGCTGGAAGCTCTGCGAGCCGTACCGCTGTGCGGTGTTGGGCTGCGTGGGGATGGGCAGGCAGTGCTGGGCCGGCCCGAGCCGGGTCGCGTTGGGCTGTGCAGTGATGGACAGTGTTTGGATGGACAGCTCTGGGTTCTGCTGAGCCTAGTCGGGCAGGACATGGGCGGCCCCGACCCGCTCCTGCGGGTCGCCAGCAGAACCTTGGCAGCGCCCGAGAAGCCGCGGTGGGGAGGGGGGAGGGAGGGAGGGAATGACAAAGGGACCGGAAGAGTCCCCGGGGGCGCCAGAGGTCTGCGTCCCTGCAGCTTGATGGGGGGCGGCGGCCCAAGCGGCCCGGCAGGCTTAGGCTGGAGGAGTGGTCAGACCGGCCCCTGGGCCCCCGCCGTCCCCCTCAAGCCCTCGAGGCAGTCGGGGCTCCCCTGGGTAGAGTGACGGGCGGTAGAGGGATCAGGCAAGCCTACCTCCCTCCTCTTCCCCAGAGGAGCTGGGCAGTGCCAGCCCCGCACCTGCCCGGACAGCTCGCAGGAGGGGAGCGGGAAAGCAGGGTAGGGTGGGCAAATGACGCGGATTCCTAGTGAGACAAGCGCCCAGGAGAGGAGGCAGAGAGAGACCCCCAGTTGGCGAAAAGCCAGGCCCTGGGACAGGGCCAATGTTGAAGAGAATTGATGTATTAGCTCTGAAACCGTCGTTTCTAGTGTCAAGGACTAGAAACCCTGAGAAGGGCTGGGGGGGGGGGGGGGGGAGGCGGGGGAAGGGAAGAGGAGGATGGGGGAAGGGCGAGACCTAGTTGGTCTGGAGGCCGCTGATGGAGTTTTCCAGTAAGGCACATTTTGCTGGAGTTGACAATCCTTCCTTTGAGCTTCTGCTTCTTTCTTCTCTCCCTCCATTCTGGAGGGAGAAATCTCTTCCTTAACGATTTCAGCTACCAGTAAGATGACAACTCTCTTGGGCCTTGTTTTGCCCATACAATAATACAGAGATTTTCTCTTTCAGATGGGTAAAGTAACTGACCTAGTTACTGCTTTCTATCATTTTTCGGCCTTAAAACAGACACATTTGTTTGTATGAAACAGCCCCTTGGTCAGAGGGATAACCTATTTTTAAAAAAAGAAAGAGAGAGAGACAGAGAGTCAAGAGGTTTTGGCCTCCAAGCACCCATATTTACTCATAGGCCTCTGGCAACATCTGACTGTATAACCCTGAGGTCTGTTGTACCAGCAAGAACAAAACTCACCAGAAATGTTTTCCTGCTTCCAAAATAGTTTTACCTGGCAACACAAGGACAGGTTGCCTCAGAAGGCAAGATTGTGTGGGGGAAGGTTCCCCCCCCCTCACTTATGTTCTTAGACAGCAAAACTGAACCTGAATTGGGAATTCAGTTGACTATTTCAGAGGGGTTGAGTTTTTCTTTCATTTTTCCACTTATTGGACTAAAGGATGTAGCTCATATTTTTAGCATGATACCAGTTAATGAATAGGAATATATGTGTAATAAGTCACTTAATTATCATGGGAATTTACAATATAATCTTTT
This sequence comes from Petaurus breviceps papuanus, assembly GCF_028583685.1. Classification (NCBI taxonomy): domain Eukaryota; kingdom Metazoa; phylum Chordata; class Mammalia; order Diprotodontia; family Petauridae; genus Petaurus; species Petaurus breviceps. The sequence continues at coordinate 25,191,961 of NW_027185852.1, forward strand.
ACTACAACTGAGAGATGTGAATAATATTACATTGTTTTTCAGTGATAAGAAATTGGCATTAGTCCAATTAAAATTTGCTTTTTGTAACTTAATATGATTTCTTTGCTTAGGACAGGATGTTGTAACTTATCTAATGAGGAGGCATGCTAAATTATGTATGCTATATATGATCTGTTTACATATGTACATCACATTTTCCATGTTGAATTAATTACTAAGGAAGTTTTATGGTTATTGAATCTACTCATAGAAGCTATTGTATTAATATACCACATGAGGCTCAGTTAAAGGCCTTGGGAACAGGATCTTCAAATATCTGTTATTGGGGAAAGGTAGTGGACGAGTCCTATGCGCCCACAAAGGACAAAATGAGCACCAATGGGTGGAAGGCAGAGCTCAATTAAAATAATAGGTTTAGATCTTCCCTCATTTTAAAGATCAGGGACTTGAACTGAACCATATAAAAGTTAAGTGACTTGGCCAAGGATACACAGATGCTAAGCAGCAGAGCCCAGATTGAACTGAAGTTGCTCTAAGGCTAAATTCAGCACTTCTCTTCCCATATCTCACTTCCCCCATGAGGAAGAGCTTTCTAATCATTTGAGGTGTTCACAAATGGAATGGGCTGTTTTATGCAGTAGTGAGCTCCCTGTCACAAGCATTATTCATTCAGAAGCTGGCTGACCATCTGTCAGTAATATCAGAGAGTGAACTCCTGCACTCATTAGGTGGGGCCTTATCTCAAGTCAAACATCATAAACTTACCTCTAATGACAAAAAGCTGAAAATCCCAGTCATCATGAGACTGATAACCTTTACTGTTTGGTGGTCTCCCCCACCCCTTCACCACCTTTTCAAGTAGCCCTATTACATGCTGCAACTGGTAACTTTTGATATGGTCACACAATATACTCTCCCAGTGCTGAAAAACATGTCCTGTATTGGAGACTAAATGCCAATTCAGCTGGAACCCTTTCTTGATTTTTTGAAGATTACAACCATTATATTGTTAGGAGTCTCTAGAAAGCTACAGCAATAATTTCATTTTATGCTTTGTCCTTAAAGACTCAAGACTGCAAAACTTTTTTGTTCATTTGTTAGTGTTTGCATTTCTTCCCTCTGTCCCAAAGGCTTCTTCTGGGATGTCTGTCTAGATCCCCCAGATAGGGGGCAAACAGATCATGTGGGCCCAGTTGGCCTTTTATGTTTCTTAAGCCCAGGCTTCTGTTATGTTTCTTACACCCAAGCAGCTTCTCATTCTTTGGTAAGAAGACTGTTTTCTTTCCAAAATGAAAATAAAAGTGTTCAATAAGCTTGCCAGTATCTTACAAATAACAATGGCCAATGTGCTTTTTTTTTTTTAATGGGCTTCTTTGTTCCCAAAACATTTTTATGTTCATGATATCATCTAAGCCTCAGCATTTAAGCAATGGAGATGATTATTTCTCTTTTACAGATAAGGAGACTGAGGCTTAAAAAAAGGGAAATGACTTGACCAAGGTTACAGAGCTGGAAAGTTGAAAATCTGGAACTAGAACTCAGGTCTTTTGACTCAGACTCATTATTTTCAGATGCCTCCCCCCTCCCCCCATTTCCTCAGTTGCCTTTCTGAATTGGAGGGCTCCAGCTGAACAGCATATGACAAGATAAAGGATATTTTCAATTGGTCTAAATCTAAATAGCAAATGATATCGGTGTTAAAATGTCTTACATTACATTTGTGAAGGGAGCATGAATTAGCTAAAAATGCAATGGGTGTATGTGTTTGAAGGGTGGAAAGGGGAGGAAAATGAATTTTAAAGAGGACCAGGAAAAGGCCAAAAACCAGTCTATGAGGTTTTTTTTTTTTAAATTCTGACTTAATGAAGTTGTGTGACATGATTTATTTTTATGATTATTGATAAGTGGGGGGTTGTGCAAAATGACTTCTCAGGTCAGAAAATTGTGAGATAAATTCCTGAGGGAAGTAGGAAGCCTGTGGTTTCCTTTAAGGAGAAAGTTCTGGGAAAATGGAAACTGCTCATTGCTTCTGATTTGGTCTTTATGTTCCTTCCCTTCATTTTTCCAGAGTGTAAAGTCACTGTGTATCCTGGATTTCCAAACATTGATTATTTGGTCAGACTGAAAGAAGAATTCCACTTCAGAAGTTCAATGAACTTTGCCTTACAGATTCAGCTGAACTCAGTTCTAGACATTGGAGGGGTACAACAAAGTCATGTAACATGCCACAAAGTTCTTCTGATCTTACTGGAGATTTATATACATTGCATAGATAAAACAATGTGAGAAAACATGACAGTGTATAATAAAGTTCTACATTTTATGGTATTAAGGACTATGGGAGATCAGAAAGAGGAGAGCTCAATGGTTGTTTATTTATTCAAAAAGTGTTTATTAATCACTTGTTACGTGCCAGGAATTGTATTAGGTGTTATGGCTACAAAGACAAGAACTTAAATTGTCCTAATCCTTAAGAAATGCATATTCTATTAGGCAAAAAAAAATTGTAATATATATGTAATATATAATCTATGTATATATTCAATGCATATCATGTATATGTGTAGATATATGTAATATCTATCTATCTATATAGAGAGAAGTAAATGCAAAATACAGATTAACTAACTTCTGGGTGAAATGGAGGGTCCCAGCACTGAGGAGGCTCAGGTTAGGCCTGTAGTAAGGCTTTTGTGGAGCTCTGGACTCCAAGAATTGGCACGAAAAAGACTTCCTCCAAAGGATAGCCTAGGTCATAGTGCAGATTTAGGAAAGAGATAGAATGTTGTGGATGAGCAATAAATAGGAAGAAATCAAGTGTCTGGAATGTAGCATTCATGAATAGGAGCTGTGTATAATAAAAGTTAGGTAGAGCTAGGTGTGAAGAGTTTTGAAAGATGAAGAAGGGTTTATGTTTGTTTTATCCTAAAGGTAACAGGGAGCCACTGGAGGATTTTTGATGAGAGTGACTTTGATCAGGTCTGTGCTCCAGGAATACCACTTTGTATTTTTCTTTAAAAAAAAAAATCTCATTTCGTATTGGCATCTCTTGTTTTTATATCGTCTTCACTTCTGAATTTAGTTATCTTCCCCCATACCTCCCCACCTAGCTACCTATTTTTTATCTTTGTAACCAAAGAGGGAAAAAAAGCAGTTCGGTAAAACTAGCAGATCTACCAAGTTTTACAGTATATAAATGATGAGGGGTATGACTGGCTGCTGTCTGGGGGATGGTTGGGATTGGGGTGGGATGCAGAGATTGCAGGCAGGGAGTCCAATTAGGAAAATATTTTGCCTTCCAGGTGAGAGGTGATAATCTTTCTTTGTGATACCTCAACTAGGTTGGTGGCTGCTTGAGTGGAGGAAAGGAGCTGGAAGGCTAGATAGAAATAAGACTGGCCTACTGATTGGATAAGAGGAGAGGGGGCAAAGTTTAGGGGAACTCCAGTTTTGCAGGCCTGGGGCCTAGAAGGGTGGTTGTGTATGCAGTGCAGACTTAGACCTAAGAAGCCTTGATTTTATTCCCACATCTGAGTCTTGTTCCTCCAGTGAGCCTCAGTTTCCTCATGTAGGAAGTGAGGTCCCCAATACTCAAAGGATTGTTGTGAAGAAAACTGCTTTGTAACCCTTAAAGCCTTATAGAAACAAGGTAATGGATGATATTGTCAGGCACTAAATGCATGAGAGCCTTGGCTGGTTGTGGTGAGGGCCTTATGGAGGAAGTAGGCCTTGAGCTAGGCCTCAAGACGCTGGTAGACATGAAAATGATGATCTCAGTGGTTGAGATCTTCCTGCCTTATAAAACATTTTCACACCAATTTTCTCATGTGATCTTCACAACACCCCTGTGAACTAGTCAGGGAAGGCCTTTTTTATCCATCTTTGATGGTTGATAAAATAGGTGCAAAGAAGGAAAGTGATTCTTTGCTTAGAGTCTCCTGATTTATCCTTCAATAATCTCATGAATGCCCCACACTGGCTCATTTTAGATAGGTGGTGGAGAAACATTGTGTGTGTGTGTGTGTGTGTGTGTGTGTGTGTGTGTGTGTGTAGTGGCAGTGGTAGTAGTTAGAAGTTAGAGAGCACTGAGGTGTGGAGAACAGCATGAAACCTGGTCACTGAAGCACATCCAGGCCACCATAGAGGGAAAAAAAAAGGCTTTGGAGATGGCATTAATCCTGATTACCTGTGGAGGCACAGTTCTCCATCTGTCTTGTTCTGAGTATGACTTATTAGAGAAGGCACTTGATTACACAGTAATGGCACTGTAATTTAGGTTTTAGACGTATTAGTGTTTTTTTTTCTTTCCTCTCCTGATTCATGTCCATTTTCTCTATTTGGATTCTACCCTTTCCTGGGCACATATTCATCCCAAAAGATACAAGTCAAGCAATCAAACATTTCATATTAAACCAACAAGGGATTTCCCCTGTTTCAGGCAAATTAAACATTTCACAGGGAATTAAAAACTTTTTTTATAGCTTGAGAATCTGGTCTAGTAGGATCTGATTGAGATTTCAGGCAGTACAAGGCTATACCTACATACTCTCCTTAATGCTTAACAACTAAGAAACTACAAAACTTAATTAGTTTGCAGATTACAAACTCTCAGTGGAAAGTAAATGTTCTTCCCTTCCAGGAAGATAGTGGTTTGCAAAGTTAAATTTAAAACCATTCCTAGGTCATCCTCTCCACGAGCCTTCAGGCTTCACTGCACATGGTCTTTGGTTGTTCTAGGCTCAGAACTCGTCCTGATCTCTGACCGTCTGTCAAACTCAAGGCATCGGTCAATGATTGCTTCAGCACCAGGTCTTCACCAAGCCAAGGAAGCTTGGGCTCGGGTGTCGGGGCCGCCGAGGCGGGAGAGGAGCCTGGGGACGTCGGCTTCAGGCGACACCACCCAAGTGACCTTGGACGGGACTCGCAAGTCGCCTTTCCGGGCCTCAGTTTCCCCTCCGGCACCAAAACCAAGATTCTCTTGGGAAAGGGGCGAATCCGTCTGGAAGGGACCTCAGGGGTCACCCTTGGTCAGACTTCATGGTAAGGTGGGGAAACTGAGGCACGGGGCGAGGCAGTGACCTGGGATCATAGGTCTGGGGCTGGGAGGGGCCTCGGAGGTCAGCGGCTCCAGGGCTCTCATTTTACGGACAGGGAAACTGAGGCGAGGTGATGGAGCCGACACGGGAGCCCAGGCTCCAGCCCCGCTCTGGGGCCCCGGGTGTCTTCTCCCAGGGCCTCAGGGAGATACAACGCCTACGGGCGGCCCCCTCGCTGGCCCAGGGCGAAGCCTCTCGGGCTCCCTCGGAGCAAAGGTCCTGGCAGGACCCGGACGCGGCGGCTACAGAGGACTGTAAAAGAAACCGGGAGAGTCGGGAGGCCTCGTGCGCGCGCACGCTCGTACGTGCCAGCGTGCGCGCCACTTGGGCTCCGGCGGCGACAGCGCTCGCCTCGCCTCTCCCCCGGATCCCGGAAAGACGTCGCCCCGCCCCTCGCGGCTGACGCTTGACAGGAGGCCGGTCACGTGGCAGCCGCAAAGCGACGCTTTGCGACCCCAATGACAGGCAAAATGTGCGACAGCGGCGGGGCCGGCCAACCAGGGGAGGAGGCGGCGGCGGCGGCGGCCGAAGAGGCTGAGGCAGGAGCAGCTGAGGCAGCGGCGCGGACTGAGCCGGAGCCGGAGCCGGAGCCGGGCAGCTAGTGGAGCTAAGGAGGAGGACGAAGAGCCGGAGTCTGCGGCGGCGGCCAAGAAGGCGGCGGAGGAGTCGGAGCCGAGGCCGGGGCAGCGCCGGGACCGCCGGGGAGGGGGCGCGGGGAGGGCCCGGCTTGGCTCGGCTTCGCGGCCCGCGGCGGGCCATGAGCTCTTAGGCCCCGTCCCCCTCCCCGACCCCGGCCCTGTCAGGCCCGGCCCGAGCAGCCGCAGCCCGAGCAGCCGCTGCAGCGGCAGCAGCCTGAGCCCGGGGCCGAGGGGCCCGAGGAGGCGGCCATGGCGTCCAACATGGACCGGGAGATGATCCTGGCCGACTTTCAGGTGAAGGACCTGGGAACGGGGGAGGGCGCTGGACCCCCGCCCCTCGGCCCTCGGTGCACCTCCCCCGACCACCGTCCTCGCACTCCCAGCGCTCCCCTGCCTGTGCTCCTGTCCCCTGCGGGTCCTCCCCCCCTCCCTCCTCCGGGTCCTCCCTCTCCCCCTCACCCCCTCCCTCCTCTGGGTCCTCCCTCTCCCCCTCACCCCTTCTCTCCTCCAGATCC
>NW_027185852.1:25198609-25251625 GCF_028583685.1 Petaurus breviceps papuanus
CCTCCAAGTCCTTCTGCTCCCTCCGGCGACACCCCCCTCACCCCTCTGGGGCCTCTTGCCCCCTTAGGTTCACCTCCCACTCCTTCTCCGGGTCCTTCCTTCTCCCCTCCCCCAGAGCCCTCCCCATCTAGCCCTCCTTCTCCTGGTCCCCATTCCTCTGGTCTCCTGCTTCCCCCTTTTCCAGACCCTTCTTCCATGTCCCCTGCCCCTTGTGTCCACTTTGCCCCACTCTGCCCCAGCGGACCACCCCTCCGTTTTTGTTTTCTCCTCATACTGTCTTCTGGTGTCTGCGGGCTGCTTCAAGGGAGAATGTGCCTGTGTGTTGTGCTGTCCTCAGGGGAAAGAGGGGAGGAGAGGAAGCTTTTTGGAGAGGTGCATGAATGAGGAAGAAGAGACCTTGAAGTGTGTACAGGCCCCAAAAGGTGGCTTGGGATACAGCAAAGCTGGCTTTCTTCGTATTGAGGTACCAGTGTTAGAGAAAAGAAACTGACTTTAAGTACAAAAGTTTCCCAACAGTTAATTCCCAAGCATGAGAACTCGTACCTTTGTTCTTTGGATCCTTTCTTTACTCCCAACTTCAATTTTGAACTCTTCCTATTAGGAATAGGTAAATTGCTTCTAGACATTTTCTTTGTTGGGGTCCTTTTTCTAGGAATGTTACAATTGGAAACTCTTCCTTTTCTCTGCCTTTGTCTGGAAGTACTTTCCCAATCCTAAATGCAGAAAACCAGGATGAGCCAACTTGGAGGGGTTTAGTGCTGTTGCGCTAGGTCATCAAAGCCCCTTTAAAAGCAGAAGCTGGCATCCTCACCAGAGATGGGTAATGATTTTTGAAATTGCACAATGGAGCCTTGTGAATACCACTACATTTCTCAAAATTTAGTGACAAAGACAGTGCTGAGAAGCCTTTTCAGCTCCCCCCCCCACCCTTACTATATGCACTGGAATTCTTTCCCTGTCAGAAACTTTATCCTTCCTGTTTATTAACCCTTGCTCTTGAACATTGTTTTGTGCTTCATCAGACAGTGTTCTTCCTTGATGGAATTTTAAAGGCAATATCTACACAATGTTGGGGTTTTTTTCCCCTTAAGTTCCTTTAATATTTTCAAATTAGTTGTTCTGATAATATTTTATCTTCTACTTAACATTTATTCTCTACCTAATATTTGATGTTACAACATAAAGATATGTTGGTTGTAAATTGTTAAAATAAAGCATTTTCCTAGGTTTTTGGGAGTGTGTTTAAAGTCAAATTAAAAGTTGTTTTCCTGGCTCATTCTATAATGGTTTTTTTTCCCCTCTGACTTTTACTCTCTTTTTTAGCTTTTTATTTCTAGGGTAGGCAGCACTATGAAAAGTACACCCTTTATTTATAGGCTTAGCCTTTATATTCTTATAGAATTGTTATAATCTTGGGAGAAACCATTCAGACAAAGAAAACTTAGTTTTGTATTTACCTTCTGTCATGAACATTTATGATCAATAACTTTTGTTTTACTCTACCAGACTTCTTGTAATCATTCATTATCTGCCTTGTGTTGAGTAGGGCAGACAGAAAAGTCAAGACACTTGGTCTTGAATGAGTTTTCATCTTAAAAATGAAGGGATTATATTTGTAAGGTTTTTCTAATAGCATTTGTAATTTTAGCATGGAAATGAAGCCATGTGGTAGTTGTACCAGGACATTATGATAATTTTAGTTTTACTTCTTCTAATATTTCACATCTACATGGTATTCATTAGTTTACAGGAGGTCATAAAGCCCTTTATTTACATTGTCTCATTTGTTATTAAGGAGAAGATTGAAGAAGCAGGTTCAAGTCTTATTATTCCCACTTTCCAGATGAAGAAACAGATTTGCTTGGGTAGTAGACTTCCCCAAGGTTACCTCATAAGTGGTCAAGCTCAGACTTGCATTTACCTCTCATGACTCTAAATCTGATATTTTTTTTACATACCATAATTAGCATTGGGAATACTGTGAAAAATAGTTGTTTGCTTCTTGGAAAAAGATAGACTATGTAATTGTTCTGTACTGTGCCTATTTTCATGCCATCAAGAGGATGTTATTAGTGGAGAAAAGTTATTAAAAACGGAAAGTGCATTCAACGTGTAATCTGTTTTATGTTAGCAACTTTATGTTTTCTTAATAAACTATCCATCACCAGAGTCATGGAACTGGTTACTTCAACTTGTGTTGTTTCTTTGGCCTTAGTTTTTTTTTTTAATAGTTGAATAGTTCTCCTATTTTAATTTTGTATAAAGTCTTTGAGAGAAAACATTGAGATTACTTAGCTGCCAGTCCTGTTTTAAGAAATATTCTAGCTTTTTGTAGTGTTTATAGACCATGACAGGTCACCTGCTTTGGCTCGTTCTTTGCTGGGTGGTCTTGGGCAAATGAACCACCTTCCCATTCTATAGTGATCATAAATGAATTCATTCCACTTGCACTGTAAGACGATTGTGAGAACTTGCAGAAGCTTTTAGAGCTGAGGACTTTCCTTTAAGAGAGGAGCTTTGGAACTACTAGAAGTGTTTAAATTCAAATCATGTTTATTATAAACACCAAATTTTGTTGGGCTGTTGCATGATGGGATCCAACAAAATGCAATTTCTGTTTATGGAGAATCTTAGTTTTCAGGTTCATTCACTGCAGTCTTGATACAGAATGTGAACTTCATTTTAGCTCAGTGAGTTGGAGGGAAAATATCCAGCTTGGCATTTACCTGATATAATCAGGACTTTGTCAGGCAGTGTGAGTGAAATCTTTTAAAATATCAGGGATCCTTGATTTGCTCTGTGTGGGTGCACCCTCAGTGGAAGCCAGTCACCATGTAACTGCCATGGCTGAGTAGTTCTTCTCCCTGTAACTAATCAGGTGTGTTCTTCTCCAGACTCAGCTGGACTGGTCTTGCTAGTTTATGCTTGTGCTTCATTGGCAGAATCTTAGCAGCAGCAGCAGATCCAGTGGATCCAAAGTGAGACAGTGAATGCAAAAGCACTTTGTAAATCTTTAGGCACTACAGAAATGTGACTTGCAGTTTGCAAAGTGCTTTACATATACATCCATTGTCTCACTTTGGATCAACTGTACCTTGAAGTTAAAGCAAAGCTTTAGTGAAATCCTCATAATAAAGGAAAATGATCAAAAATTGTTTTAAGAAGCTAGCAAAATCTTGAATGGAAAGACTGCCAACAAGCATTCCTTTTAACCTGTTATTTTGAATTCTGCTCTAAGCTGATTGTAGTTTCAGTGTAACTAGAATTTGAAAATATTGCCAAGAATCAACTTGGAGTTAGTAGTGTTGATATAGTATATTTCTGGTAAAGAATTAAATAAATACACTGGTATATTTTTAGGTCTGACAGTCAGCAGCCAGGACAGAGTAGAAAAGGTATTTCTTAGGTTTAAAAGGCCAGGCAGACATTGATGAGTCATAGAGTTTTTTCCTTAATATTTTTCTCTACCAAAGAAATAGATTCAATTGAAAATCTATGACTCTTGTTTGTTTTTCCTTGATTATTTTGAAATTTGGAATAAAAATGATCAGCAAATCAAACTATTCAGAGCTGCATATCTCTTCATCTGAGAATGGGAATGGTGGGGGTTGGTGAGAGACGGGGCTTGGGAATTTATAGGGAGCTTCTGGATGAGGGAACTCCCTTCACCTTTGCAAGTCAGCACTTTCTCTGAAGCTTGTAGTCTTAGGGAATTGTCAGTCATGAGAACTTAGATGACTCACCCAGGGTCTCACAGCCAGAATGGGTCATAGGAGGATTCCTCTTTCGGTCTGAAAGTAGTAGCATAAAGACAGTTGTACTTTTAAAGTTCTCTACAGCTAGCTGCTTCATTTGCTTATTAGAATAATGAGGTTTTTTGATGAGGTGATTTCTAGAACTCTAAATTTGGCTCTGTAATAGCTAACTAATGACTTCCCTCCTCCACTCCCCCCTCACCCTTCGCCCCTCCAAAGAAAAAGAAAATTACAGATGAATTTTCTTATATTAATGGAGAGAACCCCTCTCACCCTTGCTGGAGGGATTTTTAGATAACCCATCATTGGGAGTGAGTGAGATCTTTCTTTGGGAACATTACAAGTAGTTTTGCCTTTTAGGTGGCGTTCCATGCATACATTCTGCATTTTAGGGATAAATGTTTCTATCTTCCCTACTTTATGCTTCTTAGCCATTAAGAAGGGACAGAGAAAAGAAGACTGCTCACTTGAATTAAGAGAAAAGGATTTTCACCAGCAATGATATTTTCCTCTAAACTGTCTCCCTGGAAGGAAGTCTTGATTGCTCCTTTGAAAACTTCTTTTTTTTTACCCTTAGTTTGGGGTGGCCCCACATCTGAGTTTTTCTCTGTGCCCATTGAGGCAGTTTTTTCAGCTGCCCCTTGAAAAGGTCCAGGTGATGGATTGATCTGCATACTGCGCTTGGGACCAAGCCAAAACAGGAAGAATGCTTATCACTTAATTTTGCTCTGGATAACTTCTCATATAATAAGATATCATCATGTGTCTGTTGAAATTTCCATCATCAGAGTTGTGCTTTTCTGAAGGGTGAGCTGACTTTTCTGTGATGACTGTGAGGCTCATTCTTCACCTGTTCCTTAATTATATTTTATTCTTGTTCATTCCGTGATTCCACTTAGCTCCTGCCACTTCTTGCCTGGTGCCTTAGTATAAGGCCTTTCCCCAGCTTGGGCATCTAGCATAATCCTCTCATTTTCTAGAAGAAACTTCGATCCAGAGAAGTTAAGCAGTTTATCCAAAGCCACACAGATAGCAAGTAGTAGACCTTGGTTGTGAACTCAGATCTGCGTTTTCCAATTCCAGTATACTTTCTACTATTCCTCCTGCTGCTTATCTTCAAGGCTCAGCTCTTTCCCCAACTTACTAAGGATACTTCGAATCTTCTTCCTGTCCCTCAAACACCCTTTCTTCTTATGGAATATGTAGCAATAACAGAATGGATAGTGTGGTCTGTGTGCATACCCATGACCTGTTGTCACAAGATGTAATGCAAGGCCTTCACTATGTCAAGTACAGCTATGAGTAATTATAGGCCTACCTGGACAAGAGCTGAATAAGATGAGGCTTTTGATCCTCTTTGATGGGGGAGGAGCTAGATCTGTGGGATCACAGACACCTGACCTTAGCTGGTATGGGGGGATATACCCTTTTTTGATTGTGTACCCTGTTAATAGAAAAAATTTGGAGGGGTGGTTGGCCATAGGGTGGGTGGGACTCTGCACTCAACATAGGTATGTGTGTTCCTTTGACATTCATTGGCCATAAGATCCTGGGAAAAGTATATTGTCTTTCTAAGCCTCACTTTTTCCCCTTTGCAAAATTAAAATAATCATACTACCTACCTCCCATAGTTGTTGGGAAGATTAAAGTAATTGAAAGTGCTTTGCAAACTTAAAAAGGCTATATAAATGCTAGTAAATATTTTTTATGATTTATATGCATGTACTATTTTACTGATATACACATAAAACATACACAAAAATAGAATTGAAAAGGATGAAATAAAATGAACATTAAAAATGTGAAAAACGTTTTGGTTGACAGTATAAAAAAAACTTTGCTCAGGTCAGGGGGAAGAATTAGATGTTTGCACTGGTATTGATAGGGCAACTAGGTGGTGAATGGGATAGACTACTGGGCCTGGAATCAGGGAGCCTCAGCTTCCTGAGTTCAGATTTTGCCTATTTACTAGCTGGGTGATCCTGGGAAAGTCACTTAACCCTTAGTGTGCTTTAGTTTCCTCATCTGCAAAATGAACTGGAGAAGGAAATGGAAAACCACTCCAGTATCTTTGCCAAGAAAACCTTCAATGGGGTCAGGAAGAGTTGGACATGACTGAACAACAGGGTACTGTCAGTTTTGGGTACATGCCCAAGGTCCTGGTATGAGATTTTATTTTAAACCATGACTTTGGGGCAAAAGTAACAGAATTGGCTGGTACCAAGTTGTTACATACTCAATTTTACTTGAAACTATATTGTATTTTTAGTGAAAGGGGAAAAAAAGAGTTTGTTTAGTGATCAACTGGATATAATATAAACAAAAAAATGTTCTTCCAAAAGAGTGATTTTGAGGAGATGAAATGTTTGTTTAAACTCCTTTCCTCCTTCCCTCTCCCACCCTGATGTCATTGGGGAATGGGAGATAGAGGGAGATGATCCAGGCACCTGGATGTAGAATTGAAAGGGACCCGAGGGGCCATCTAATTCAATCCCTTCATTTTATAGATGAGGAAATTAGGGCACAGAGGGGATTTGCCTGAGGCTACCCAGGTAATAACAGCTGTGCTTCGAACTCAGGTTCCTAGACTGAAAGCAATCCATGGCTTTTTCCTTTCTATCACACTGCTTCCCAATAATAAGTTTGTTAAAATGAAGATCAGTAATAGCAGAAATTTGCCAGGAGAGCATACCCATTTCCATCTAGAGAGTTGTTTTCATTAAGGGAAATTTTAAAATAGTTTTATCAGCTTATTAAAAAAAATTGGTTATATACTTGGAATAAGGATCTTTAAAAATCCATCCATCAACTTTTCCCATTCCCAGATAAAGGTGAAAATTCTTTCTCCTTGGGGCTTTACTTCATGTGTTACATCTGAGTAATTGAAGATCAGTGGTATTTTGACGTAACAGTGCTTGCAGCCTTTTTCCTTTTACCAATATTTTAACAAAATGGGAGACTGTTTAATACACAAAAGGTGTATTCAGCAAAAAGAACAGGCAAAATAGATGATGGCTCTTTTTATTTTATCTCTTGATACGACGTGTTCTCTCAGCCAGTTTCTTTTTAAGCTGACTTTGTTTTGCCAATAGAACAGCATGTGCTAATCCTAATGTTGAAAAATGTAGGCTGGCTGGCTCCTTTTTAAGATTAGAAAGATACTGGGTAGGTTATTTATCTACCCATTTACATATTCATGGTCAATATAGTAGCATCAAAGTGTATTTTATGTTATACTGATATGATAGGTGTTTTTAGTGTTTCAGTTGAAGGATTTTGGTAGATCAGAAGTCTCTGCATCAGTTCTAGGAGTAAATGTGCCAAGGTAAGATTATTAATATTCTAAGATACAACCCCATCTTTTTCTGGCAATGCCTACTGGGAGTATTTTGATTTCCTTTTTTAATACAGTCAACACAGACATCTTTTTGTGTACTGATCACTATACAATACAGCATGGCAGTTGCCCAGGATAGGTTCTAGAAGTCCCCCTGGCTCAGTAAAGCTAAAAATTCTCTCATGGGGTGAGAGGATCATGAATAATTGAAACCTGGAATCCTGAGTTGAGAAGGCTGGAGATATGAGAAAAGATGGAGACATGGTGATAGGGCTCTTTTTATTGCTTATAGGCAAACTTCAGTTGTAGCCATTATGTCTTATGTTAAGAAAGTGTCAGTACCTCTGGTGTATGTGTGACTTTGATTCTGGTTTCTCCCCACTCCTTTATTAGCTCTCTGGCTCCTTTGTTAGCTGTCTCTGTCACCAAAATATTTCCATTCTGACCTTGTTGGAGTCAGTAGGGATGAAGTATGAAAAAACACGATTAGTCAGTTAGTTAACAAGCATTTTACTAGGTGCTTGCTAAGCATTGAGGCTACAAAGTAAGGCATTTTTCCTCAAGGAATTTGTTTTCTAACAGAGAAAACTACATGTAATTATCTAGGTATACACAAGCTATATACAGAATAGTTAAGGTTAATCTGAAAAGGGAACGAATTAGCATCTGGGGATGGGAGTGGTATTGGTGATTGAGAGGGAAGGCAGGATAAGAAAGACCTACAGAAAGTGAGGCCTAAGAAACTGGAAGGCAGATGTGAGGGGGCAGAGTATTCTAGGGGTGGGGGACAGCCAGTGCAGAATCACAGAGATGAGAGATGGAATGTCTGTCACTGCTATGTTTGAGAACCTACAAGCAGGCTAGTGTAGCTGGATGGTAGAGATTGTGGAGGGGGGAGTAAGGTATAGGAAGACTGGCAAGGTAGCAAAGGGCCAGCTGGTGAAGGGCTTTATATTTTATTCCTGTATGTGATAAAGAGCAGGGAGCTCATGGAGCAGAGAAGTAACATAATTGGACCTTAGCTGCTGATTGGAGTGGGAAGGCAGGAAAACCAGTTAGAAGGTTGCTGCAGTAGTCCCTGTGAGAGGGGATGACTTGCCCTGGGTTTATGGCTGTATGTGGCGAGGAGGGAATATATATGAGAGTTGTGAAGGTAGAAACAAGATCTGTGTTTTGGATTTGTGGGGTAAGTCAGAACGGAAATTGAGGATGAGCACAGGGTTATAAGCCTGGGTACCTGGGAACGTGGGCGCTCTTGATAAGATTAGGGAAGTTAGGAAGGGGGAAAGGGAAGGACTTGGAAAGATGAGTTCTGTTTTGGACATGTTTAGATTGAGATGCCTAGAGGATGTCCAGCTTGAGGTGTCTAAGAAGGAACTGGTGATAAGTGAATGTAGCTCTGCAGAAAGACAGCTAGAATATATAAATCTTCATGGAAATAATTGAGGCCATGGGAGGTGGTGAGATAACCAAATATGCATAGAGCAAAAAGGGTGTCGAGTGAAAAGTCTTCTGGCTGGTGGGCTTCACATGGATGAGGAACCAGCAAAGAAGATTGAGAAGGAGCTGACTGATGGGAAGAAAGCCAGAAAAGCCCATTATTCTAAAAACCTAGAGAGGAAAGAGTATCTAGGAGAGGAGGGTGATCAGTAGTGTCAAATGCTGCAGAGTGGTTAGTGTGGATTAGGACTGAGAAAAGGCCATTGGATTTGGGAATTAAATTACATACATGTATGTACGTCTATGTATTAGCTTTGCAAATCTTTTAATTTTTATTTTCAATTCCAAATTCTCGCCCTCCCTCTTCCCTTTTCCCTAGCCATTGAGAAGACAGGAAAAATAAAATCCTTTAAATATGTGTATAGACTTGCAAAACAATTTACATATTAGCCATGTTAAAAAAAATAAGAAGAAAAATGAGAAAATAGGTTTCCATCTGCGCTCTGCATTTATCAGTTCTTTTCCTGGAGGTGGATAGCATATTTCATCAACTTCATTAGAAATGTGTTTGGTTATTGTATTGATCAGTTACTAAGTCTTTCAATGTTGATTATCTTCATTGCATTTCTGCTTTGTATTTCCTATATACATTGTTTCCCTGGTTTTGTTCACTTCCCTCTGCATTAGTTCATACAAGTCTTCTTAAGTTTTTTTTTCTGAAACCAATACCTTCATCATTTCTTATGGCATAGTAGTAGTCCATCACATTCCTGTGCCATAACTTGTGTGGCCATTCCCCAGTTCGTGGGTGTCCACTGAGCTTCTAACTCGTTGCTGCCACATAACAAACTGCTATAAATATTGTATGTGTGGACTCTTCCTCTCTCTTTGGTTGCTTTGGGGCATGTGCCCAGTAGTGGTATCACTAGGCCAAGGATTGTGCACAGTTTACCAGCTTTTTTGACACACTTCCAGATTTCTTTCCGGAATGTTTGGGCACCAGTGCATTATTGTGTCTGTTTCCCCATATTCCCGCTAACATTTGTCGTTTTCTTTTCTTTCTTTTTTAAAAAACTAATCTTAATCAGTCTTACGGGTTTGAGGTAGTAACCTAGAGTTGTTGCGATTTGTATTTCTCTAATTTTTAGTGATTTAGAACATTTTCATATTTCTGTTGATGGCTTTGATTTCTTTCCCTGAAAACTACCTGTTCATATCCTTTAACCATTTATCAATTGGGGAATGGCTTTTACTCTTATAAATTTGACTCACTTCCCTATATATGTTAAAAATGAGACCCGTAGGGGCAGCTAGGTGGCGCAGTGAATAGAGCACCGGCCCTGGATTCAGGAGGACCCGAGTTCAAATTTGGCCTCAGAGTGTTTACCACAGAAACTAGCCATTTGACCTTGGGCAAGTCACTTAACCCCAATTGCCCTACCTTCCCCCCTCCAAAAAAAAATGAGACCTTTATGAAAGAAACTTGCTGCAAAGACTTTTTCCCCCAGGCCAGTAATCTCGTTCTACTTTGTGGAATTGTTAAATGGATAGGAAAAGGAAAGAAAAAGTATAACAAAGAGAGAGAAATAAATAGCACAACACACGATCCCTGCTTTCAAGAAACTTATTGTCTATTTGGGGAGCTTAGACAGAGGCTGCAGTTCCTCCCTTCATACTAGGTAGGAGCTTTGAAACATATTGATGTTATCTCAAATATCTTAATTTTCTGGTTCTTTCCTACTGGGAACTCCTCAGATGTTTTACCTCAGTTGTATGCAAGGATGGTCACATACCTGTTCTTATTGTCACACACAAATGTCCCACTCCCATGTTCAAGAACTCTGAAGCTTTTTTGTCTGATTATGATCTCTTACCATTCCATCTCTCCTTATGCTGTGATCTTCTTAAACCAGTTCTTCATCTTCTCCATAGTTCATCGGCCCATGAGCATTCTCTCAGGTCATCACCCCTGCTCTGGCTGTGTTCTCCCTCCCTCTCCATCTCAACCCCTCAGTGAACCAGTTCAATTGTACATAGGCCTCCACTCTCCAATTACTTACTCCCTTGTCCTGTTGCTATTCGTACCTTGCCAAATCCCACTTGAATTTTTCCACCATCTGCCTCCTTCATTCCCACTGGTTATTGTTGTTCATTCATTTCAGTTGTCTCTGAGTCTTTGTGACCCCATTTGGATTTTTCTTGGCAAAGATGTTGGCATGGTTTGCCATTTCTTTCTCCAGATCATTTTACAGATGAGGAAACTGAGGCAAACAGGGTTAAGTGTCTTGCCCAGGGTCCCACAGTGTCTAAGGTCAGATTTGAACTCAGGAAGATGATACCAGGCCCAGAGTTCTATCCATTTAGACACCAGCTGCCCCACTGGTACTGTTGAATAGAGTGGAGGGAGTCAGGTCTCACTACAAATTCGTTGTATCTGATTGTGATTAGAGTCCTAAATGCACCCACATGTCCTTAATTAGGTTCTTCAGTGCACCAAAGCAGTCCTTATACTCATTCCTAATTGATTTTTCTATCCCACTCACTACAGCAATTATTCTAAATCTCTTTTCTCCTCAAATTTCTCAGAGCACTCTCCCATTCACCTTCTTAGCTAAGGACCTTTAATCGTACTTAACCTAGAAAATTGTGTCTCTTTGATGTTAAACTACTTCACTTCCCCTTCTCATGTCACATCCTCTTCCACTATCTCCTTTGCAGGCTTTGATGAGGTAGCTGTTCTTGTCAAGGCCAGCCCTTCCACATGTAGCTTTGGTCCATTCATCTCCCTTCTTCAGCAGATTGTCTCCACTGTCATGTCCACTCTCTCTCTAATCTTTAATCTCTCCCTTGTGGACTCATTCCTTCCGTTTTGCCTACAAACAAACCCAACTCTGCCGTCCTTAAAAAACCTTCACTAGATTGTCCTCTGATAATGCTTTCCATCTATCTATATATCTTGTATATATCCTAGCAATGTGCAGGTAAATGTTTAACAATTGGCTTCCTGGGGGGAAAAGGTTGCAGGACACTCAAGTTTAACCTGCATTATTAACATTTTTTCCATTCACTTTCCTAAATCTGGATAGACAACAAAACAATCATTTGAGTCCTGATTTGTTGTGTTTGCTCATTTCCTAGGTGTAAATGCTCCCACTGAAAATGGAACAATCTGCTCTATGATCCACTGATATACCTAGCTATTTTCATGTTTATCTACCCCATCAGAATGTGAGCTCTTTGCCTTTCTTTGTAACCCCAGTAGTTAGCATGGTGCCTGGTTCATAGTAAACTCATGAGAAGTGCTTGTTGACTGATTTCCACAGCTGCTACTTACTGTCTATTTCTTCTCCTCAGCTGCTAACACTGGATGTCTTCATTCCCTCTCTTCTCGTTCTCTTCCAAATGCTCTTCAACATCATCATTCAATTGAAGCTGCTGTTTCCACAGCAACTGGTGGTTTCTTAATTTCCAAATCTCACAGCCTCTTCTCAGTCCTCAGTCTTCTTGACTTCTTTGCTGCGTTTGATCTTGTTGTCATCCTTCTATATTCTTTCTCCTCTCTCTTCTCTAGGCTTTCATCTCTCTTGGTTCTCCTCCTGTCCTAATTGTTCTTGGTCATCTCTGATGGATTCTCATCTCTTTGTACCCACTAACTGTGGGTATATGTCAGGCTGTGTCTTAGGCCTTCTTCCTCTTCACCATCCCATACTCATCCTCTTTGACTTGTTGATCTCATTCAGTCCTGTGGGTTCAATTATAATCTCTATGTAAATGATTACCAGATCTTTATGTCCAGCTTTAGTCATTCTTCTGATTTCCAGTCTCATATTACTGCCTGTTGGACATTTTGAACTGATTGTCTTGTAAGCAACTAAAACTCAATATGTACAAAGTAGAATTTAGTGTATTCTCCCTCAAACCCATCCCTGTTCCAAACTTCCCTATTATTGTCAATGCCTCCATCAGCCTTCCAGCCACCACTGCCTCTCAGAGTTATCCTTAGTTCCTTACTATCTTCACAACATATCGTGCCTCTGTTTCCTTCTGTCTACTCACACACCTACCACCCTAGTCCAGGTCCTAATCACCTTTCTTCTAGACTATCATAATAGCTTTATAATTGATCTCCATATGACTGCTAAAGCAGTTTTCTTAAAATGTATGTCTGACCACGGCAACCCCCTGCCCTCAGTAAATTTTGGGGACTCCCTATTACTTCTAGGATAAATTATTAACTCCTTTTTTGGTTATTTAAAGCTCTTTACATTCCTTTTTATCCTTCTGTTGTTCTTGCTGCTGTTCAGCTATATTAGCTTCCTTACAAATTACACTCCAGCTCTATAACTTTGCCCTGGCTGTCCTTCATGCCTGGTGTGTTCTCTTTACTTACCTTCAGCTCTTATAGTCTCCAGCTTCCTTTCAGTCTTTGATCAAGCATCACCTCCTACAGAAGGCCTTTCAGGGTCTTCCCCTGCAGCTGCTGCCTTCCCCTCCAGGGCTAGCTTCTGTCAACTGCATGAGTTTGTATGCACCTGTTTTCATATTTGTTGTCTCTCCCATTAGGATAGAAGCTCTTTGTGGTCAGAGATGGTTTTTGGCTTTTATTTGTATCCCCATTTCTTAGCACAGTGCCTAGAACATGTCATATGATTAATAAATGCTTTGATTGACATAACAGTACAAGACAATACTTTAATAATACTAATGCCCATGTTTACATTGCTTCTAGATTTACAAAGTGCCTTCCTCATAATGACCTTGTGGGATAGGTAATGTTTTTATCTGTGTTATTGTTTTTATTTTATAAGTGAAGAGGCAGCTAGATTACACTCAACATGGAGTCAAGAAGACCAGAGTTCAAATCCTGCCTCTGATCCTTATTAGCTATAAGGATCTAGATCCTTATTAGAATTAGTGATTCTGGGCCAATCTCAGGCCCAGTTTCCTCACCCCTTATTAGCTATAAGGATCTAGATCCTTATTAGAATTAGTGATTCTGGGCCAATCTCAGGCTCAGTTTCCTCATCTGCAAAAAAGGTGAAAATTGGAGCACCTCTTTCTTGGGGTTATTGTGAGGATCAGATGGAATCATATGTAAAGCAGTTTGCAGACATTAAAGCGGCATGTAAAGGTTAGTAATTATTATCACTCTAGCATTTTTTAAGACCCAAAGAATTGGTTCAACAACCCTCGGTCAGATAGAGAGAGACCGAATCGGGCTCAGACACAGACGCCATGTCCCAAGCCCAGTGATTCTTTCACTCCACAGTGCTGGGATCATGGGGTCATACTTGATTGAGTGTGAGGCATTTATGCCTTTAATGTACATTGTTCACGATGAACCATTGGGTTAGAAAGGTAGGGTTGACTCTAAACTGTCCAGGTAGTGATTCTTGGCCAGAGATATACTGAAGGGTTCTGAGTGGAGGAGAGACATGATGAACACTTTTTTTTTTTTAAAGGAAAATTAGTCCAGACCTGGGGATGTTTAGTGTGGGAAAAGCATAGGCAGGCATGATAACTGTTCTTGATCAGAATAGGTGTTTCACTGGTATGTGGAAACAGCAGACTTAATTCCGCTGTATTCTAGAGGTTGGGATGAAGTCACCTGAACTCCAGTATCAGGCCCTGATTAGGCATCTATTACTGTGTGCTATGCACAGTGCTAACTGTTGGGAATACAAAGAAAGAAAAAGACAGTCCCTTCTCTTAAGAAGATTACATTCTATTAGGGGAGATAACATGGAGACAATTAGGGCAAACAAGAAATATATAGGATAAATTGGAGATAATTGTCAGAGGGAAGAGATTGGGAAAAGCAAGGAGTGCTGTGTATTCCAGAGTGTAATTGGGGAATAAGGTATAAGAAAGTGGGAAAGGTAGTAGGAACCAGGTTAGGAATGTTTTGAATGCCAAACAGAGGATTTTATATTTGATCCTGGAGGTATTAGGAGTCACTGGATTTTATTTTATAGGGGGGAGGGGGAGGTGATGGTGGTAATGGTGGTGGCATAACATGGTCAGATCTATGCTTTAAAATGATTAATTTGATAGCTAAGTGATATGTGGATTGGAAGGGGGAGAGACTTAATTGAGTCAGAGAGAGAGCAACCAGAAAATTATAATAGTTTAGGTTAAAAGGATTGAGAGTCTGAACCCTGTTGGTAGTAGCATCACTGGAAGAGAAGGGGATGTATACAAGAAGGCTTGCAAGAATAGAAGTAAAGGTATTGGCTGTGACTGGAGATGAGGAGTGAGAGGATCAGAGGATGGAGTGGAGAGGAGCAGTGGGATTCAGCTCTCTATGAAGGAGAACTCTTTTAAGGCTCATTGGGCAGCTAGGGGGCGCCATAGTGCATAAGGTGTTGGGATATGGCCTCAGACACTTACTAGCCATGTGACTCAGGGGAAGTCACTTCACCCTGTTTGCCTCAGCTCCTTATCCATCAAATGAGCTGGAGAAGGAAATGGCAAATCACTCTAGTGTCTGCCAGGAAAACCCCAAATGGGGTCACAGAGAGTCAGACAACTGAAAAAAATCTGAACAATGCATGAGCATTCTCCGTATGGTTTTCTTTCTTCAGTTTGAAGTCATCGTTCTCTCTGCTGAGCACTTTGCTTATCTCTATAACCTCATTACTCCATACTTTGCATTGCATTGTATTTGTATATAGGTCATAATTCATCCCAGTAGAATATAAATTCCTTGAATGCGAGAAATGTTTCATTTTTGTCTTTGTGTCTCTATCACCTTACACAGTACATTGCATATGGCAGGTACTTAAATGATGGTTGAACTGAATTGGATTGAATTTCTAATATGTAAGAGATGTTAAAAAATAGGATGGGCTGCTCTGCACGTGGAGAGAGCCCGTTCCCAGAGGCATTCAGGCTGAGGCTATACTTATTGGGTAAGTTGCAAAGGTATTTTATGCTTTGGTTATAGGACTGGACCTGTAAGATGCCTTCCAACTCTGAGATTTTGTGGTGGTACTTAAAGCTTAAGGGACTTCCCAGAGTCACACAACCAGGGGGTCAAAGGCAGGACTTGGAGCCAGATCTTGCTGATTGTGAGAATGCCTCTCTCTTCATTACAACATTCTGATGTGCCAATAATGGAGACACAACAGTTGGAGAAATACCAGTCATGTCATTTCTTTTTTTTTTTAATCCCCTTTCATCTCCTGTCCTCTCCTAGTAGAGGAGGTTATAGGCCAAGGGTTAGGTGGGAGGAGACTGGCTAGTACTCATTTGGATTAATTAGTAGAGCTATTGAATTAACTTGGTGTCGCTTAGTGAGCTTTGTAGCCTTTCAAATTTATTAACTCAACTTATCCTGTTTTATTGCCCTGTGCAGTATCTATCTGTCGATTCATCTCTCTTTGTAAGGAAGCTCAATGGTGCAGTAGATAGTGTTAGACTTGGAGTTAATAAGTCTTGAGTTCAGATGTTACCTTAGACATTAGTTCTGTGACCTCAGTTTCCTCATCTATAAAACGGGCACAATAATAGCATCTACCTCACAGGGTTATTGTGAAGATCAAATAACATGTAGTATACTTTGAAAACCTGGAAGTGTTATGTAAATGCTAGCTATTAGACCCAACCTCTACCTTCTTTCCTGCTGCCTACTACTGTTATCCTGATTTTTGGTTTTCTGAAGTATACTCCCAAAGCGATCATTTATGTTTTCCCTCTTCCTTAATCTTCCTCTAAATGCTCTCTATTATGTAGTGTGATGTACTGGGTTTAAAGTGAGATCATTCTTCATCCACTCATGGATTCAGGTATTTTAGTGCAGATGCATGTCTTTTTTCCTACATTGTTGCTTTCCATCTCCCCTTAATTAGAACCTTTTTGTTTGAAGTCTTTGGTAGATATTCACATTTTGAGTTGTGTTTCACTAAGTCTTGTTATTATTTCCTGTTTGAGTTCAGCAATCTTTTTATTACACAGTCTTTACCTCCTTGTATTAAGGTTTCAGTCAGTCATCAAACATTTATTGAGCCCCTGCTCCAGGACCAGGTAGCTGTTAACAAATGCTGAACAAAGTAGTTTTGAAAAAAGACATTAGCAACTGAGGGAATCAGGAAGCCTTTCCTGTAGAATGTGATGATTGAGCTGATTATTGAAGGAAAGCAGATCAAGAGATAGAGCTGAGGAGGAAAAGCATTCCAGTCATGGAGGAGAAACTTGTGCAGTTACAGGGGATCAGAGGTGCTGTTATGTGTAAAAAATATCAAGTCAGCCAATATGGGTGGTACTCATGATGTAAGTAGAGAGGAATAATATGTAAGAAAATTGGAAAGGTAGGAAGGAGGAAGGTGATGAAGAGCTTTAAATGCCATAGGAACTGATATTTGACCTGGAGGTAAGAGGGAGTCACTGGGAATTGTTATGGAGAATGACATAGTTAGACTTGAATTTTGGGAGAATCACTTTGGCAGCTGTGTGGGGTATAGATTGAATTGGGGGACTATTGGAGTCAGGGAGAATAGATAAAAGACTGTTGGAGGGAAGGAGAAGGGAATGTATATGAGAGATGTGGAGAAATGGCAAGATTTGGTAGCTGCTTGGATATGTGAAGAGAGAGTGATCAATTGAGAAATCAAACAATAAACATTTATTAAGCACTAATATGTGCCAGACACTGTGCTAAATTCTGAGGATACAAAAAGAGACAAAATATAGTCCCTACCCTCAAGGAGTTAACCGTCTAATGTGGGAAACAGCATATGCAATCAAGCATAGACGACGTAAGCTATAAACAGGACAAATAGGAAATAATTAACAGAGGAGAGGCACTGGAATTCAGAGGGGTTGGGAAGATTTCCAGGAAAAGATGGGATTTTAATTGGGACCTAAAGGAAACCAGGGAAGTCAGTAGGTGGAATTGAGGAAGGAGAACATTCTAGGCATGGGGAACAAAACGAATGCCCAGACTTATATTAAATGTACTAATTTTAATTATACAGAAGCCTTTCAATTTCATTTAATAAAAGTTACCAGTTTTCTCTTGTATAATTGCCTTTCTCCCTTATTTGGTTAGGGATCTATAGCTGTGAAAGGTATATGGTCTAGTTCTCTTCAGATTTTCTTTCCTGTTTTATTTATTTATTTTGCAGGGGGAAGGCAGGGCAATTGGGGTTAAGTGACTTGCCCATGGTCACATGGCTAGGTTTTTTTTTTTTTTTTGTGTTAAATGTCTGAGGCTGGATTTGAACTCGAGTCCTCTTGACTCCAGGGCTGGTGCTCTATTCACTGTGCCACCTAGCCACCCCCTCTTCTGATTTTTTTATGGTTTAATTTTTTTGGGCCACATCTGTTTTTAATTTACTATTGAGTAAATCTTTTTTATTGATTTTTTTATTTATTGAAGATATATGTAGTCTAAACTTAATTACTGTCATTTTGACCTTCCGTATTTTTTGTAGGAATCTTTTTTTGGTTTGTTTTTGGAGGACAGTTGGGGTTAAGTGACTTGCCCAAGGTCACATGGCTAGGTTTGTGTGCGGGTTTTTTTTTTTTTTTTTTGGTGTGAGTGTTAAGTGTCTGAGGCTGGATCTGAATTCAGGTCCTCCTGACTCTGGGGGCCGGCACTCTACTCACTGTGCCACCTAGCCGCCCCCTTTTCTAGCAATCTTAACAAATAGGGCTTTCTATTTTAGGTGATTTATGTTTGGGGGGGTTTACTGAATAATGGATTATTGAGTTCAGTTCTTCTATTGATATACCTTAATATTTCTTAACTAGTACCAAATGGTTTTGACGTTTTCTACTTTTTTGAGGTCTAGAAGTACCACCCTCTTTTATTACTACCCTTCTCCCATTATTTTTTTTGATATTCAAGACCTTTTGTTCCTATAAATAAATTTTGTCACTTAACAGCAACAACAGTTATTTATTATGTGACTGCTGTATGCCAGGGACTGTGCTCAGCATGGCGGACACAAAGAGAGGTAAAAAGCAGTCCCTGTTCTCAGGAAACTCACAGGGGAGCAACAAGCACATAGCTAGGAACGGAGAGGGCGTGCACAAGGTGAGCTGGAGGGTATCTCCAAAGTAAGGGGAAGGAGAAGCTTCCTGTAGGAGGCAGGACTTTAACTGACACTTGAAGGGAACCAGGAGGGAGTGATGAGGAGGGACAGAATGTCAGGCATGGGCAGTAGCTAGAAAAATGTCCAGAGTCAAGAGATGGAGGGGCTTGAGCAAGGACAGATCTTTCAGGGAGTCATTCATGATTATGAAGCATAACCTGGCTGAAGATATGGCAGAAACTGAGGAGCACGTAGACAGGTAGCATGAGAACCTGGAGAGAGCAAGAACATTGGGAAAGAAGAGAGTCTCAAGGAAAAGTGGATGGGAGACAGTGTCAGAGGTTGCAGAGAAGTAAAGAAGAATGAGATTTGGGAAAAGGTTGTTAGTTTTGCCAGTTAAGAGCTCATTGATAATTTTAGAGAAAGAACAAGTCTTTATTAAGTTCCTACTATGTGGCAGGCATTCTGCTAAGCACTTTAAATAACGGTGATCTCATTTAACCCTCACAACAACCTGGTGAAGTAAGAGGCAGACATGAGTTACACGGTGTCTGAGGCAGAATTCCAACTCAGTCTTCTCGACTCCTGGGCCAGCGCTTTATCCATGGTGCCACCTAACTGCTTTTAGGGGGAGTATTTTCATTTGAATGTTATGAAGAAGAGTAAAAAGAAAGGAAGTAGATACCAGTATCTAGTGTAGATAACCTCCCAAAGGAGTTTATCCACCAAAGGGAGGAGAGATACAGGATGATAGCTAACAGGGTTAGATGAATCGCGTGAGGATTTTTTGAGGATGGCTGAGATATGGGTCAGTCAGTCATATGCATTTATTCAGTGCCTACTTAATAAGTGTCCAGCCTCGTGCTAAACTCTATAGACAGAAAGGAAAAGACAGGCCCTAGCATTGAGGAACTCATGGTCTAATAAGGAGACACAGCAAATAAGTAATCATTTATGTACAGATACATTATATACAGGATAAATAGGAAATAATTAGCTGTGAAGACACTAGGATTAAGAGTGATTGTGAAAGGCTTGCTGTTGAAGGTGGAATTTTAGCTTGGATTTGAAAAAAGCCAGGGAAGTCTAGAAGTGGTGATTAGGAGGGAGAACATTCCAGGCATGTGGGATAGCCAGAGAAAATGCCTGGAGTTGGGAGATGGAGTGTCTTTGTGGAACAGCATGAAGGCCAGTGTAATTGGATTGAAGAATATGTGAGTGTTGGATGTAAGAATATTGAAAAAGTATGGCTTGGAAATAGATTATGTAGGGTTTTGAACACTAAAAAGGGGGCAAGGGACTTGAGAAGGTGACAGTGTAAATTGATTTAGTTCTCCAAGGGTGAAGATGGCGAGTGGCAAAGAGTATGGCCAGTGCTGGGGTGATGGCCTGGGAAAGAACTGAAGGGTCAGTGGATTGGAGATTGTGGGGAAAATGAAGGACATGGCTTGTGGGTTGCATGACACAGGGATAGGTAGAATGATGACAGGTTGTGATCAGATAAAAGAGTTCCCCAAGTTCATGAACATGGAAATGGTTTTTTTGTGTGTTATGGCAAGATCAAGTTGTGTATAGCTGAGGTATGGTAGGTCATAGGAAATGAACAAATTGTGGTGCTGAAAAGTTAGGGTATTTGAGGGAGTAGTAGTATGTTATGCTGAAGCCCCCTAACATAAGGACAGGAGTTGGGAGGAGAGAAGGACTGTGAGCCAGATACCGAACTCATTGAGGAACCATGGATTGTGTCCTGAAATTTGATAGATAGACATATCCAACATTTAGACTGGGCAATAAATGTGGATTGAATGAACCTTAAAGGAGGAGAGGTTACTGAATGATAATAGTAGAGGAAGGACCTGCAAGTGGCAGTGGGGAGCGTGGAATGTACCAACTCCCTCTTTATGATAGCAAAATCAGAGACATGATTGAAAGTACAGCCAGTGTTAGAAAGGGTGGTCAGGGAAGAGAATGTCAGAGAATTACTTGTAGGTGATATGGGAAAGACTGTAAAGTATCCCCTTGGTCATTTGATGTGTATGGCATTAAATTTGTTAATTGACTTTATTTTTATTATATCTGCATGGTCCAGGTATGACTACTAAATATTCCTTCAGCTATTACAGTGCTTTATTTCTTTAAGGAACATTTTCCAATTGTATTTGTGCAAGTAGTATTGAGTTTGCTTGGGAGATTAATTCCCATGTTTTATGTATTTTGTAGTTATTTTGAATGGAACTTCCCTTTCTATTACTGCTTTCTGCATTTTACTAGTATTATATAGAAATGCTATTGATTTTTATCAGTTTATTTTCTAACTTTTTTTGTTAATTTTGTTAATGTTATTGTCTTGACTAATTACTAATTCCCTGGGGTTTTCTAGGTTAACTGTTGTTAGGAAATAGGGAGAGCTTTGTTTCTTCCTTGTTTATCTTTATGCCTTTAATTTCTTTTCCTCATCCTACTGTATTTACTAGTATTTCTAGAATTTTATAAAATAATAGGACAGAAAAGGGGCATTTTTGCTTTACTTTTGTATTTTTTGGGAAATTTTCAAGTGTTTCTTCATTGTGTATAATAATACTTGCTTTTACTTTTAGACAGATACTTTTTTTGGTCATATTATAAAAAGACCCCTCTCTGCATGTACTTTATAGGTTTTTTTTCTTAAGATACAGATGAGTATTGTACATTATAAAGTATTTTTCTGTATTTTTTGAGGTAATTATTTGGTTTTGATATTAAATATGTTGTTTTCCTAATATTGAACCTTGCTTGGATCTCTGGTGGAATGCAAATTTCAAAAGGTTCAGAGGAAGAATAGGTAGCAAGTCATGCATGAAAAGTTTTCAGGACAAGTCAGTCCAAAGGAGGTGATGCCCAGTACTGTAATGAAATTCTGAAGATGCAAAAGGAAACAGTTCCTATAAATAGAAAAATGAGAACTGTCTGAAGAGATCGATATGGATGTACAGGGTGCTTAACAACAAACTTAGATTTTAAAAGGAGACATACTCAAGACTGAAAGAAGGTCCAGTTAATAAGAGCGGTGAATAGGAGTCTCACAGTTCTGTTAGAAGCCTTGTGTTACAGCAGTAATAACAACTGGCATTTACATCAAGCTTTCTGGTTAGCAGAGCACTCTGCACATGTTATCTCTTTTGAACCTTACAGAAACCAGGTGAGGCAAGTACTATTATTATCACCCCCATTTTGTAGATGAGGAAGCAGGCTGAGAGAAGTTTAAAGACCTGCTCAGAAATCACACAGGGAGGAAGTATCTGAGTCAGGCAGGATCCAGTCTCAGGCTTCCTGCCCCCAGCTTCAGTGCTTTATCCAGGACACTTGATTGCTTTGTACTAGAGCCAGAACTGACACTGATGAGGGAAGCTAATAAAAACTGTTGTCTGGCTTTATTTGTTTGTGTTTTGTTTTTTTTCTTGGGGGGGGGGGAGGCAGGTAGGCTCCTAGAAAGGATGGGATTGTTCCTTTGGGTGGATGGGGGACAACCCTACTGCCCTACTGCACCAGAGGGAGGCGGAGCTATTCATTTATTGTTTTGCTTTTGTTTTTTTTGTCAAAGGAGAGTAACCTTTGAACTGACATGACAGAGCAGAAATGGCTGTAGGGAGCTAATTCCCTAGATGTGTAAAGGAAATAGTAAGAGAGTATAGATGCCTGGATGAATTCAAGTTACCTGACTCAGATGCACTATATCCTTTGGTAATAATAACTTTCATACTGCAAGAAGTGGCAGATGTAATTGCTAAGTAACCATCAATAATATTTGGAAGACTATAGAAGACAAGGAGAAGTGTCACAAGACTGTAGAAGGGTAATTTTTTTTAAAAATAAATTTTTATTGATATCTTTTTTTTGCTTTTTGGAGGGGGGAAGGCAGGGCAATTAGAGTTAAGTGACTTGCCCTAGGTCACACGGCTAATAAGTGTTAAGTGTCTGAGGCTGAATTTGAACTGACTTTAGGGCTGGTGCTCTATTCAATGCACGGTGACCTAGCCACCCCAATATCTTTTGTTTTTACATCACTGTCATTTCCTTATTATATCCCTTTCCCCTCCTCCTAAAGTGTCATCCTTTATAACAAATATGTATATTTTTTAAGCAATTGGGGTTAAGTAACTTGCTCAAGGTTACATGGCCAGTTATTTCTGGGTGTGGTGCTAAGTATCGGAGTCCGGATTTGATCCTCCTTTATAACAAATATTAAAGGAAAACAAAGAGTTTTATAAAACTGACTAATACATTGGAAAAAAATTTGATATCTGTAGTGTTCTACATCCATATAATTGTCACTTATGCAAAGAAAAGTGGGAGGTGTCTTTTCATATCAATTCTTTAGGACATGATACTTTGACAACATTCAATTTTAGTTGTTTTGTCCTTGTTCTTTCCATTTATATCTTTTTATTTGTTGTGTGTGTAGTTTTTCTGGCGCTGCTTACTTTACTCTGTATTAGTTTATGCAAGTCTTTACATGCTTCTCTACATCATATTTATTGTTTAAAAAATTTTTTTATAGCACAGTGATATTCCATTTCATTTATCTATCCTTGCTTTGTTAGCAACTTTGCAGTATATGGGCATGTACTATGTGTCTAATTCTTTGATACAGCACAAAGGGTTGCTGCAGAGAGCACCTTTGTTTCTATCATTGACCTCTTGGCATATATACCTATCTGTTGAATATCTATGTCAAAGGTTATGGGTATTTTAATCAATGTGGATAAAGGCAAATGTCCCATTTTACAAAAATGGGAAATAAACAGTCTACAAACTTTAGATCAATTAAGCTTGACTTAAATTCCTGGAATATTCTATAAATAATCATTAAAGAGATGGTTAGTAAACATCTAGAAACAGAAGTAAGAACTAATCTGGCTTCATTCATGACAGGCCATGTCAGATTTACCTTATTTTGATAGGATTGTTACACTAGGAGATTAGGAATAGAGTTTTCCTTGATTTAGCAAAGTGAGCTTTCTATATCATTCTTAAATCCAGCATCTACTGAAATCTTAAGAGAGGCCAGTGCCTTGGGAAATGCCTGAAACTTTGGTGGGGTTTAAGGGCTCTTACTACCCCAATCCTGGATGAAATGGTACAGTTTCATTAGCACCCCTATTGTCTAACCATAGATCAATTTATCAGTCTTATGTTTCATGAGACATACTCAAAGCTTTCATGGAAGGGAATGTAATGTCATCACTCTGTACCCTCCCAAGTGGTGCACAGAGCTCCATATCTCATCCTGCCATTTGTGTGGCCAGCTGCCGTGACTGTCTTGATCTCCTGCTTAAATTTCACCAGTTGGTCTCTTCATGCTTGTATGACAAGGGAGCCTTTATGGTTAAAGCCTGACCCTCATTTGAGTGGTTGTCCTTCCAGAAAGTGGAATCTGTTTGCCAAAGAGGCTGGTCATAAGGCATGGGGGAGGAAGATTGGTTGGGTGGCATAGAGCCATTTTAGGAATTTTACTTCCATCTTTCTTAGCCACCTTGTAGAGGAACCACGAATAAAAGGAACTCTTCTTTATTAGACCAGGTATAGGTACCACTCCATCTTAGCCACCTAAAAAGGACCAAAAGAGAGTGCCAGTCCAGAACTTCTAGCTGCTTCACTTAGTTTTGCAAACGTAGCTCTTCTGGTGGACCCCTTAATCACTGGAACTCTGCTAAGAGGAGTTGAGCTGTGGTGCTATTGGAGCACAACCTAACCAACAATGGAATGAATCATTCAATGGAAAAGCATGAATCAAGCATTTAGTATATGTCAAGTACTATTCTGAGCTTGGCAGATACAAATAAAAAAGCAAAGACAGACCAGAATTTCAGAAACTTTGATTCTGGTGGGAGAAAATGACATGTATAGGGGAATGGTAGTTAGAGAATAGCAGAATGATCCAGAAAGTTAAAGAAATGGTGAATGGGTACCCAGGCAATAGGAGATTAACTTTTCTGGGCCTATGGGGGTTGAGGTTGGAAGACCAGTGGAGTCAGAAGGGCCTCTAGTCTAAGACACTAGCTTTGTGAGCTGGGGTAAGTCTCTTAACCTCCTCCTCTTCTCCAGCCATACCTCTCCCTTGTTACTTGGTGACCTTATTCTCTCCTATGTTCTCAATTATCTCTTTGTAGATGACTCTTAGATCTGCATGCTCAGTTCTAACCTCTCTGCAGACATCCATTATTGGCTTCCCAATTATCTTTTAGACATGTTGAAGTAGATGTCTTGGAGACATCTTAAACCCAGTGTGTCCAGAACTGAATTAATTATCTTTTACCCCCAAACTTTCCCCTTTTCTAAACTTCCCTCTCCCCTCCCCCCATATCCAGTTTGTTGCCAAGGGCCTATAATTTCTACTTTTGCAGCATCTCTTGTATGCTCCCTTTCCTTTCTTCGACACTGCACCTCAGACCTAAACTCTTGCAGTAGCTTGCTAGCTCTCTCTGCTGAAGATATCCACTGCAGTCCATCCTCCACTCAGCTGTCCAATGGATCTTCCCAAGCGCAGCTCTCGCCATGTCACCCTCCATTCAGTCAGCTCCCAGGGCTCCCTGTGACCTACAGTATCTTAGCCTCTTCCCTCTTGGCACCTCCTCTGTCCTTGCATGTACTCTGCAGTCTAGTGGCCCTGACCCCGCTGCTGTTCCTGCCACATGGTATTCCATCTTTGTATTCTGAGCATTTTCATTGGCTGTTTCCCATGCCTGGAATTCCAGACTTCCTCCAAATCTCAGTTAAAATCTTGTCTTCCACAAGAAGCTCTTCCCTGTCCTCAAATCTCATTGTCTTTCCTCTGAGATGATCTCTATTGTGCTCTCTGTGTGTCTTATTTGTTCATAGTTGTTTGTTCCTTGTCTTTCCCATTAGACTGTGAACTTGTTGAGAACAGGTACTGTTCCTTGCCTTTCTTTGTATACTCAGGAACTTAGCACAGTCCCTGGCACATTGTGGTTATTTAATAAATGCTAGATGACTCACTGACTTAACTTCTGTCTGCCTCAGTTTCCTTATTTGCAAGATTGGAACAATAATAGCATCTGTCTCCCAAGGTTGTTGTAAGGATCAAATACAATAATATTTATAAAAGTACTTAGTCCCTGGTACATAGTAAATGCTAATAAGTTCAGCCTCCTTTCCTGTCTCACTTCTTCCTTCCCTTCCTTCCTTTTTTCTTAGCCCTGGTGATGATTATTTTCTTTGTCAACCTCTTCAAGCACCCAGTCAGTGAGGATCCCCTTACCTTCCCATTGAGAAGACACAGAATTAGCACAGGCACAGGGTGCTTGGCTCTTTTTCCAGCCCACGTGATCACCCTGGGCATCTTGTGCATCCCCTGTCCCTCACTTGAGCCATGAGGTCAGTCACAAGGTCTTCCTGAACCAGTCTCCTGGCCACTTTAGATGTTCTGTGCCAAGCTTGACCCAGACCAGTCCAGTTGTTTTGGTTTGGAATTGGAATAAAATGAGACACTTTAGAGACTTTATAATATTTGCCAGAATAAATTGCTATTAGCATAATAGCATGGAAGGAGGGTATCCAGCAAAGGTACATCGTTCCTCTCTTTGCCCTCTTTATATGCTATAGTTTGACTATACTGATGGGAATGGTTTGTTGGCTCCCATGGTAATAGGAAGTCCTTCGTGCTTGAGGAGGCCTAGGCTCCTATGCCTTAAATGACTGGAAAAAGTGACTCAAAAATTTAAATCTTTGTCCTTAGGACCAATTACATGTTAAAGATGGTTTCATTTTTATCCCTTTTAGGGAAAAAAGCTCCAAGCCCATGTGTTAGTTTTTAGCAGATAGTACCACACACATAGTAAAGAGGAAAACCTTTTATTCTATAATGGGAGGGAAGGAGGAGAGGAGGGGCTGAAGACCATACCTACGTGTAGATGGCAGCAACTGGGGACCGGATGTGGTCCTCACCCATGTGTGAGGGATGCTGTTTGATTTGAAAGGAGTGGTAAAAGGGTTGGAAAGCTGTTGAATAGAATATTATTGGGGGGTGGGCTTGGTAAGAGAGACATAAAGAATTTCAGGTAGCAGTGTGGGGTGCAGTTCTAGTTTGGATGGATTTGCAATGGACTGGATTAGATCCATTAAGTGGAATTTAGTGACTTTTTCTCTTTAGCAAAAGGTACCCCAGGAAATCCTGCCACCACATGGTTTAGGCCCACTGCAGATTCATGGGAATCCCATAAGAAAGCAGAGATTTAGAGTCAGATTCGGCTTGTTTTTAAAACTTAGTGGGGCATGGGAAGAGGGAACATGTTGTGTATGGCCCATGAGTAAATAGAAATTTCAAAGCATAATGTGTTAAGTGATTGCGCCCTCTTGTGGCTATAAATGAGAACAATGAAGCTGTTTCCCCAGTTTTTGAGATGGAAAATATACACACAGCAGCTAATATAACCTTAAGGAAAATTGTTTTCTTTGCCTCTGTTTGAATGAACCCATACAATTTTATTTTTAAAAAACCTAGATAAACTATTTAGGAAATGCTTAAAAATCAGTGTAAAAATACCATTTTTTTCTGAGCATAGCACAATTTTGTATCAGAAACCAGTGGCAAGAAATCATGCAGGCTTTAAAGACTTCTGTATCTCAGTTTCTTTATCTCCTTTTTTTTTTTTAAACAATCGGGGTTAAGTAACTTGCTCAAGGTTACACGGCCAGTTATTTCTGGGTGTGGTACTAAGTATCTGAGCCCGGATTTGATCCCCAGGTCATCCCGACACTGGAGCTTGTGCTCTTACTCGCTGAGCCACCTGGCTACCCCTAAGCAACTGGGGTTAAGTAACTTGCTCAAGGTTACACGGCCAGGTGTTTCTGGGTGCTAAA
Organism: Petaurus breviceps papuanus; assembly: GCF_028583685.1. Taxonomy (NCBI): domain Eukaryota; kingdom Metazoa; phylum Chordata; class Mammalia; order Diprotodontia; family Petauridae; genus Petaurus; species Petaurus breviceps. The sequence continues at coordinate 25,226,038 of NW_027185852.1, forward strand.
TGTCTGATCCCGGATTCGATCCCCAGGTGATCCCGAAACTGGAGCCGGTGCTCTTACTTGCTGTGCTGCCTGGCCGCCCCTGTCCTGTGCTTTTTAACTACCCTATTTTGACCCCATTAGAATGTTGCTATTAAGGGGTGGCTTGGTGGAGCAGTGAATAGAGCACCGGCCCTGGAGTCAGGAGGACCTGAGTTCAAATCCAGCCTTAGACACTTAACACAAAAACTAGCCGTGTGACCTTGGGCAAGTCACTTAACCCCAACTGCCCTCCAAAAAGCAAAAACAAAAAAAAATGTTGCCATTAGAATGTAAGCTTTTTTTTTTTTTTTTTTAAAGCAATCGGGATTAAGTAACTTGCTCAAGGTTACACGGCCAGTTATTTCTGGGTGTGGTGCTGAGTGTCTGAGCTCTCCAGGTCATCCCAACACTGGAGCCAGTGCTTTTACTTGCTGAGCCACCTGGCCGCCCCTAAGAATGTAAGCTTCTTGAAGCAAGGGACTGTCTTCTTTTTTTGTTTGTATTTGTATTCCCAATGCTTAGTGCTGTGCCTGGTACATGGTAAATGTTTAAATGCTTATTGACTTTCTCCCAAAGAGAGTATTGAACTAGATGATCTTGAAGGTCCTTTCTGGTTCTAACAGTCTGGTTATGTCTTTGGTATTACCTAAAGGAAACCTGATAGTTCTCTCCTTCTTTAAACCCTTTTAAACATACACACTTGCACCTACCCATGACCCACTTTATTTTTGTCAGCCTTTATTACGCATTGACTGTGTACCAGTTATGCCATCTACATAAAATCAATAATGTTGAAATGAAAAGCATGCTTTGATTTTGAAATTGTATTCTTTATTGCTGTTTTGTAACTTTGGAATTGTTGATCTTAATGTATTAATATCTGGTATTTAAAAAAAATGTTCATATGGACCAATAGGAAAAGAGAAATAATATGAAAGATTACAATTTATTAGCTTTATTTGTTTTCTTTAAAATTTTTTTATTTTGGGGCAGCTAGGTGGCACAGTGACTAGGGCACCAGCCCTGGAGTCAGGAGGACCTGAGTTCAAATCTGGCCTCAGACACTTGACACAATTACTAGCCAGATTTGAACTTGGCTCCTCCTGACTCCAGGGCCGGTGCTCTATTCACTGAGCTGCCCCTCCCCACCCAATTTAAAAGAAAGAAAAACAAAACCATGTAACAATTGTGCATAGTCAAACAAAACAAATTCCCACAACATCCATTTTCACAAGTGTAGAGTCACAGAGAGGCATTATGCTTTAGTGGATGGAAGGCTGGTGTTAGAGTCAGAAAGTCCAGGGCTCAAGACCTGCCTTAGGTAAAACTTCAAAACTGTTAAGATCTGAGAAACAGCAATGACATCCTTATTGATGTTGCAAAGAAGTCCTGTAAAGTCTTAGAATGAAAAACCAGACGAGGAATAAGGATGTGGGGACAGCTGGCAGAGACTACTGTTTGAATAGTCTGGAAGTGAAAGGAAAAAAATAGGTTAATGTTGCTGGCCTAGGTTTGAGGCAGAAGCTCACTGTGGAAGGAAGGGACCCCAGAGATTCCCAAGAATATTAGGCTAAATCCTACTTTAATATAGAAAAAACTAAAGGTAAATTGTACATCATAAGAATTGCTGGAGAAACAAGAAAATCGTTTGGTAGAAATTAGGTTTATATCAAAATCTCAGACCATATACTAAGCTAAAAATGAAGATATGACTTGAAATTGAAAATCACAGCAATCTTATAAGCAAGATCGTAAATGTATTATAGCTATGGCTGGAGGATAAGATATTAACCAAACAGGAATAGAGATCACTGCAAAAAACAAAATAGATAATTCTGACTACACGAAATTGAAGTGCTTTTGCAGAAGCAAAATTTAACATGTAGTCAGTCAGCAAGCATTTATTATGTGGTTGCTATATGCCAGGCATGGTGCTAAGCACTAGGGATTCAAAGAAAGAAAACAATCCATAATCTCAAGAATGGGGAAGATGACATGTAAGTTACTCTGTATGTACAAGGTATACACAGTGCTTTCTCAAAATGGCCTGTTATCTTTCCTCCCACACCCTCCCCTTGAAATTTTTCCATTGCTCTAAAGGGCACTACCATCCTTCCAGTCATGCAGACTTGCCACCTTGGGGTCATCCTTGACTCCTAAATCTTGACTCATTCCGTATGTCCAGTCTGTTACCAAACTTGTCAGTTGTACCTTTGAAACGTCTTTCAAGAACACCCCCTTTTCTCTTCTGCCACTGCTGCTATCCTCTTGCGGGTCCTCTTTCTCCAAACGGAGAACTGGACAATTGCAGTAGCCGACTAGTTGCTCTGTCTGCCTCAAGTTTTTCTGGACTCCAGGCCATCCTCCACTTAGCTGCCAAATTGATTTTTCTAAAGCATGTCAGTCATCTACTCAAGAAGTTTAGCTGAGTTATATAACGAAGGATGTTTAATATTGCCTCTTAAACTCTGGCATTTTTTCTGCTCCATCCACCTTGACTCTTATGTGGAATTTGACATTTCTGATCACTCTCCTCCTGAGTACTCTCTTATCTGGGTTTTCATGATTTTGGCTAGTTCTCCTGCCCATTAGAGATATTGTGAAGGTAGAAAATTTGGCAGTGGATTGAATTTGTGGCGTCAGTGTGAGTGAGGAGTCAAGGATATAGATAAAGAAGCTCACTAAGCCAGAGGTTAAGTGACTTGCCCAGGGTCACAAAGCTAGTGAGTGTCTGAGCCTAGAGTTAACCTTGGGTCTTCCTGACACCCGATCACTCTGCCACCCACCCGACTTTAAACTCTAATCAATAAACCATTTCTTTATCCTGTGTAATCTTACACTTAACCCTAACACTAATACCAATGTTTAAAAGTGAAAATTACAAATATTTTGATCTTCTGATAATACACATCAAATATAAATTATCAAGGAGAAAGCTAGACCCAAATCTGTTAAGAAACTTTCAACTTCCTTGAAAGCAAAGCTCAGTGGGAAGAATACATGCAAAGCAGTTAGCACTTTTACAGTACTGGTATTAATGTACATTTTTTTTTTGCAGGCAATTGGGGTTAAGTGACTTGCCCAAAGTCAGACGGCTAGTAAGTGTGTCAAGTGTCTGAGGCCGGATTTGAACTCAGTTCCTCCTGACTCCAGGGCCAGTGCTCTATTCACTGCACCACCTAGCCGCCCCTAATGTACATTTTAAAGAACTATAAAATGGACGATAACAGATTTGGAATGTCTCAACAAAAACATGTATGATCTTAATGGGACTCATGACCTCAAAGCAGTAAGAGGAAGAGTAATACTGCCTCATCAGAAAGGTGCTCTTGCAGACTGGTGCTGAATTGTGGGATTTACTGATGTCTCAGTCTTAGAAGGTCTTCAGGCCAAGGGTAGATGACCTTTTATGTCGATGTAATGTCCTAATACATTTATGAAGAGAGGTGGTTTTATCTGCTTGTGCATTAGTCTGTGAAATAGTGAATGTGAAAGAATAACTTGGCCCCAGACCTTTTATATCTGAATCCTGTTTTTTGAAAAAAGGAGATGATATTAGGGATTGCTCATTTTGAACCTTACTGGGAACATTCCTCCTAGCTCTTAAGAAATATTTACCATGTTATGTGAGAGCAGTGGGCCAAGGCTGTCTGTTACCCTTCCTAATCCTTCGTTTCCCCTGCTTCCTGGAGGCTTGCACAACTGGTCTTCTCCTTATTGCCTCTCCCAATATACCTCCTTCAGGTGGCCATGGTTGTTTTGTGGTGTCAGTACAAGAAATGACTGTTTATAACACCCAAATCTGGTCTTTTTTCCTTATTTCAAGAAAGACTTAAAGGACAAGGCAGACCCAGCAAATGCAGAAAGATAACTACCAATGAGTGACCTCAAGTAGTCATTTGGTTGACCCTTCCACAGTTTTGTCTTTTCCTTCTGGATCTTGCCTATACTAGAAAGGAGGGGAGGCCAGTAGTAGAAATACTATCCTCCCAGAGAGATCTCAAGTCCATCCTTGGCTCTGCTATTCACTAGTGGCCAAAAATTCTACCTCTCTGAGCCTCAGTTTTCTTCTCTGCAAAATGGAGACAATGTTTACAATGCCTATCTGACACAACATTAGGATTTGATAACATATGTAAATTGTTCTGTGAATATAAATTGCTGAAATAAACATGAAGTCTTCATATGAGGAGAAAGCAATATCAATGTTATAATGCCTTTATAAAAAATTAGTCACTACTTGTCCCAAAATATAAGCCCATTATTTCCTGTGGAAGCTTAAATTAGATAATTTTGCAATTTAACATTAATGGGAAATAGTGTACTAAAGGCAAAGAAAACCTGAGGGCCTGTTTTCTATTATTATTGCTATTGCTGCAGTTAACTCAGTGAAATGTTTTTAAGTACATGAATGTCACTTTTACTTTCATCAATATTTTCAATAAACATCATTTGATTAGAAAATTATTTTTCTTTCTTTTTTTGGGGGCAGCATGGCTAATATGGAAATATATTTTGTATGACTTCTGATGTATAATAGCTATCATATTGCTTGCTTTTTTCAGTGGGTGGGGAGGAGCCTGAGGGAGGGAGAGAACTGGGATCTCAAAATTAAAAAAAATAAATATTAAAAATAAAATACTATTTGTCACAGGGAAGGGGAAGGAGGGTTACTGAAGGAAATTAAGATGACGCAAAAAACAAGAGACATCAACAGTACACTTATTAATATATATTTTTAACTACCAATAATGAAGTAAAAGTTTATAGATGGTCTAAAAACTGTGATGATTTGCACCCAGTGCCCATTTTGCCAGCACTCTGCCATAGTAACTACAGAAGTCATTCAGGACTGAGGGCCACTTGGTATTTTTATTTATTTCATGGATTGCTAAGGAAAAAGACAGGAAATACATAATATATAACAATTACTTCTGGTTTAAATAGAATATTGTTGAATACTTCCCTCCCACCCCTACCTCCTACCCCTTCACTGTGAGTGAACAGCTCACTTGTGGTATGGTCATGGAATAAATAGACATTCACAGCTGTTACTTTCTCCCTTCTTCCTCCTTATCCTAGAGATTTGTTTTAGTGTTTGGAATTCAAGACAGGGAGATGGTCATATATATGCCCACCCCCAAAGCTTTGCCTCTGAAGTGGAGTTTTATGTTAGTTTGAGTTCATGGAAAGAAGAAGCTGCCAGAGCACCTGTGGCTGCCAGTGTCTGACACTCCTCTGACTTTGTTCAGCTGGAATAATCCTTCAGACATTTCAGGGTACCTTTGAGGGCCTTATTAGAGAGATGGGGGAGAAAAGGAATCTTGAGGTTTTACAAGAGGCCCTAATTAATGCTTGTGTTTAATCTCTGCAATTTTTGAATTGTGTTGGTGCCCGGGGACCTTCAGCTCCTTCATTTAAATGTGCTGACATTCAGTGACAGCATCAGCATTTGTATTCTCTATTTTTGGACAGTTTTTGGATTCAGCTCACCTCAAGAGTCTTCATTGCTCCCTTATAATTCCTAATTATACTGTTTGAAATCAAGTGGTCACTGTGAGGAAGATGATAGTTTTAGTGTGCTCTGATGTGATTAAATCACATTTAGGATAAACTACATTTTAGGAAGGACATTGACAGCATGTCTATAGAAGTATTCCCCAAACTGATGGGAGCATTGTGTGGGGGTGAATTTGAAACATTTCTGGCCACATGAGGCTCAGGTGAAGGAGGTGGGGATATTTAGAATGACAGAAAATTGTTAGAGTTGCGGCAGGATCTGCATCTATCTGGTATATCTGTTGAAAAGGGATTAGGTTTATTCTCTTTGGGTCTGGTGGGCAAAATTAGAATTACTGTATGAGAAGATAAAAGGAAGATGACTTTCGTTTAGTATAAAGGAACAGTGGTGCTAAGGGTTAAACTAGATTTTAGTATTACATACACACCCCACTTGCGTACTGAAATGCGCTAATCACAGCAAGGGGAATCCTTGTAAATATTTAACAACTGAATCTCTTTCCCCAAAATGGATGCAGGACATCCTTTTAAATTTAATCATCATAATTAACATTATTCTCCATCGTTTCTAGATTCTAGACAATCTCCAAACAATAAGTCAAGCCCTAATTTGTAGCATTTGCTGATTTCTGAGGTGTAAATGCTTACTCTGAGAGCACATGAGCTGGCTCTATCATGCCCTTGATTACAGTCCTCTATCATTGGATCTTTCCTTGTTTCTTAATCTTCTTAGATCTTCATCTTTGCAATGCTTTTCATTATTTCTAGTCTCTCTTCCTCTCTGTATCTGCCCTTTTGCCCTTGCTCTGATTTCACTTTGTCCACTTTCCAGTCTTGATCCTTAGGTTGATTAGTTCCCACACTACTCTTGAATACCCTTCCCTTCCCCCAGCCTCTTGTCATCCATGTCTGGATTAATCCCACATCTGTTCCACAGAGCCAGAGGAAACCATTTAAGGGCACCACCATCTTCCCAGGTCTATAACCTTGGTGTCATCTTCAGCTCATCATTCTTATACACTACACATGTTTATTTTATCACCAGATCTTATACTTTTTACCTCCATGATATCTCATATGTTGCCTTTTCACCACTTATACAAACACCTAGTTCAGGCCCTCATCACTTCTGCCCTGGACTATTGAAATAATCTCCAGATGTGCCTCTATTCCTCAAATCTCCTCATTTCAATTCATCTTCAAGATCTAACAGTGATTTTCTTAAAGCTCTCATCTGACTGTGCTATTTTCCTTCTCAATAAACTCCATTTTTCCCTCTAGGATCAAATATAAACTTCTCTGTTTGGCATTTAGAACCCCTTACAATATGTCTTCAACCTATCTTTCCAGCTTATTACTTATTATCCCCCTTTATGTACACAATAGTCCAGTGAGACTGGCCTTTTTACTGTTCCTCATACATTACACTCAATTTCCCCTCTCTCTCACTTTGCACTGGTTATTTGCTGTATGTGGAATGCACTCTTTCATTATGACCCCTCTTAGAATCCCTGGTTCATTTCATGACTCAATTTAAGGGTCACCTTCTGTATGAAGCTTTTCCTGAGCCCTCTCCCTGTCTGGTAGGGCTGTTTGCCTTCTAATCAGCAGCATCTTTTTTATGTATATGTATGTATCATCTCCCTTAGTAGAATCCAAGCTTGTGAAAGGCGGGACTTGCTTTACTTTTGTCTCTATCCAGTGCTAAGCACACTATGTGGCACTTAGCAGGCATGTAATAGGCGCTTGTTGATGATAGATTGAATGCCCAAGTCAGGGTATACTTTCCTGTCCAGGTTTTTCTGAGCATCTCTTTCTTCAGTTAAATAATCTTATCTGTGGGTGACTGAATTGTAATAGGTGGCTTCTGATGTCTCTTCCATTTCTGAAGTTCTTTGATTCCATGCTGTAGTTCTGGTGTAATATAAGCTCTTTGAGGATAGGAGCTGTTAGGTATTTTTTTTATATTTCCTGCATTTAGTATATTTCTTTATACACAGAAGACATTTAATGAGTCTGTGATGAATTGAAATAATCTTTGCTCTCAAAAAGTTTGTATTTTTTCATTGATTTTTTGAAGAAAATATTTCAGAGAGTTTAGGAAAAGTATAGGTGGGCTTCATTGGATTTAAATTCTGTTGGGCAAGTCTGTATGGAAGTGATCAAAATGGATTTCACAAAATTTAAAGAGAAACAATTTCTTTCAAGAGTGAAAGGGTCTAGTTACCTTCCTTGGCAGTCTTGATGAAGCCTGTGTTCCCCTTCTTGGGCTAATATTTTTAAACTTATAAAATAAAATACGTAGGATTACAGAGGAAACCAATGATATTGAAAGTTTAAATTTATAAAACTAAAAAACAAAACAAAAACAAGTTCATGAACCCTAGGTTAAAAACTTCTGCTTCCAGCGAAAACAATATGTATACCCAAAAAGACCATCTATGAAATTACCTCTCTATCCTGAGGAAAACAAGCAAAACTCCTGGTAACAAGCATAGTCAAATAAAATAAATTCCCATACTGACCGTGTCAAAAAATGCATGTCACATTCTGTATATTTGTCCATTACCTCTCTGTCAGAAGGTAGATATAGCATTCATTATTAGTCTACTAGAATTGTGGATGATCGGTGAGTTGATTAGAGTTTTTAAATCTTTCAAAATTGTTTGGTTGAAAAATTGGAAATGACAAATGTTGGAGGGGCTGCTATTCTGTACAGAATAAAGATATTGTCAGAAAAACTTGGGAAGACATATATGAACTGATGCAGAATGAAGTGAGCAAAACCAAGAAAACAATTTATACTGTAACACCAACATTGTAAAAAACAGAAGATTTCATATTTGATCCTGGGGGTAATAGAGAGTCACTGGAATTTATTGAATAGTGTGATGACATCAGATCTTCCTGCTTTTTTGAAAGATTAATTTGAAAGTTAAGCGAAGGATGAACTGGAAAGGGAAGAGACTTGAGGCAGGGAGACCAGCTAGCAGGCAGTTTTTGTTGTCTAGGTGTGAGGTGATGAGGGTCAGCATCAGTGCAAGGAGAGAAAGGGTCACACATGAGAAATTGTTATGGATATGCCAATCAGCTCTGCAGGGTGTGGTACCAGATTGGGTATGGGTGGTGAGAGAGTGAGGCATAGAGGATGACATGAAGGTGGCAAGCCTGGGTGACTGGGAGGATGGCGGTGTCTTTGGAAGGGGAAGAGAAAAGGGGCGAGGTGATGGGTTCAGTTTTGTACATGTTGCATTTAAGATGTCTTCAAGCCATCTCTTTTGAGGTATTTAAGAGTCAGTTGAAGATGTGAGTCCGCAGGTTAGAGCGAGATTAGTAAATCTGACAATCATCAGCATAGAGATGATAGAATATCTTACAAAGTTTCTCAGAGGTTACTGCTTGCTTAATATTAAACAGAGGCCTATCTTCATGCTTTAAATGACCTTCCCTAACCTAAAGAAAAATAAAGCCTTTTATCTCTGATTTCTGCACTTTCACTCAGAACTCTTGGAGCTCTCTCTCTGTGGATTTAGGACCTGAGGTCACCTGAAAGTCACCTCCTTGCCTTCAGGTGAGAAACCAAACTGTCTAGGGTGAAAACTTTTCCACGATTTGCTGGGAACATTCAACTGGAGTTTGGACAAAATCTCTAGGTATCTTTTTCTATACAAGGCACACCAGTATTTCTTTAGGTTTCCTTGTATCATAAGTTGCTCACCATTTGGTGAGGATGTGGCTAGGGAGGAAGGACCCACTGTGAGAGCCAGACTGAGGTGAAGGAACAAATATTATTAGACCTGAGGGGCAGTGGGAAAGACAGTGAGTTGGGGACATAAACTGGTTAAGCTGGAAGGAATCAGTAGCACAGGAGCAACGATTGAAAGGAGGAATTAAAAAGAAAAACCCAAAGTTAAGGCCAAGCTGTAGTAAAGAGGGGAAATGATGGAGGAAAAATGTAGAAACATAACGTAGTCCCACAAGAATAATTTCAGAAGCACAAAAACACAGTATGAGTTTAGTCTGGTGTGGGAAATTGACAGGATTAAAAAAAAACTATCAAGAAAATGAGTGGGGTCGCAGAAGGGCTCGAACTTCTGGTCAGGGTGAATAGGACAATGGTAAAAGGGTGACGGAGAAGGCAGAACTGTTTGGCACTTATCTTGCTTCTGTTTTCTCTGCCAACCTTCACAGAGATCTACTCCAATGACTCATTGTGGCTTGGAGATGGCTCTGAGTTCTCATTTGGTGAATGAATGCCAGGGTCATGTATGGAGAGATTCTTTATGATTAGGCATTTTATGATGAATCCTTTATTCTTAGTAATCTGTGAAACAGAAAAATATCAAGTAGCCCTCGTTTCAGTTTTCAGACCATCTATAAGCTTTTACTTGGTTATTGATACTTAAAATTTTTAAAAAGTTGTTATTGATGCCTTTTGTTTTTACATCATCATAATTTCCCCCAGTATCTCTCCCACTCCTTCCCAGAGAGCTGTCCTGTTTAACAAATAGTATTTTATTTTAAAATTTTTGACATGTATTTTAAAAAATTCTGAATTCCCAATTCTCTCCCTCCCTCCAGCCCTTCTTCCACCCATGAGAAAGGAAGCAAAATGATACCCATTATACGTGTGTGTAGCAGCAAGCACCTTAGCATACCCAGGGTGGCTGCCAGCACAGGTTCTTAGATCTGCTTTTCTAAAGGAAAGCAACTCAAAATGGGTTAACAGTCTTGCTTTAATCAAACATATGTCATTTACCTAGTTCAGGGGAAAAAGGTCAGCACCCTGAGCTTCAGAGAATACAAACAAGTTACAAGTAGAAGTTACAAGCAGACAGAGAAACAGATCAGCAGACAAACTTCCAGCTGTCTGACCATTACATCCATACCTAGTCAGTTATGAGAGGGAAGCATCAACATCTGGTTTTCAAAGGGTGGAGGGCTCAACAGCTTCCCAGAGTCTCTTCTGGTCAAATCACAAAACTCTTCTTAAAGTGAGTGCCAAAATAAAACCTCACATCAGGGTATATATAGCCTTCTCCTGTCTCAGAGAATGTAACAACCCTCTTGTCCCACTGCCCAATCACAGAGCATCAAAGGCATGGACATTCCTGAAAAAGAAGCCTCCCGCCATAGGCTCCATATGATCACATTCAGCCTATTAGGAGGCAGAGTATATTTTCAAATCAAGGAAGGTTCTCAGAATCACTTAAGCCTGTCAGAGGGCCTAGGGTCAGGTGAAATCTTAAATTCCCATTCCTGTAACAATGAAGTCATGCAAAATATATTTCCACTTTAGTCATATTTCTTCACTTCTCACCCTCCCAAATTTCCCCCAAGGTAAGAAAAATAAACAGTGAAAAACAGTTTTCTTCAATGTGCATTCAGATGTCATCAGTTCTCTTTCTGGAGGTGGATAGCATTTTTCATCATGAATCCTTTGTAGTTGTCTTGGATCATTTTATTGATCATAGTAGCTAAGTCTTTCATAGTTGATCATCTTTATAATATTGCTATTACTGTGTATAGTGTTCTCCTGACTGATCACTTTATACTGCATCAGTTCATATAAATCTTCCCAGGTTTTTTCTGAAACCATCCCCTTTATCATTTCTTATAGCAAAATAGTATTCTATCACAATCATATATAACAATTTGTTCAGCTGTTCCCCAGTTGATGGGTATCTCCTCAATGTTCAGTTCTTTGCCATCATTTAAAAGAATTGCTATAAATATTTTTGAATATATAAATAATTTTTTGATCTCTTTGGGATACAGAACTATTAATGGTATTGCCGGTTCTAAGGTATGCACAGTTTTATAGCCCTTTGGGGATTGTTCTCCAGAATGATTAGATATTGCTACTCCACCAACAGTGCATCAATATCCTTATTTTTTCACATCCCCTCTAGCATTTGTCATTTTCCTTTTTTGTTGTATTAGCCAGTCTGATAGGTATGAGGTGGTACCTCAGAGTTGTTTGAATTTGTGTGTCTTTAATTAGTGATTTAGAGCATTTTTTTATATGACTATTGATAGCTTTTATTTCTTCTGAAAACTACTTGTTCATATCATTTAACCATTGATCAATTGGGGAATGGCCCTTATTTTTATAAATTTGACTCAGTTCCTTATATATTTGAGGAATGAGGACTTTATCAGAGAAATATGCTGTAGCATTTTCTTCTTTTTCCTCTCACATCCCCTTGCCCATTTCCTGCTTTCTTTTTAATTTTGGCTACATTGGTTTTGTTTGTGCAAAACCTTTTTAATTTTATGTAATTCAAAATTATCCAGTCCTGTATTCCTCTCCTTTTCATTGGTCATAAACTCTTCCTTTGTTCATAGATCTGACAGGTAAATTATTTCATGCTACTTTAATTTGGTTATAATATCACTCTCTATGTCTGAACCATGCACTTATTTTGACCATATCTTGGTATACAGTGTGAGGTGTTGGTCAGTGCTTAGTTTCTGCCAGACTACTTTTCAGTAGTTTTTGTCAGAAAATGAGTTTTTGCCCCTAAATCTTAGATCTTTTTGGGCTTATCAAATAAAAGGTTACTCTGGTCCTTTACCACTGTGTATTGTATACCTGATCTATTCCACTGATCCACCTTTATTTCTTAGCCAGTACTAGATTGTTTTGATGATCACTGCTTTGTAATACAGTTTGAAATCTGGTACTGATAAGCTGCCTTTCTTCACATTTTTTAAATTGAATTTCTTTATATTCTTAACTTTTGTTCTTCCAGATGAATTTTATTATTTTTTCTAGCTCTGTAAAATAATTCTGTGGTAATTTTATTGGTATGGCATTGAATAAGTAAATTAATGTAGCTAGAATTATCATTTTTGTTATATTGACTAGTGCTACTCATGAGCAATTAATATTCCTTAAATTATTTATATCTGTCTTTGTTTTTGTGGAAAGTGTTTGGTATTTGTGTTCATACAGTTTCTGGGCATGTCTTGACAGGTAGACTACCAAATATTTTATACTATCTGCAGTTATTTAAAATGGAATTTCTCTTTCTATCTTTCAATGCCAGACTTTGTTGGCAATATATAGAAGTGTTGATGATTTATGTGTGTTTATTTTATATCCTGCAATTTTGCTAAAGTTTATTGTTTCCACAAGTTTTTTAGTTGATTCTCTAGGATTCTCTAAGTGTACCATTATATATCATCTGCAAAGAGTGATAATTTTGTTTCCTTGTCACCTATTCTTATTCTTTTAATTTCTTTTTCTGGTCTTATTGCTATAGCTAACATTTCTAATGCAATATTGAATAATAATGATAATGGACGTCCTTGCATCATCCTTGATCTTACTGGGGAGGCTTTTAGTTTATCCCCATTATAGAAAATAATTGCTTTTGGTTTTAGATAGATAAAACATCATTTTAAGAAAAGCTCCATTTATTCCTATAATTTCTGTTTTTTTTTTTAATCAGGAATGGCTATTACATTTTGTCAAAAGCTTTTTCTGCATCTATTGATATGGTTTTGATTGTTTCATTATTGATATGATCAGTTATGCTTATAGTTTTCCCAATATTGAACCACCTTTGCATTCCTGATATAAATCCTGCCTGGTCATAGTATATGTTCTTTGTGATATATTGCTATAGTCTCCTCACTGATATTTTTATTTTAAAAATTTGCATCACACTTAGCACCCACCCAGAAACACCTGGCCCTGTAACCTTGAGCAAGTTACTTAACCCCAATTGCTTAGGGGCGGCCAGGTGGCTCAGCGAGTAAGAGCACCGGCCCCCGTGTTGGGACGACCTGGAGATCGAATCCCGGGCTCAGACACTCAGCACCACACCCAGAAATAACTGGCTGTGTAACCTTGAGCAAGTTACTTAACCCCAATTGCTTAAAAAAAAAAATTTGCATCAGTTTCATTAGGAAAGTTGGTTTGTAATTTTCTTTTTCAGTTTTTGCTCTTTGGTTTAGGTATTGAAATCATATTTGTGTCATAGAAGAAATTGGATAGGATTCCTTCTTTATCTATTATTTCAGTTGTAGGGGGTCACAGCACAAGGGTCTCTTGCAATCTCTTTCTGATCAGTTGTCCAATCTTCTTACTGTCTCTGGATGGTGAGAGCTCCTGAAACTGGTTTTTTATATTTAGATTTTTAATCCATTTTGCTATCTGTTTCTATTACCCTCTGATTCCTTAATTAGCAGCCCCTCTAAGAATCTAAGAATCCCTTCCTTATCCTCTCCCTCCTCCCTCTATCCCTTCCTTATCCTCTCCCTCCCTCCTCTATCCTAATCTACCTAAGCTTTCTAAGAGTTTCTCCCTTATTCCCTCCCTTCCTAATTCTTAATCTGTATACCCTTCTAAAAGTCCCTTTTTTATCCTATCCCCTCATCCTCTTATTTCTTTCTAAATTTAGAAGACTTTTATACCCATCTAGATGTATGTATTGTTCCTTCTTTAACCCATTTCTAATGAGAGTAAAGTTGAAGCACTATCAGTGCCACTCCTGCCACACACCCCCATCAATTCTTGCTATCATGCCTCATTTGTATCAGATAATTACTCTCCATATGAAGTTTATCTTTAGAATCATCCCATCATACACTCAGTTCAAACTTTTCTTTCAAACTATCCTATCATATGTAAGATATAAAACAGTTTGACCTTATTGAATCCCTTATAATTCAGCTTTTAATGTTTACCATATATTTCTCCTAGATCTTATGTGTTGAATTTTCCATTAAGTTCTGCTCGTTTTGTTACCAGTACCAGAAAGTCTTTCAAGTCGTTAAATGTTCATTTTTTTTTTCATTCAGGATTATACTTAAAAGGGTAAATACCCTTGGTGGTAACCCCAGCTCTTTTTGTTCTGCTAAATATAGTATTCCAAGACCTATGGTCCTTCAGTGTACTAGGTGCTAGGTCTTGTGTAATCCTGATTGTAGCCCCACCATATTTAAAATTTTTTTTCTTGTTGCTTGTAATGTTTTCTCCTTAACCTGGGAGCTTTGAAACTTGCTTATGGTAGTCCTGTAAATTTTCCTTCTGGTGTCTAGACTTTCAGGTAGTGATCAATAGATTTTTTCCTATTTCTGCTTTACCTTCTTGTTCTAGAACTTCAGAGTAATTTTCCCTAGTAATTTCTTGTAATATTGTATCAAGATTCTTTTTTTAAAATTGTAACTTCATGGTAGTCCTACTATTCTTATATTGTCTTTTCTTGATCTATTTTCCAGGTAAGTTGTTTTTCTGATGGGATGTTTCATATTCTCATTTTATTTGACTTGGCTTTGCCCAATTTTAGTTTGTTTGTTTTGCTTTTTGGAGGGCAATTGGGGTTACGCAACTTGTCCAAGGTCACACTAGGAAGTGTTAAGTATCTGAGACCAGATTTGAATTCAGGTTCTCCTGACTCCAGGGCCGGTACTCTATTCACTGTACCACGCAGCTGCCCCTCCAGTTCTAGTTTTAAGGAATTATATTCTTCCTTAAGTTTTTGATTCCCTCTTTCCAGTTAGTTGATTTTCTTTTTATAATTGTCTTGATTTTCTTGTTGCTCTTATTTTAAAATTTTCTTCAGTCTCTCTTATTTTATTTTTAAAGTCCTTTTAAAGTTCTTCCAAGGACTTTTGTGGGGCTTGGGACCATTTGACGTTCCTCACTAAAAAAGGAGTGATTTTTTTTTTAAAGCTCTATTATCTTCCTCTGAATATGTACCCAATTCTCTATTCCTATAGTTGCTATCTGTGGTTGGGTTCTTATCCTTTACTTACTTGATTTTTTTTAGCAGATTATTATTATTGTTTTTATAATTATAATTAAGCGCTAGTCCTGATCTGTGTGGAATGTTGCCCCAAGCCTCAGGTCCTTCTTACTGTTATTCTCTGAGCTTTGTCCCAGGGCCCAGCCTTGGGCTCTCCCCTCCACCCTAAGCCAAAGGCTAGGGCTCCCCAGCCATGCTATCTTGAAAATGATCCTTGTGGTCCCTCTGGTGGATGCAAACTTCAGCTGTCTTCTCCGTCCTGGAACTGAAACCAGGGACTCTGCTCTCTTGCAAGTACCCACAGCCAATAGGGTCCACTCCCCTCTGCCAGTACTCACCAGGTATCTGCTAGTCACTCTCCCCCTCAGCGGCAGCCAGAAATTCAGTCTGGTCAGCACAGCTGTGCTTGGTGTCACTCAACAGTGGAAAGTCCTTCAGTCTTCCCTTACTCAGAGGTCTAACCCTATACTGTCTGTGAGGTGAAGGAGGTTTCTGTGGGTGAGGCTGCTTCGAAGCCCAGCTGCCCCCAGGCCTTGTTGTTGGTTCTACAGAGTTGACCTGAAGGTGTTTGCTTTTCAGTCCAGCTAAACCTCTGCTTCTGGAGGTCTGCCTTTCCTGGAGTCTTCTTAAGTTGTCTAGGAGGGCCACTGCTTTGCTCTGACTTTTATTTCTGCTGCTCTGTGTTCACTTTGAGTTGTTGTTCTGGCTTTTTTGGGGGAGAAAATTTGGAGAACCTAAAGTTTTCTGCCATTCTGCCATCTTCCCTTCTGAAACTGTTTCTGCTACTGTTGTTGTCCCTGACTCCAAGACCCAGTGCTAGTTGCTGACGTATGTGCCCTAGGCTGCACCTGGGTCTCCACCTCTTACCCCCTTCTTGCGTCACAGACCTCTTCTGCCAACCTCCCAAGTTGTCTTGGACTGGAAATGTGTCTCATCCTAATCTTTTGTTGGGTATGCTATCCAGAAATCAATTTGATGTTTGGGAGGGAATGTTGGGAGAGTTTGGTTTGAATGCTCTCTGTATTCTGCCATCTTGGCCACAAATAGTATTTCTTAAAGACAAAGGGAAAAAAACAGCACAGTTGATCAATGCAATGTACAATGCCTATGAACCTCCCACTTCTATGAAGGGGTAGGTAGGAGTCATGTCTGTCTCCTGTCTCTCTATTCAAGTCATGAATTTTTATACTTTTGCTTCATTCACTTTTATTTTTTTTGCACGTATTTGTTCTTTCCATTTCCATTGTCATTGTCATTTTGTCTATTGTTTCTATGGTTCTGCTTAGCTTACTTCACTCTGCATAAGTTCATGTAGATCTTTCCAAGCTTCTCTGTATTCATCTCATTCATCATTTCTTACAACTTAGCAATATTCCATAACATTCCAGTACCACAATTTTTTTGGTTATTTCCCCAGTCGATGGGCATCTGTTTTGTTTCTAATTTTTTTGCTATCCCCAAAAGTGCTACAATGAATATTTTGGTCTATTTGGGGGACTTTATTCTGATCATTGTTTCCTTGGGTACCAGCTCCATAATCAAGTTTCTGGTTCTGAGGGTATGGGCATTTTAGTGACTTTATTTGCATAATTCTAAATTATCTCATAGCTCTGCCAGGTTGTTGATACTCTTTTTTTTTTTTTTTTTAAAGCAATCAGGGTTAAGTAACTTGCTCTAGGTTACATGGCCAGTTATTTCTGGGTGTGGTGCTGAGTATCTGAGCCCAGATTTGATCCCCAGGTCATCCCGACACTGGAGCCTGTGCCTGGCCACCCCTGTTGATACTCTTAATATGAGAGTTTTATCCTGTGAGCAGAGTCAACATATTATTGGAGTAACTTAATTGTATCACTCTTGACATTCTAATTCTAAATCAAGTCAAGTCAGTAAGTCTTTATTAAGAGCTTACCATTTGCCAGGCACTTTACTTAGTACTGGGAGTGTAAATACAAGTGAGAAGAAAAGACAGTCCTTGCCCTTAAGGAGATTTCATTCTAATGGCTGATGACCACACCCAGTAGAGAGGGAGCTGGAAAGTGGTGGGAGGGGAGGCCTGGAAATGTGTAAATAAGAAATAAAACAAAGCATGAAGAAAAAGTAAAGTTGCAGCTAAATGGAAGGATGGCCCACAGATACTCCTTGGGGGGCAGATAAAGGAACTGGCTGGGTTGGTTTTATTATTCCACTGAAGGCAACCAGAAATATCATTTGGTCATCCTTTATTAAAAGGTTCAAGATAGATATTTGTATGAAATAATTTCAATTTCTGTAACAACATCTTTTGCAGGGGATCAGGGATGTTATAAAAACTTAGTAAAACACTCCAGATTAAATCAATATATTTTAATACTTGTCTTCAGTGAAAAGGTGGGAATAGATGAGGATTATTTTTTTATTTTTTTAAATTTAATTTTATTTTTTGCTTTATTTTTTATTTTTGGAGGACAATTGGGGTTAAGTGACTTGCCCAAGCTCACATAGCCAGCAAGTGTTAAATGTCTGAGGCCAGATTTGAAATCAGGTCCTCCCGACTTCAGGACCAGTACTCTACTCACTGCGCCACTTAGCCACCCCTAGATGAGGATTATTACAAATTTATTGGAAATCATAGATCAGGAATAAGGAATGAAAGAAGCCAAAGACTTTTAGGCTATATACCTGATGCCTATGTATCACAAATACTTATTTGAGAACAGAATTGATGAGTGCCAGACCTGGCAAGCACCAAATAATATCACAAAAAATTAAATTGATTATATTTTAATAGGTGGGAAAGGGCATGTTGTTGGTTTGGGAGTCATTACTGAATCAACTGTCTGTATAGTCAGGCTACAGCTTGATCAAACAATGATAAAAAATAGTAAAAAGCCAGAAGAAGGATGATGAAAAAAAGATATTTCATGCAACTGAAACAAATTATTTCTCCCCTATTAAAAATATATATTAACAGTGAAGGATGAGTAATGAACTTGTAAAAATATAGAAAAAACTGTAATCACTTTATATTGAAATTAACTAATATAAATCAGTTGTTAACTCAGATAATTTATTATAAAGCATTTGCTTTATTAAAGCCATCTTGAAGACTTTCTTCCAACAAGGTACTTTGTATCCATAGGTCAAAATTATTCAAGATTTCTTGCATACTATGATAACAGAATGAAATTTGTTTAACTGTTGGAACATAAACATCAGTCAAGGCATAAAGCAGGGAGAAGTATGCTCATCAAATATGCTTGCCACTATAATGGAAAGTTCAAGTTGAAGAGGTATTGTCAATGGTTGATGAGATATTTCAGATACATTTATTTGCAGATGACATAATGCTATTTCATCATGCTCTGGAATGTAACAGAGCCTCCTGGAAAAGAACCTCAAGAAAGAGTCCACCCATCCCCCATTAAAAATGCCCATGAAGGAAGACTATCTATTCCCTAGATTATTACATGGAGTTAAATGGACTGAGCCCCTCAGACAAAGCTTGAAAATGGTCAGGGCTGATAGGTGAGGCAAGGGTCACCCTTTGGACTAAGTGGTCATGGCCATTTCCTCATTTTGAACAATAGAGAGGGATGATGAAGGACAGAGGGACAAAAAGAAGCTGAGGGACTTTCCATATCATTAGGATATGTCAGCCATGCTGGACTTGGTCACTTACTCATCAGGCAAAAAGGGTGGAGGTCCTCTAGTTAGCTTCCTATGGTTAAGCAACTGAATTTATAATCTGTAATTTAAGTTCTCAAGCCTAATATAGGAAAGAATCTGTCTAACCTTATCTAATTATCCCTAAATATAAGATATATAAAATATGTACTAATATTAGTTGAATAGACTGACTAAATCTTTATTAATAGATAAGTTTAACAGAAATAGCTATTACCGCCAAACTGAATTAATACTGATTGGAGTAAAATAGGGGTTAAATTAAACATTTGACATATCTTTTGGTTAATATATTTAAGATGTATAATTCAGGCTGACAGTTGTGCTCAGCATTTAACAAGAGGAAGAGAGTGGACTGGATTGCCTTTGGAAAATATTGCAGATTTCTCAACTTCTTCCAGGACAAAGACTCATGTTCTAGCAGTTGTGCATTGAGAGGCATAGTGTCTAGGATGAGGGAGGGCATAGCGTCTAACAAGAGGGAGGGCACAGGTAGTCCTGGTGTACTTTGCCCTTGTGTAATCAAACATACCTTCATCCTTGTGTTCAACTATAGGCACCATAGTTTTAAAAAGATACTAAAATGCTACTTAATTAAACATTCTCAAAAGTATCCAGAGGAGTCAACTTAGGTAGTGAAAAGCCTCAGTTCATGCCCAAGAGTCTCATTTGAAGGATTGGGGGTATATTTTGCCTTGTGAAGGGAGAACTGAGTAGATACATGATTGTTCTCTTCAAGCATTGGAAGAGCCAGTATGTGAAGGTGGGATTTTAGCTTGTCCCAAAGGACTGAGCTAATTGAAATGGATAGAAATTTCAGGGAAGCAGATTTAGGATTAATGGAAGGAAAAGCTTCCTCACTCCCAAATAGGTATAGCTATTCTAGAGTGGAATGGGCTACCCTGGCAAGAAGTTTTTACTTCTCATTGGTGGTCTTCTAGTAACAACTGAATGATCCCTTGCTGGAGGTTTCCTTAGGGACATTCTTGTCTGGGTATGATTTGTATTGCATAGTTCCTGAGAGAGCTTATGTTATGACTGAATGTTGAAGGCAAATTTAAGTGATATTTGTTTGACCTTGCATGCATTTGGCTTTTTTCAGGTATCTGAAAAGTTCTCAGTTTATCGCATATTTCTGTATGTGTAAAGCTATTGCAATATAACATTTTATTATGTGAAATGTTTTACTTTTCTCTCCAGCTTTCAGTCTCCTAATATTTAGCTGCCAATTTTTATCATGCTTTATATTTTTGCAAGAGGAATAAAGGATGAAGGAAGCCTCTTGGTCTTTATCCTTCACTTAGGTAATTTGGGGGAAGCTGGGTCAAAGTACCAGCCTTACCAATCATGAAAGGGTATCATTATGGAGGATTGAGTTGGAGCTTGAGTTTCAACAGTGGTCTAGAAACCCTGTCCATTTCTGTACTTCTCCCTACACTGCCTTCTGTGGTGACTTCAAGGAGAAGTGTGATTGCATGTGGAAGAAGGACAGCACTTTCTGGCTCAGGTGTTTCCTCTGTTGGTAGAAGCTGGAGGGGAAGGGGAATGTAAGGAGTTATTAGCCTTTTTTCAGCTTATCAAATTATCTCCTAATCTTAATTGGCATCCATGAAACCTTTCCTGAAGTCTAGACTCAGCCTGGCCTTCCTTTAGTTTTTATATCATAGTTCTAGAACTGGCTGGCATGTCAGAGGCCATTTTTCATTGACAGATGTCAATGTCAAGTCACACAATCTTGAGAGGCAGCTTTTGGAGCCTGGTGCTCTCTTTGACTCCAGAGCTGGTGTTCTTTGTACTGTGTCATGACCCTTGCTTCTTCCTTGGTCATAACCAGTTGTTTTCTAGCAAGGGTAGATTGTTGTGTTATCTGTGCAGAAAGACTTGAGTTCAAATCCAGTCTCCCACATTTACTAGGAGTATGACTCTAGGCAGCTTCAGTGTGGGTGGGAGGAACCATACAAAAATAATTTTTTATTGGTAGAATATTAATGAAGCATAGGTTGAATCAAGGAGGTTAAAAAGACACTGTCCATTGAATTGAAATATTGTTTATTTTATGTGAAAAGGGCTCCATGGAAATTGTGGGCATATGTGTGTCATCAAGATTTGAATAGTTATTACTATTGTAGTAGTGATTGGAGTTGTAGTAGCAAATTATTTCAAAAAACAAAAAAAGTGACTAAGAGACTGACTAGTATTTCTTAATAAGAAACAACTGAGTATTTCATTTGAGGAGGAGTTGTCTACTTGGACCCTGCCACTTTTTGGAATTAAAAGGATTAGTGTTAGAGTCTATCGGGGTAACTAAACCATAGATAGCAGTGTTGAGTCATGTGGTTGACTTTTGGGTAGAGAGTTGATAACCATATTTCAATGTAATGGGTTTCCTTTGTAATCCTATGTATTTTATTTTATTCATTTAAAAACACTGTTTTGAGGAGAGGACCATAGGCTTCACCTATAGACTGCCAGAGGGGTCTGTGATTAAAAAAAAGCCCAAGAACCTCTCCTTCCATTAGATAGATATCATCAGTGTCAGGAAGTAGTGTGTTGCAGTATAGGACGGTGGAATATTAGAGTTGGTTTGTTTTCCTTTCTCAGGTACATGTTGCCAATAGGAACATTTGTATAGGTTATAAATTAAAAGGTTTGTAATGATTAAGGACAATTAGAGTAGGCAAAGGGTATTATTTAAGTCCTTTAAAACGATTATTAAAAATCTTAATAAATGATGATTCTGTGTTTCATGTCTCTGTACCTGCCTCACTCCTAATTTATCTATTGAATTTAGAATGTTTAGTTGGGATAATCCTTAAATTTATAAAATCTTTTTAAATTCATTTACTTGTCTGAATTGGGTCAGTGGTGCCACAGGCTTGCCTGGGAGCCGGCATATATTTCTATAGTTTCTAATCAACCACCAAACATGTGTGGCACACGTGTTGGATGCAAAGCCTTCTTTTTCCATTAGACATTAGCTGTGGATTGATCTGAATATAATAGTTGTAATAGTTTTCTCTTGGTACTAATTTCACATTGGCAGCATTCACATGAGCTATAGTTTAGCTAGGTTAACAACAATCAACATTTGATATTTTGGACTTAATTAAAATTCCATCTGTATCTGGAAAAAAGGAATCAATGCATATCCTTTATTACAAATAGCTGTCTCACTGTCCTTGAACAGATTGTAAGCAGCCACCACTACCCTTATCTTTTCTAGAAAATGAAGGATTTTTTTTCCTCCTCTTTTATTCACAGGTTTCCCAGTAGTCTTTGGTTTACTTCTTGATGCAACTTCAATTTTTATTTGAAATATTGGACTGTCTGTTATTTTTAAAATAGAGTTTTTTCAACTATAGATAAAAGAATGCTTAATTATCACTGAGAGGCAGTATTATATCTTGAGGCAGTGTTATATAGGATGGAGTCAGCAATTCAAGTCAACAGGTATTTAAGTGCCTACTATGTACTAAGCACTAAGGATACAAAGAAACATAAAAAACAATTCCTCATCTCAAGTAATTTACCATTTAAAGGGGGAGGATGGGAAACAACTTTGTACAAACAAGATACAGGTTAAAGTAGAGACAGCCAGCAGCAGAAAGGCACTAGGATTAAGGGGATGGATCAGCAAAGGCTGCTTGTAGAAGGTAGAATTTTAGCTGAGATTTGAAGGAAACCAAGGAAGTCAGAAGGCAGGGATGAGATGGGAGAGAATTCCAGGCAGGGAGATACTCAGTGGAAATGTTCAGGAATCGGGAGTTGGGAGAGAGAGAGAGACAAGATGTCAGTGTCATGGGATCTCAGACAATGTTATAGGGGAATAAGTTGTAAGAAGACTTAGCAAGGTGGGAGCTGGCCAGACTATGAAGAACTTTGAATCCCAGAGGAATTTATATTTGATCTGAGAGGTTACGAGGAGCTGGTGAAATTGGTTGAATGTGAGGTAATATGGTTATATATCTATGTTTTTTTTTTTTTAACTTTTTGGTCTTTATTAATTTGTTTGCTTACTTTTAGTTTACAAGACTCAGTTCCACAATTCTTTGATTTTCAAATTTTCTCTCCCTCCTTTCCCCCCCAAGATGAAATATTACTATTTTTTAAAAATTTTTATTTTTTTTGCTTTTTGGAGGGCAGTTGAGGTTAAGTAACTTGCTCAAGGTCACAGTTTTTTTGTGTTAAGTGTCTGGGGCCAGATCCAAACTTGGGTCCTCCTGACTCCAGGACCAGTACTCTACTCACTGCGCCACCTAACCACGATCTTCTGAATTCTAATCCAGTGCTCTTTCCATTTTTTGATACCACACTGTGATCACATTCAGGTTGCCACTTCAAATCAACTGGTCTGTCTTCATTACACAAATGGGCCTTTAACTTCTCATGTATCTCTTGCTTCTTGTATCTGAATGTCAAATTTTCTATTCAACTCTGGTTTTTTCAGCAAGAATGCTTGAAAGTCCTCTATTCCACTGAATGACCATATTTTCCCCTGAAACATGATACTCAGTTTTGCTGGATAGGTGACTCTTGGTTTTAATCCCAGCTCCCTTGACCTCCGGAATATCACATTCCAAGCCCTTCCATCCCTCAGTGTAGAAGCTGCCAGATCCTAGGTTATCCTGATTGTGTTTCCACAATATTCAAATTGTTTCTTCCTGGCTGTTTGTAATATTTTCTCTTTAATCTGGGAATTCCAGAGCCTGGCTATAATATTCCTAGGAGTTTTCTTTTGGGGATCTTTTTCAGGAGGTGATCGGTGGATTCTTTCAACCTTTATTTTGCCCTCTGGTTCTAAAACATCAGGGCAGTTTTCTTTGAGAACTTCTTGGAAGGATCATTTCTGGGTTCTTACTTTGATCATGGCTATGGCTTTCAGGTAGTCCATTAATTTTAAAATTATCTCTCCTGGATCTGTTTTCAAGGTCAGTGGTTTTTCCAATGAGGTATTTCACATTGCCTTCTATTTCATTTGTTTGGATGTGTTTAACAGCATCTTGATTTCTCATAAAGTCATTAGCTTCCATTTGCTCTAATCTAATTCTGAAGCAATGATTCTCCTCAGTGAGCTTTTGAGATTCTTTTTCCATCTGGCAAATTTGGCTTTTTAAAGCATTCTTCTCCCCATTGCCTTTTTGAGCCTCTTTTGCCATTTGAGTTAGTCTGTTTTTCAAGGTGTGATTTTCCTCAGTCAGGCAGTTGACTCTCATTTCGTAATTTTCTTGCATTGTTCTCATTTCTCTTCCCAATTTTTCCTCCACGTCTCTTATCTGCTTCTTACGGTCCTCTGTGGCCTGTAACCAGCTCGTATTTTCCTTAGAAGCTTTTGGTGCAAGAGTTCTGACTTCACTGTCTTCCTCCTGTTCCATGCTTTGCTCCTTTTTGTCCCCCAAATAGGAGTCTAATGTTGGAATCTTCTGTCTCCTTTGTTTCCTTTGCCTGGTCATGTTGCCCCTCAGTCACTTGAACCCTGGGCTTTTTGCCACAGTAGGACTCTGCCACCAGACAGGGGAGCTTTTGTCCCAAATGCTGGCGTTTTCTCAGCTGCCGGAGGTATTAGATGGGTGCCTTCTCTGAGGTCTCCACACGCTCTGGCAAGCTGGACACACACCCCAGGACCTCCACCTTAGACTGCAATCCAGATCCAAGCAGGTTAAAGCAAGAGCGATTACCCCTCAGACTGGTGCTTGGTCCCCCTATATTCTGCAGGCCAGGAGCTGAAGCTGCCACGTGGTGCTAGCTGGCTGGGTGTCTCAGCAGCTTCTCGCCCCGGGGGCAAAAGCCAGCACTCCCACTTACTGGATCCCAAAGTCCAGACTGTACTGACCTCTCACTTTGTCCTTCGCATCTATGGGTTGATAATTCTGGAAACAGCCACAGCTGCTGCTGATCTGGAGTCCCTCCAGCTGGGGGCTGGTCAGGTCTGCCCTGGGGCTGGGCTCAGCTCCTAGAGCGCTGCGTTGGCTGCTTGCTGCTGGGCTGTCGTCAGCGGGAGGTTAGCTTCTCTGTGTCATTTTGTAGGGTTTACAGCTCCAAAGTTTGTTTAGAGTCCCCTTTTTACATGGATTGGGGAAGGTGGAAGATGGAGCCATGGGAAGGTCGTGCTTCTACTCTGCCATCTTGGCTCCGCCCCCTGTATCTGTGTTTTGGGAACATCATTTTGTAGCTGAGTTGAGGGGGAGTGCTAGGACATCTGAACCCTGACTATGGCAACTTCTCTGAGTTGTCAGTTTCCTTTTCTGTAAAATGTGAATTACAACTTTAGTACTTACAGCAGGTTTGTTTTGAAATACAACTTTATATTACTCTTCTTCCTGCATTTCTTTGATTTAGGAAAACTGATCTATTTGTTGTTTCCACACAGGACATTCTTTCCCCCATCTCTATGCTTTTGCATAGAGTGTCCTCTGTGCTTATAATATCTTTTCTCTTTCTCTACAACTCTTAGAATCCCAGCTTCCTTCCAGGCTTAGCTTAAGAGTGACCTCCTATAGGAGTCCTATTCTGATCTCCTCAGTTACTACCGTGTTTCCCCAATAATAAGACACTGTCTTATTATTTTTTTTGGACAGAAAAACGCCAGAGGGCTTATTTTCAGGGGAGGGCTTATTTTAATGAACATTGAC